>NC_137689.1:51246186-51326186 GCF_963989245.1 Nansenia antarctica
ACACCCCACTATTACCCCAACCTCAGTCTAATCACTACTGACACAATGTGTGTTTGAACTCTGACGCCTGGACTGCACACACACACACACACACACACACACACACACACACACACACACACACACACACACACACACACACATACACACATACACACATACACACACACACACACACATACACACATACACACACACACACACACACACACACACACACACACACACACATATACACACATACACACACACACACACACAAACACACATGAACACACATACTCCACTGTGACATCCATGGAATAGCAGAACCGACAACAGTACCGTCTCATAGGTGTTGTGTTAGCAAAACATTATTAGATGTACCGCACAGCCCAAAAAAACTGTCTGTATTTTTGGGATCTGAAAAATTAACATGCATACACACTTTGTCCCTGAACTGTCCTCGAAAGTGACGAAACTCTCTACATTACATTTCCCTCCTTAGTGCTTCACTGAGTTGATCGCTCTGATTCTATTTTCTTTAATCCCTCCTCTCTGTGTCTTTTATGTTTTTATAATGGGGCACACTGGAGCTTGACAGGGGCATCAGAGGGGATATGAGGGGAGAAATGGGATAACGATTGTGATCGCTCTGAAATCTAGGTCCTGACTTGACTTCACACTCTCTCTCTCTCTCTCTCTCTCTCTCTCTCTCTCTCTCTCTCTCTCTCTCTCTCTCTCTCTCTCTCTCTCTCTCCCTGCCTGCCTGGCTCTGTGTCAGCTTACTCTGTTTCACCTTGCACATGCACACAGCTATGCTATTGTGTTTTCAAGGAGAAGAACTTGTGTGTAAGAAATTCATTGTACTGTCATACACTCCCCTGTATCCCAGTACAGTATGACTATACATGTTGAACTTACATAACACTGTCCCACGCTAAATGAATTACATTTACATCTTAGCTTATTGAAGCCTTCATAGACCACTTACTGTATGTACATAGATGCTTCACAAATATTTACAGTGACATATCATTATATACCTGGTGGTAAAAGAGGTTATGGCACATTTGTAGAATGCCAGATATATGTTAATACACCCTTAATCTAGTATGGTAATAAAGTGTTAATGTAGGTCTCACAAATGTTTTATGAATGAGCTTTTACAGTAGACAAACATAAATGTTAACTCAATGTTCCACTCCTCACTAAAGCTAAAGATACAATAATAAAATAATATGTGCAATGTTGCTACGACTTGTTTATCTGACTGATGGCTGCTGGAACAAAGCTATTATTATACCGCTTTGTTCTGCACTATAAAGCTTTGCCCAGAAGGAAAAAGCTGAAACCGTGCAAAGGATGGGAGTCGTCATTTAACATGGAGCCAGTTATCCGCTGTAACTGTCTGGTGTACAGGGACGCTGGGTTAAGCTGTGACTCACCAATCAGTCTACTAGACCATTTGACAATTTGAGTCAGAGAGTTTCTGTTCTTTAAGGATAGGTTTCTGAACCATGAAACCTTAGAAAAAAGAAAAAAATCGATTCAATAAAAGCACTGCAGAATAAGGTCATCATGGTTTTGTGAATGTGGAAATAATAGTTTCCTCAAACAAAACAAACACTGGTGGCCCTTTTTGCACACAGCTTCACAAGTTGCTTCAAAATTCAGTTTTGAGTCAATAATTGTCCAAGATTTGTAAAATTGCACACATTCCACTGTCTGACCCGTAATGGATGTGGTTTCATGGGTGTTGTCATCTGGGATGACATCTGTCATAGGGATGGGAACTGATAAGATGTTATCGATACCGATACCATTATCAATTCTGCTTATCGATCCGATTCTTTTTCTATTCCTGATACATTTTCTTTGTGGAAAAAAGTAGGCCTACACAGGTTTTCAGCGTTGACGCAGCTGTTTTATTATCTCTTGAGTCTCTGAACACAGTGTAGACTGCCTAATAACATTTGAACCTAGTAAAATGAATTACAATGCTCCTTTTCGTAAAAAGGATATAACTTGGAAAACATATCTAAACCTGACTGATAAAATAAGCAATTATTCTTTAGAAAAATAGGCATGTATGCCTAGTAACATTTGAATTAATTACAATACTCCTTTTCAAAAGGGAATAAGCTTAAACCAAATATAAAATTTTACTGGCACATAAAATAACAAATTCTTCTTTAGAATTTAGAAGGTGTGGCTAAAACAAGTTAATGACTGATGTCTGTCCTATTTAGAAAAGAGGCTACAGTGCAGCCAGCGGTATTAAGCTATACTGATAATATTAAACTATGTATTTTACTCATTAAAATATATTTTCAGTCTCATTAATTGGAAGAGTAACTTCATAATATAATTACCAAATTACCATATAATAAACCAATGGAACATTTACATACAACTTCAAGTGAGATACTATAGAACTTGACAACATATATGCACGATTCTTTGACCTCACTTGAGACAAAGAAACGTTGACGCATTGGTAGCACTATCTGGCACGGAGCGCAAAGTGTCAATGGGTGCATTATTATTCAGTGGCAGCGATGTGCAGGTCGTCTACCATTTAGAATCTTGTTCTAAATAGAATGTTGCATTTCGTTTGACTTTGTTTGTCACATTTTAAATAGATAACATGCTACTTTAACAGCTTTCTCAAACAAAGTTTGTGAACAGATACCAGGTGTTGTGGCATAGCCTGAGAGCTTGAATACTGTCCTTGTTGCGACTAAATAGAATGTTACACTCCGATACGACACTGCAGTGTTTGACGTCAGATGCAGAGTTTGACGTCATGATGCATGAGTTTTGTAACGCGCAACTGTCAGAAAAACCGGCATCGATAAAGGAAATCAATAACCTTGGCGGCGTATGATTCTGATGGATCAAACAATTTGTTACCGGTTCTCAAGTAGAGATTCTCAGCTTTTATTTATTATATATAAATATATATTTACATACATACACAGTATACACTAATAACAATCCACAAAATTAAAGATGTAGCAATAGCGTATCTGGTGTCCTGGCTAGAAAGTGTCTTCAGAGACTTCAGCGATATGTTTGCTGAGAGTGACGAGTGGCTCGTGAGCTGTTTTCGCCTGTCAATGGAGACAGCGGGGTACTGATTGAACTCAGACATGTCCTTGTATGGTATATTCTTGGCATTTACTTGTGCTAATTCACAACTACCTGCCTTCGCATCCAATTTAAGAAGATTTCCACTCTGTTTCCCTTGGCAGACGAAAACTGTGCAAGAGCCTCTAGTCACAAACATATTACTGCAGTCTCTGAAGACGTGCTATCTAGCCAACAACACCAGATGTACCACTGTTACATCAGTATATTAATAGAATCTATTTATTTAAGCCTATCATCATGTACATCGACAGATATGTATGTGTTAATGTGACTTGCTACATAAAGGAAGGGTGCGTACAAGTTATTATTCTAAGATCATATTTCAACTAAGAAGAGATTTATGAATGCCAAAAAGTTCTTGAATTTGTTCTTACGCACAACCAGATCCATGCATACGCATGATTGAAATATGAGGCCCAGTGTTTTTTCCTGATAAAATCCACCACCACCCCCTTTTCTTTACCTGCTGCCCGCCATCCCCCCCTCCCCTACCACACCATCCATTTGTCCTGTGATTAATTGAGCCCTCATGCCTTCTGATCTTTTCATCATTCACAGCTCAACAGCTCGAGAGAAAAAAAAACACTCTTCCTCATAGCTACTTCATTAATTCAGCACTATAATTCTCCTTGTTTCTTTGTCTTTTTTCATTTTCCCCCTTCTCTATGTGGTATTAAAGATAATTTGGGGTGATTATTCCTGAGATATTGGCCCATGCATGGGCTGCCTCTGGTCTATTCTCTATTTGCTAAGATAATTGTGGAGAGCAATCATCTGTCAAACCTTCTCGTGGTTCCCTTCTACAAAGAGAAGAGAGCTGCAGAGCTTCTCAATTACCCTAATGATGGTAATGAACTCTATGAAATGTGCTGAACAAATCCATTAAACATTTTGAGGGTTCAAAATTGACTTTTTGCGATAGTTGGCACTCTTTTTGTGCACTATTATGCTGTGCTCTATAGTAAATAGGAACATAGATTATGAGACAATAGAACATAGCAAGGTTTGTTATTCCATGAACGAAGAGAGTGCAGTGCATGCTACTGTAAACCATACATATTGCAAATATATTGATTCATTTTGGTTTAATACATAATTCTATCTTATTATTCTTTGTGAGGTATTGCTAGCAATAACTTATGAGTGGGGAGAATATGGAATACATTGATGATGGATCACCGGCCTAAGACCAAATCTGTTGTTAGACAGTACATTGTCTTTTCTCATGCATTTCATTATTGTTTAAGTCACTAGAACCGGAAGGCAAAACAGTCTTACACACGGCAGCCTCTACATTCACATGTTTGTCATTTAGCAGACGCCAACAAATAAGTAAGTGAATCAAAGTAAGTGAATCACCTATCCATCAGTCATCATAAGAAAAACAAGTCTAAGCTACGACCTGGGGTCATTGGCAGTCACAATGCTAGAAGAAGGAAGAATTACTCATTTTTATTTTTTTATTTTTTATTAAAAAAATAAAGATAAATAGGTAGTGACACTGCAGTTCTGACAGCAGTGGGAAGCTCGTTCCATCAGCGGGGAGCCAGGACAGCGAAAAGCTGTGACCGAGTAGCGTGACTGCTGCACCACGTAGAGGCGGTGGGCGAGTGATCGGGCAGGGGTTTGGGTGCTGACCATTGCTTGCAAGTAGGGAGGGCCTGTTTCCTTTGCCGCCCGGTAGGAGAGCACCAGGGTCTTGAAACTGATGTGAGCTGCTTCTGGGAGCCAGTGAAGGGTGCGAAGGAGCGGGGTGACATGGGAGAACTTGGGGAGATTGAACACTAGACGGGTGGCAGCATTCTGGATGAGCTGCAGAGCTCTCATTGTAGTGAAAGTTCCTTGTCAAGTATCTTACTAATGATCGGGAGGTTGTAGTTTTTCAGTGCATTGGCGTCGAGGTGGGGTTTCTTTAATAGCGCTCTTACAACAGCTGTTTTGTAGACATCTGGGAAGATGCCTGTTTGAAGCGACGTATTTATGATCTTCAGGACATGATTTGAGACACTATCAAACACCTGCTTGAAGAATGCTGTTGGTATAGGGTCAAGGCAGGAGGTGGAGGAATTACATTTAAAGACAGTGTTACAGAGGTTCAGTTGTGTAATACAGGTGAATTCACTCATAGTTGCAGTTTTTTTTCTTCTTCTCCTGAGGTCGACTATGTTTACGTCAGGGGTGATGCTGGTTCTAATAGATGTAATCTTACATCGGGTAGTGGTGGTCTAGTGGATAGTGAGTTGGACTTGTGATCGGAAGGTTGTGAGTTCAAATCCTGCCTGAAACCACACCACTACTAGTGTGCCCTTGAGTAAGGCACTTAGCTCTCAGTTACTCCAGGGGGAATGTCCCTCTAATTCGTAATTGTAAGTCGCTTTGGATAAAGGCGTCTGCTAAATGGCAACATTTATAAATTAATCTTATTATTGAAGAACAGTGCAAGCTCTTCGCATTTTGCTGCTAACAGCTGCGGAGGGGGGGGGGGGGGGGGTACCAGCGTTTTCTGTAATAATCAATTATCTTTCTAGAAAGACGTATTTTTTGTGTCCATTTTCTTTCAGCTGCCCGACATTTCCTCTTGCTGTCATTAACACTGGTATTGTTCAACCATGGGGAGATTCTATCAGTTGCCCGCTTCCTAACCTTTAGGGGGGCAGCAATATCTAACGCAGTTGATAGTGTACTGTGTACATTTAGGACCATCTTGTGTAAAGAGTATTCAGCGCTGCTGGCTCAATTGATCTCATAATGTTAGAGAACTGTGTTTCAGCATTGGTGTCTAAGAGTCTTTTTTGAACCACCATTTGTATTCTAGTCTTTGTTAAGATTAGCTTAGTATCAAAAAACACACAGTGATGGTCAGAGATAGCAGGCATTTCATGTCCTGATACGTTATCAATGTTCAGCCCTGTTGTTATTACCAAGTCCAGGGTGTTGCCATGTTAATGCGTAGCTTGGTGTACATGCTGTCTAATTCCAAAACTGAATGTACGTATCCTTCTAACATTGTAGAGGAACAAGCTACAGAAGCATGCTGTGTTCGCCACACAGGATAAGTGGTTGTCAACGTTTCCTGGCTGTCTGGGAGGAGGTCACAGTAAAGTAGAGTTTTATACTGTGATGGAGAGGGCAGGCTTTCCCAGGGAGGAAGAGCGGCTCAGTCTTGTTAAGGTTGTGCTTGAGGTGGGGGTCTGACATATCCTGCAATGTCGACACGCAGAGACACATTTTGCCACTTGTGAGTCAGAGGGGGGGGAAGAGAGAAAGTGTTGAGTGTCATCTGCGTAGCAGTGATAGGAGAAACCATGTGAGGAAATGACTGAGCCAAGAGATTTGGTATAGAGGGAGAACAGTAATGGCCCGAGGACAGAGCCCTGAGGGCCCCCGGTGGTGACAGCGATCCTCTCCACATCACCTGGTTAGAGCAATCGGCCAGGTAGGATGCAAACCAGGAT
Source organism: Nansenia antarctica (assembly GCF_963989245.1). NCBI lineage: Eukaryota > Metazoa > Chordata > Actinopteri > Argentiniformes > Microstomatidae > Nansenia > Nansenia antarctica. The sequence continues at coordinate 51,252,777 of NC_137689.1, forward strand.
GCCTCTCTCCTTCAGACAGTTTGTCTCTGTAGGTAGAGAGATGTGAGACTAAGGGGCTAGAACGCTACCCTACAAAGACAAAGCACAGTACACTGACATGGAGAAATGGAGAAGCTGAGAGACGGCGAGGTCAGGGTCGAATACATAATACATAATTCAATACAGAGTTGGATGCATAACACATTCAATATGTTTGACAACATTTCATTTCGCTTAACATTTGGCTGAAGAAATGTCCACGACATAGACAGAGATGACCCAATATGACCGCCCGAGGGAGGTAGAGGCCGGGGAAGAAAGAAACTCATCTTTAATTCTCAGTTCATGGCTCTGCCTCTGAAAGACAGGCGGCCTACGCTTCGCTGGCTCTGCACTTGTCAGGCGGAAAAAGCCGGTTTGTCTGTGGTAACATGCATTGTTTACCCATATGATTTCAACTAATGGCTATTCAGTGCATCTCTCTCTCTCCCACACTGCATCCCTACACCAGCACTTGTTTGTTGTTCTGCCAAATAGCGCCCAGCATGCTACTCTGTTAGTTTACTGTTGTGGTCAATGTATTTTGGTTTTTCATTTTACAAGGAATGTTAACAATTTAGTATATAGCACTATTGTATTGAAAAAGTACAACAGTAAACAGTGCTTGTTTACATGATTTTAAATATATTTTAGCAGTGCTTGATTGAACTTACCTGGCACAATGGAACCAATGGAATAGTTTGCAAAGTGCAAGTCCTGCCCATCTGGGCCTTCCAAAGAGGTCAGGCTCAATCAAACACTTCAAGCATTTGAGAGGAAACAATAATTATTACAACCCAGGTCGTGTTCAGACAGGTGTACTGTATCTGCACATCCAAATGCACTATTAAGTCTTCAGCTGGGTTATACTGGGTCTATTCTTTTTTTTTATTATTAGTTTTTCAGATTTTATCCCTTTTTCACCCAATTTGGTAGCCAATTGAACCCAACCTAGCATCCAATTATCCCCTGCCTATTGCGAAGGATCCGTCGCACGACCCCGTGGCCGGCAGTCCCAGAGGAGGCCGCCAGGCAGACTAGCTGACTGGCTCCTCGAGCCCAGCACCTGTTATTCCGGCACCCCGGGGGCGCTGTTGCGCGACGGATCCTTGTCCGGAAATACTCCTATACCGCCCTCGGGAGCAGCCGCCCAATATGCCGCTCCCCGTGTGTGCCCCAGCCATATCCGGATCTGGCGAGCTGGGATACGATCCCAGTCCCCGGTGGGCAGCTTGCACTAGTGGCCAGTGCTTAGACCGCTACACCACCGTGGGGCACTACTGTGTCTATTCTGTGCAGATGTTGGTTTGTTAGTTCTTCTAGGCTTTTCAGTATCTGTAATACTGGGTTGCGTTCAGGAACATTAGAAATAGTATGAACAGAGCAGTCAGATGTTAACGAAGTTCCTTTGGGAACCCCCCCCCCCCTCAAAGTTCTGATAATTGTAATTCAGAGAAGCATTATCTGAACGTTCTAGCAACATTGTGCCCTGCTGAACGTGGCGGCCTTGATTTGGTTAGAAAAACAAGTTATTCTCAACTATTCCGATGCCACATGACAGTTTTCAGGCCTGACTTTTCAAACAGAGTCCCTTGCTGTGTTATCGGCAGGCCCAGTGTCCCATTGATCGACAGGATCCATGATCCTAACCAAACGCAATGAAGCTGGTGGCCAACAGCCCTTTGCTAACACAGGAAATTGACATTTGAATGGAAATTATGCAGCAGTGCTGTTGAAGACGAATGATCCACCTCTGGGGTCTCTTGGGAGAGACAGGCATTTTGAAGACACTGTACACACAACTGGGATGCTGAAAGCCTGGGGAGGATCAGTAAATCAGACACTTTCTTTTGCTGGTGCTGCACTTAAGGATTTTCATCTTGATGTCAGACACACACAGGCTGTCACACCAGCGGTGTTTTTTAAAAACACTTTTCAAACACATTGAGGTGAGATATATTACACCTAGTGGGTGTTTATCATGGGGTGAGCATAATTGCACCGCCGAGTTGTCTGAGGCAAGGATGAGGAAAAAAAAGCGTTCCCGTTTTAAAACGTATCATAAAAGGAGACATTAGTTCAGGAGCTAAGACTAAGAGAGTGACTTTTCTATTTTGGGGAGTCCTCAAACTCCTTCGTCTGATTCTCTCAGTCGTTTGGTTTTACAGGCAATTTCATCCCAGGCAGATAAATTATCTGTCTGAAAGTGTGGGTGACAGTCTTAATGTGCCTTAGTCAGGCCTGTTTAAATAAGCAGTCAGGCATACAATATATATCTGAACCACCCCACAGCTACTCTATTATACTGGGATATACAGTAGTGGACTGGTAGAGTATGCAGCACAGCCTGATTATTACAGGTACAACTTAATGTTCCACACTGCTATGCATTCATACAAATGGCAAAAGTTAAAGGGATACTGTACTCAATTTTCTCATCAGTCCATTGGCACAAAATGCATCTTCATCTCCGTTTTCCAGGAAATCATTATGAGCTTGTCATTAGGACATCTATGAAGCCGAAGCAAAAAGTAATTATCTCTTGGGGCGATACTTGAGATGAGTAAGATACTTGACTTTTTAAATTAGTGTTTTCTAGCACAATCTATGATTTGCTGCAATTCAACCCAGACTGTACTTGAAACATTGTAAGATGAATGCCAGTTGATTTCAACCTCATTGTCCACACATCAGATTCAGATGATCTAGACAGAGATACAGTATGCTGTATACACAGTATATGACAGTTATGTGATTTGCTGCCTTGGAATTTACATACATACACATACACACACACACACACACACACACACAACACACAACACACACTCAACACACACACACACACACACACACACACACACACACACACACACACATACACACACACAGACGACACACACCACAAGTCAAGATATGGCAAATCATAACACACACACACACACTGTGGAGCTCGAGCCTGTCAGTACAGAGCTCTGGCCTTCGGCTCAACAGGATAATGGTGTCTGGTTCTCAGTGGGAGTGCAGTATATCAACAGTAGTTTTAGCCCTGCGCAGGGGGAGGCACATCATTTGCGCTTGCATGGCCCATTTAAAGAGACATGGGATAACCTAGTAAAACCTTTCCCTGCGTGATCTCTCCCAAGAGCCATAAAGGAGAGTCTCCCAGTGAGTTTAGGGTGTGCTACAACACTGAGGTGAGTTTAGGGTGTGCTACAACCCTGAGGTGAGTTTAGGGTGTGCTACAACACTGAGGAGAGTTTAGGGTGTGCTACAACACTGAGGAGAGTTTAGGGTGTGCTACAACCCTGAGGTGAGTTTAGGGTGTGCTACAACACTGAGGAGAGTTTAGGGTGTGCTACAACACCGAGCAGAGTTTAGGGTGTGCTACAACCCTGAGGTGAGTTTAGGGTGTGCTACAACACTGAGGAGAGTTTAGGGTGTGCTACAACACTGAGGTAGGTTTAGGGTGTGCTACAACCCTGAGGAGAGTTTAGGGTGTGCTACAACCCTGAGGTGAGTTTAGGGTGTGCTACAACACTGAGGTGAGTTTAGGGTGTGCTACAACACTGAGGTGAGTTTAGGGTGTGCTACAACACTGAGGGGAGTTTAGGGTGTGCTACAACACTGAGGTGAGTTTAGGGTGTGCTACAACCCTGAGGTGAGTTTAGTGTGTGCTACAACACTGAGGTGAGCTTAGGGTGTGCTACAACACTGAGGTGAGTTTAGGGCGTGCTACAACACCGAGCAGAGTTTAGGGTGTGCTACAACACTGAGTAGAGTTTAGGGTGTGCTACAACACTGAGGAGAGTTTAGGGTGTGCTACAACACTGAGGAGAGTTTAGGGTGTGCTACAACCTGGAGAGGGGAAACAGCTACGCGAGACTGCTCTTTGTGGACTTCAGCTCTGCCTTCAACACCATCCTTCCAGACAGGCTAGTGACCAAACTACTAGACCTGGGACTATCACACTCTATATGTGCATGGATCAAGGACTTCCTGTCTGACCGCCCCCAGAGGGTGCGGGTGGGCTCCCACACCTCCACAGCCCTCAGACTCAGCACTGGGTCCCCCCAGGGCTGCGTGCTAAGCCCCATCCTCTACAACCTCTACACCTACGACTTCACCCCCGTCCACCCCAGCAACTCCATCGTAAAGTTTGCAGACGACACCACCGTGGTGGGCTGCATCTCAGGGGGGGACGAGGCGGCGTACAGGGATGAGGTAGAGCAGCTGAGCAAGCTGTGCAAGTTTAACAACCTGCTGCTGAACCAGTCAAAGACCAGGAAATCATCGTGGACTTCAGGAGGAAAAAATCTGAGGTCCAGCCCCTGCTCGTCGACGGAGGGAGCGTGGAGAGAGTCTCAACCCTCCGATTCCTGGGGGTGCACATACAGGATGACCTGTCCTGGAAGAACAACACAGCAGCCATCATCAAGAAGGCACAACAGCGGCTCTTCTTCCTGAGAGTCCTCAGGAAAGACCACATCGGACAGGAGATGCTGGTGGCCTTCTACCGCTGCGCAGTGGAGAGCATCCTCACCGACTGCATCTGCATCTGGTTCTCCAGCTGCACAGCCGCAGAGAGGAATGCGCTACAGAGAGTCGTGAGATCGGCCCAGAAGATCACCGGCGCCCCCCTCCCCTCTCTGGAAGAGCTGTACAACACACGCTGCCTCAGGAAGGCCTCCAAGATCTCCAGAGACCCATCCCACCCTGGGTACGAACACTTTTCTCGGCTGCCCTCGAACAGGCGGTTCAGGACCATGTTCGCAAGGACAAACAGACTGAAGCTCAGCTTCTACCCCAGGGCCATTCAGGCCCTGAACACAGCAAAGACCTAGGTTCTGGGCCCTGGACAGTCTGGACGGATTGATGGCAGCTGCTGGATTGAAATCAGGTGTAGTGCTGAGGCACAAATGTGTACATTTCAAACCTGCAAACTGCGACACTTTAAATGAATGTGCAATAACACTATGTGCAATATGACAACCCTAGGGTACATAAGGTTCAGAGATAGGAAATGTTAGAATAGGTATAGCATAGCATAGAGTACAGCACAGTGTTTTATTTGTATAGTATAGTATAGTGGATAGTGTACATAGCCTTTATTTATGTAAACCAGCTCCTTTCCCTTCTTGTTTTTTAGTTTTTTTTTTCCTAGCACCAGGGGAGCCCCCCCCTCCCAAATATCGTTGTTTGGTACCTGTACTATATCAATGACAATAAAGACCATTCATTCATTCATTCATTCATTCAACACTGAGGAGAGTGCAGAAGAGGAAGGTGTAGGTTAGGGGGATATGGATGATTGGGATGGCCAAGTGCTCCATATAATTATGCCTGCTGAGGTGAGAGCAGGAGAGCAGGATACTGTATGTGGGTTAGGGGGATGTTCATCTCATTCCCATTATGCTCGGAGGGTCTGGTGGACTAACACTTAAAACTTGGCCTACCCAATACAAAACATGACATTATATTTATATATGTATATATATACACACAAATGCTGCAAAGTGCTTCACAACAAGAACAATACTAAACAATATTAACAATAAATACAATACAAACAATGCTTTATCATGATTGGAGAGTGGGTAGCTGTTTTAATTCGGGATGTCCGAAATCACAGCTATTTACTATGCTATAAAACGTAAATGAGAGTGGCGCACATCGAAGGATGAACATTTTTCGAGTATCATTATTTCGGAGACAACGTAGTTATGAAACCTACCCTTTAAATGTCAAGAATCACAATGAAAAATGAGTTTGGGCCTTACTGCCAGTGTCATTTAGTGATTTCGATTTCCGTCCAACTTTAAGTTATGTTGATAAATGAGGCCCAATGAGTTTTGGACTATTTATGTGTACCAGCCAGAAAAGGTCTAGTAATAAATAGTGAACTAAGAGGAAACATGGACGTTCCTCCAGTCGCTGCCTAATGCCACTATTCATATTCAGTCTAGGCCAGTATCTATCTCTCTCTCTCTCTCTCTCTCTCTCTCTCTCTCTCTCTTTTCTGTGAATCTTCTCTTCGAAGCAATAGCCTCTCCTCTTCTCGTTATGTTCAGTGTCTAGTGGTGTTCCCGTGGTCGTACTCCCTCCTCCCAGGGTGGTTCAGAGGGACTCGCCAGTGGCAGAGCCTGGATCACGCCCGAGCATTAATTATCTTCATTATCTTCTCTTTACAAAGGCGCCGCAGTCAGGGAAAGTTAAAACAGAAGTTACTTTCTCTATACGTACAGGTAATTGACCTCCAGTGAAACACTAATAAGGAGAAGATCTCTCCTCTGCCACTAGCTTGGAAGGGACTCGGTGAATCAGGCAATTTATTTATCCGATTTGTTTTCACTTACGTATAGACCAGTGGCTCGGGGGAGTGGGTCCTCTTCGGCGAGGCTGTGTGTGAGCTGCATGCTGTTCACTTCTGCTTTGTTTGTCCCGGTGAATACAGCAGTGGAGGTGATGTAAAAGCTTCTGGATGTGTATCTTGTGGATGTCCCTCTGCTAGCTGTTAGATACTGTGCCACCTCATCTGATGTGAGTGATATCTTATAGGGTACTGTGTGTGTGTGTGTGCATTTGGGTCTAACTAAAGACATACTCAAATACTAGTGACACATAATCTTCAGTTCTAGTGTGAACGAAAATGGCTTTTTGATATTTCAGACACTCTCTCTCTCTCTCTCTCTCTCACACACACACACACACTCTTTTTCACACACACACACACACACACACACACACACACAGACACACAGACACACACACACACGCACACACACACACACACACAGACACACACACACACACACTCACACACACAGACAGACACACACACACACACACACACACACAGACACACAGACACACACACACACACACACACACCCACACACACACACACACACACACACACCTGGGCTGTATGCCCTACTCAGCTCAGCTCAGAGCCAGACAGCCCTCTAGGAAGACTCGATATTGAAAATAGAAACTGTTTTCCCTCCTGCTCCTCTCTTTCTGTCTCAGAGTAACTAAGAACACCCATCAAGACTCCCTATCCGATAAACTCAGATTAGAGCTCTTTTGCTGTGTTCAGGAAAGGTTACTCTCTTTTCCACTTTTCCCCGACTCCATTTCACAACGAGAGCTTTCTGCTTCTTACATGTGCCAGCTCTCCTCTCGGTCTCTGAGACACTGTCTCCCACACTGGAGATATGGCTCTGTTTTTCAGTTTATGTCTTCTGTGTTCTTCCACATCAGAAATACCAAGTCACCCCCTATTTTATAATTGGACCCGGTGGTGGAGACTTTCTCATTTGGGTATTGTAAGTGGTGTGGAAGTCACATTTTAATAATGGCTTATTGTAAGTGGAGCTTTCCAGTGGAGGTTGTTAGCACTTGAAAAATATTTGTATTTTTGTATGTTAGGAAGGAACGGAGACTTGACGATGAGCCAATTATCTGTTTACTGTAGAAGTACTGGTTAACTGTCCTTCTAATGAACAAAATTACGTAATACGTAATTAAAACAAATTCAACAATGGAAAAAATGATGGGTATGTTCACACAAGTGTTGTCTTTAAACTAATGATGGTTTAAAATTGACATTGTAGAGCAGATAAGATTCAAGAATGATTCTATTATCTCAGAGCGATAATTGCTTTACCCTTGGGGTTTATGAAGATTATCTACTTGATTGTACTGTATTTTCTAGTCATGGTCTACATTAGTAACATTAAACTAGACTCCTTTTATATAGACACCACTAGCTCACAGCCACGGAGTCCCAGTAGCTTTGTAGTTGACTCAGCAGCTAGTCAGAACTAAGCCACAGCTAATTTGTGGGGGGAATCTGACCCCCTGAATCTGAGTCATAGAGGAGCCACAGGCGAGTTAAAGCACTGTCAACGTTGACATAGCAGCTCGTCAAATTTGAGTGTCTCTGACGAGTGTCTCAAATATAACTAAGGAGGTTCTCCTCACCGTCCAAACCCTCCACTCACATGAGACTGCAGTGTTTTGACCAAGGTTTCATATCCACTGCCCTGGGCTATGGCAGCTCTCGCGCTACTGTAGGGACCTCGTATGAACCATCTAATCTGCTATTCCCCCCACCACGTCTCTGCTTTTATGTAACAACCTCGCTCTTCTCCTTCCTTGGCAGTAATGAAATGCATTTTGTATTGAATAATTGAAACCGAACATTGAGACGTGGAGGTGTTTTATGAATTAATTAATTTAGTGATCGGAGAAGATGAAAGCCAATTGTGACGGATCACGGCCAGAGCGGAGCACTGATGGAAAAATTAGCAGCTCTCTAGTCACTACTACTGTCACAGCTCTAAGCATAAGCAAAATTATTTGTTACATAAATCAATAACATTATTCATACAGACACATTATTTAGCTGACTTCTGTACAGTACAATCAGTCAAAGCGGTCCAGTGCTGTGAACGATTCTCAGTAAACGTTTAAATGATAGTAGCATACTCTACACCCACTAGTTGTAAAGTAGCTTTGCATCACAAATGTTTGATACCATTTCATACCATTCAGTGTTTCCTCCAGGATTTTTCACATTATTGGCTCCACGGGCGACTTTTTTTTCGCGTGCACGCGCATAAAACGCGCACTGGCGCTGAAAACAAAGACGTAATTTCACCAAAAACTAGAGGGTGGCAATATATATATATTTTTAATAGCGGTTAAGTCATTAAAGCCGAGCAGGTGATTTTATATAGAAGGTGATCAAATACCAATATATCCTACAGCTGCAGCGGAACATGCGGAACGCGCATGACACACACACACACACACACAGAAAGATCATCAGCTCATCGAATATGAAGTACACGAGAGATAATCAGCTCATCGAATATGAAGTACACAAGAGTAGAGTACACATGGAACCGGGAACGCGCATACAGCACTGAACAACATCCGTAGAATTTAAACTTGTGACTGACAGTCACATACATACATACAGTACATACACACACACACACACACACACACACACACACACACACACACACACAATGAAAGATCATCAGCTCATCAATACGAAGTAGGCCTACATGAGAGTACACACACAAAACCGGCTAAAGTTACTCATTAACTGTTTACACAAGTAAAATCACATTGTGACAGTCAGATGGAGCATTCGGTAAACTACAACAGCAAGGTAATAATAATAATAATAATAATAATAATAATAATAATAATAATACATTTTATTTATAAAAGCACTTTACATATAAAATCTCAGAGTGCTACAACACAGTAAGATAAAGCAAAAAACATTCAATTAAAAGGCTAAAAAAAAGGCTCTATTAAAAAGGTGGGTTTTAAGGCCACGTTTAAAAGCATCCACAGACTGTGGTGCCCTTAGGTGGTCAGGGAGAGCATTCCACAGCCTGGGAGCAGCCGAGCAGAAGGCCCGATCTCCCATCGTGCGGAGCTTGGTCCTGGGGGTCTTGAGCAGTGTTGCCACAGTTACTTTGAAAAAGTATTCTGATTACTGATTACTGATTACTCCTTTAAAAAGTAATCTAGTTACTTTACTGATTACTTGATTTTAAAAGTAACTAAATTAGATTACTAGTTACTTTTTTAGTTACTATTGGCAGCTGCCTAGGCACCCGACCCCCCCCCCCCACCCCCGCAACATAAAAATGGAAACTGGTTTTGCCAAAACTCACTTTATTTTAACAGTAACTTAAATTACATAATTAAACTTTAAACAATAACTTAAAACAACAAAATAAAGAGTCTTTCTTTGCCTCACCCAACATAAATACTTGTTTTTAAACAATAAAATAAATATAATCTTTATTTAACAGTAACTAGCAAGGAGTGGTTTCACAAAACCTAAAACCTAAGCTGACCATTCAGATATGATCCTAATATAATCCTAATCCTAAACTGGGTGAGTCTGAGTTTATCAATGATCAACATTTATGTTCTTGTCATCCTTTGCTGACACAAACTCAAAATAATCCTTATATTTCCAGCTATTTAACGCATATCTCTGTTCTCGCTCCATTGTGTAGGCTACGCTTCTGTTTACACTGTGCAATCAGCGTGGTGATACACGTGAGCGATTCTGCTGCAATCTCGCGATAGTCGAGAGCCGTTTTTTGCGGGCATGGCCTTCCATAGTAACCTCGTGTTGAAAACGTGAGCACTGACGTCACTCCCCAAGATGCGAGAAAAGCGAACAAATGTTTGTTTACTATCGAACATTACAAAGAAATACTGCATTTAGCCTAAGTTATGAGGTAGTAACGCAATAGTAACGCACAGTCACTTGAATAAGTAACTTTAATCCGATTACTGATTTGGAAATAGTATCGCGTTAGAATACTAGTTACTGAAAAAGTATTCCGATTTCTGATGCCGGTAACGCGTTACCGGCATCACTGCCGGCATCATACGCTATTCACTATCATTGTCATGTTCTTATATCACGTTTTTTTATATCATGTTCTTCTTCATCATAATCATCATGATCATCATCATCATCATCATCATCATAAAAAATATTTATTTAAAAAAAAGGTTTTATATAGTTTTTTCAGTTTTTATATCATCTGTGTGAATATGCAGCTTGGAGTCACCTAGCGATGTGACGGTGTAATTGCAGCGCGGCCTACGCAGAAGTGTTAAGTGCCAGAGCCCTTACGTAGGGAACGTAAGCACGTACATTTAAATTTTTTTAAAAAAAACAACAAAAAAAACTTTAAATAGGCCTTTCGCAGCTCCACCAATCGGGCTGAGTCTTTTGGTGTAGTGGTTGCGCGGCCGGTTGGTATGCGGGAGATCGGGGTTCGACTCCCGCATGGAAGGATGGAATTCTCCGCTGCAGGAGTATGAAGTGAATGAATCAGCTCCGCCAAGAGAGTTAACTCTTTTGGTGTTGTGGTTAGCAATTGCAAAACGTCACGTTTGACGTCAGGCTTAACAACCGGATAGCAACGCATTACATTTACTCACCTCTAATGGACTTTAAAAAAAAAAAAAAAAAAAACTTTTGTTATCAAAAAATACATTTTACATTTTATAGTTGACAATGATTTACAAAAAGACAGTCAATGACGCAAAGCATAAAGACTTTTGACCCCTGTGAGTAAAAAGAAATCTTTGCACTCGATCAAATTTCAGGACCCTCCTTTCATGACCTTTCCTAGATATGTGCGTTCTACCCCCCAGTATCCTTACATTTTCAAAATCTAGCTAGTATAAAGTTATTTTGCAGTATTTGTGTGTGTTTGTGTGTGATTGCGTTAGTATCCGCCGCCATCTTTTTTTTCCATGGCTGCAATGCTCTTCAATACCAGCAGGGGACACTAAGAAGTGTGTTTATACGTGTCATACAATGTCATACAATGTCAGTTGCTTCTTTCATCATTGTGGATATTTTTGATTTGACATTTACATTACCGGCATCATAGGCTATTCACTATCATTGTCATGTTCTTATATCACGTTTTTTTATATCATGTTCTTCTTCATCATAATCATCATGATCATCATCATCATCATCATAAAAAATATTTATTTAAAAAAAAGGTTTTATATCGTTTTTTCAGTTTTTATATCATCTGTGTGAATATGCAGCTTGGAGTCACCTAGCGATGTGACGGTGTAATTGCAGCGCGGCCTACGCAGAAGTGTAAAGTGCGAGAGCCCTTACGTAGGGAGCGTAAGCACGTACATTTAAAAAAAAAAAAAAAAAAAAAAAAAAAAAAACTTTAAATAGGCCTTTTGCAGCTCCACCAAGCGGGCTAACTCTCTTGGTGTAGTGGTTGCGCGGCCGGTTGGTATGCGGGAGATCGGGGTTCGACTCCCGCATGGAAGGATGGAATTCTCCGCTGCAGGAGTATGAAGTGAATGAATCAGCTCCGCCAAGAGAGTTAACTCTTTTGGTGTTGTGGTTAGCAATTGCAAAACGTCACGTTTGACGTCAGGCTTAACAACCGGATAGCAACGCATTACATTTACTCACCTCTAATGGACTTTAAAAAAAAAAAAAAAAAAAAACTTTTGTTATCAAAAAATACATTTTACATTTTATAGTTGACAATGATTTACAAAAAGACAGTCAATGACGCAAAGCATAAAGACTTTTGACCCCTGTGAGTAAAAAGAAATCTTTGCACTCGATCAAATTTCAGGACCCTCCTTTCATGACCTTTCCTAGATATGTGCGTTCTACCCCCCAGTATCCTTACATTTTCAAAATCTAGCTAGTATAAAGTTATTTTGCAGTATTTGTGTGTGTTTGTGTGTGATTGCGTTAGTATCCGCCGCCATCTTTTTTTTCCATGGCTGCAATGCTCTTCAATACCAGCAGGGGACACTAAGAAGTGTGTTTATACGTGTCATACAATGTCATACAATGTCAGTTGCTTCTTTCATCATTGTGGATATTTTTGATTTGACATTTACATTACCGGCATCATAGGCTATTCACTATCATTGTCATGTTCTTATATCACGTTTTTTTATATCATGTTCTTCTTCATCATAATCATCATGATCATCATCATCATCATCATAAAAAATATTTATTTAAAAAAAAGGTTTTATATCGTTTTTTCAGTTTTTATATCATCTGTGTGAATATGCAGCTTGGAGTCACCTAGCGATGTGACGGTGTAATTGCAGCGCGGCCATCTAGAAACTGTTCTGCTATTCTTTAATCAAGAACTGTGAAAAAAGAACTTAACTTCAAATAAAAAGATGTAAAACACGAATATTAATTACAACCTGTAAAGAAATCGACTTGTCATTTGGAAGGAATAAAATGATTAATTATTAATTACAATCTGTAAAGAAATCGACTTGTTATTTGAAAGGAACAAAATGATCAATTATCAATTACAATCTGTAAAGAAATCGACCTGCTACTCGAAAGGAATGCACAATCAACTAGACTTAGTCATTTACACTTCATTGATGTAAACCTGTGAAAGAAAACGTCATCCCTAGACCACTATAAACCAATTGATCAAAGTTTTGTGAAAACTGAAAATGAAATAATCTGAATAATTAATTCAATCAATTTGTAATTACTTAAATTAATTGAAGTAACCATCCATTTATTATTGTAAAGGACTATTTCATCGACCTCAGACGGATGCACTGATGGAGGACCAGTGCTCCAAAGTGTCTTATCGTATTCCGTCCACTGGAGGGCAGTAAACAATTAAAAATGTCTTATCGTGTTTCGTCCACTAGAGGGCAGTAAACAATTAAAAAATGTCTTATCGTGTTTCGTCCACTAGATGGCAGTAAATAATTAAAAAATGTCTTATCGTGTTTCGTCCACTAGATGGCAGTAAATAATTAAAAATGTCTTATCGTGTTCTGGCCAGTAGAGGGCGCCACACTGAAAATGTCTTTATCGTGTTCTGACCAGTAGAGGGCGCCACACTGAAAATGTCTTTATCGTGTTCTGACCAGTAGAGGGCAGCACACTGAAAATGTCTTTATCGTGTTCTGACCAGTAGAGGGCAGCACACTGAAAATGTCTTACAGAATGACTCTTTCTTACCTAAAACTCACAATCTATCTTTTACTTTTACAATCTATACATAAATCAATTGTTAAGTGAAAGGAATGAATGATTAGTTAGAATTATTCACTATATCATCATATACATTGATTTAAAACTTATGGAATCAATCAATTGTTTTGGGAAACAGAAAATGAATGATCTGAATAATTAATTCAACTGATAAGTAATTAATTAAATCAATGTAATACTGAACAGTCATTCACAACATCAATCTATGCATTAACCTTTTAGATTCTTTCACCAATATTCTGTAAGCAGGCCTATTCGCTCCGCGTGCTCTCTCTGTGTGTGAAATGTGGCTGCGCTGGCCCCGTGTAAACTCCTGTTTTCCGAGTAACCGTACCTTTAAACTTATTTGAAATACCCCGAGATCAATTCACTATATCTCTATCTTTATCAATACTAGTCTATGTGTATGGTTTTATCGTTATCTTTAAGAGATGAGTACTGAAATCTATCAAACTCGCGCGTGTGTATTTGCTACTTACCGCCTCTGAAGAAAATCGCTGTGGACTACAACACAACACTGCTTTTCCACAATAATTATTATTTTCCACGACACAGCAATTTCAAGAATATCTTTCAATGCAGTTAAACGTATTATTTGCCAAGATAATCTTATTCAAATACTCCTAAAATGGCGTATGCTTTCTACTAGAGGCTCTGTGTCTCCACGTGTCTACATGCGTTCAGACAAAGGAAAAAATGGCGTCTTTTCAACTAGAGGCCCTGTCTCCACGTGTCTGACATGCTTTCACACAAAGGAAAAAATGGCGCCCTTTCTACTAAAGCCACGTTTTTTCTCCGTGTTCTCAAGTAAATTAACAATGTATATCTTTAAAATAGCGCTATTTTCTGCTCACAAACACGGACTATGCTCTTTCAAACTAGGAGTTCAGATTCCAGACAATCGAATAGAGCTATCTCCTGACAAACACGGACTAAGCTCTTACTTACAAAACACATCAACCAAGAATTCTCATTCTTTTACACTCCATCAGACTATTTTCTGATACAAAACACATTTATTAGCCCGCTGGGAAAACGTCTTTCCCTCAGCTTTTATGCTAATACCTTGTTCCCAAAACAAGCCTACAAGCAGCTCATTCTCTGCTGTACTACAATTATACCACACACACGATAAAATATCGTACAATTAAACGTTTTTACCAATACAGGTTTTACAACCCGGCTCTCTGCCTAACCTCTACCCAGTTATATACTTCAAGATTCTTTTTAAATATAGCCCATCTGATTTACAGTCAATTTTGCCAACAAAGGAAGGTTATTCAGCAGAAAACTCACCTTTGTTGAAGAGCTGCAAACCGGCTGGCTATTTTTTGTTCTCCCATAAGGCTCGCCAAGTTTGTAGTCTCTTTTCTCTGTTTGGTGATCAAAAATGAGGTAAAAACTCCTGGCCAAAGTTAAGAGTATTTATTCAAAAAAGACAAGATCGGGTCCTCAGATTACAGGATCAGGTTTACACACAAACAGTCACGACGTGGTCAGAGGAAGACAGAAGCAGACTTAGATCTCTGTGTTCCCTGGTTTTATAGCGGTCTCTCAGCCAATCACATCACAGTATGTTCTTGGCCAATCGTGATCCTTCCTTCTAGGCCTCTGATTGGCCTATACCCTTGGGGGCGTGCATGTTCGTGTGTGTGTGTCTGCGCATGTGCGACAATTGCTTCTCAAATCTCCCCGCGATCATCTGTAATAATATGTATGTATATATATATATATATATACATGTAATATGTGTAAAAATATACGTTAATATATGTGTAAGATATACGTTATATAAGAAGGCTATTAATATGTGTAAAAATATACGACACATCCCCCCTCGGACCACCCAGAGGGTGTTCCGAAACTAAATGATCACATAAACCAAAACAAAAACACAAACCTCACATATCACAGCTAAGAAAATATAAAAAAAAAATAAAAAATAAAAAATAAAAAAATAAAAAATAACTATTAAGAACCCAAAGACATCATGCAAAAAATAGAAACCAACCAATAATAAAAAGAATCTTGAAAATAACAATCACAATTAAACTAAACACAGTCCATCATGCACAAATTAATATAGAAACTTCCAACGACCGATGTTTTCTTTGTCCTTGAAGCGCCAGGGACAGAGGTTACTAGCACATGAACCCAGTTGGAGAACAGCCTTTACCGCTGTCTCAGATTGATATCCTTTCCCAGTCAAGAGCGTTTTCTTCGTTGTGCTAGGAACAGAACCGCTTTCCTATCTTTGCATAACCACCACACCACTTCTCAACTGACATCAATCACATGATATAGAAAGAAACAAACAGTAATCGAAGCAAATAATCATAAAACATCACTTAATAAACAAATCATCAAAGGAGGAAACAAAATCAGAAAGCAAAACAGAATCCAGCTTTTGCTCATCAGCTATGTTGGTCAACATTAAAGCATTAATAGGAACATCAGAAATACACTTTCCACAACATTTGATTAAAATACCAAGTAACATAATACAGATGATAATGACAACAAAAATAATAGCGACGGACCTGATCATATTACCAATACCTGAAAAAGCAGAATCAAAGAAATCTAACATATTCCAACCGTGTTCTTTATGTAAATCCTCTACACCCTTCTTGTTAGATTCATGAAAATCATACAAAGCGTTATCAGAATCCGAAATATAACTGCAGCATTCACCGCCTATCAAAGCACAAGTACCCCCCTGACTGGCCAAAATAATGTCCAAAGCCATTCTATTTTGGAGAGCTACATTCTTAGTTTCAGTCAATTCAGTAGCCAGGGCAGATACTACAGCATCCGAAGCATTAATGTGTTTTTCAAGAACGGATGATAGGGCACTTAATTCAGTCTGAGAGTTGTAGACACCATAACTTGGGAATATTAGGCCAAAAAACTTCTGAGCGGTAGACAACGCCCTACGACTACGATGGGTTGCTTGTTTGTGAAGTACAGACATCTCCTCCCGAGTAACTTTCCTAATCAAAGGTATCAGATGAGCCAAATAACAAACACCCTCAATCAAAGCAGGAAGCTTAGAGAATGCATCATTATCACACACAAGAAACACATGTTCCGGGAGTTGAAGCTCCGTACCAGGATACAAGAACATGGTTCCACCTATACAAGACGCGGCCCCTAACTGACGAACCGCGCTGCTCTTGGGCCGTACTTGAATGTCAATACAGGTTGTAATATTTACGAGAGGCATGACTTTAAGCTGCGTGGTGCCTTTCTGCCGTCTGGTAGTATTGGTATCATGTAATTTCATTTGAGGCACCATAGCACAATCAACAACTTTACATTTCAATCCAGAAATAACAACTGAACCCCTCCATCGTGTAGAAGTCACACTCCCAGAACATGACAGATGAGGACTCAATGCAGTACCATTTAATTGAGCGAACATAGCTTGGATAATATATATCTTCTTCGGACCTGTTGGTTGTGACAAATGTGTAAGCCTATCAATAATAACCTTCCCCACACCGCTAGGCCTATGGTGTTTGTTAACCGCTGCTGTCAGACGTTCCAACACACCAATATCCACACCTGCATAGGAAGAATTTAAAGGAACCAGAATCGTGCTGGGCTGACAAGAAGAGCTCTGGTTCTTGCCCTGTAAAACAAATGGGGCTAAACCCTGCCAATTATAATGAAGCCATTCTGCTTTAGTTAACGGTATGGGGAAAAACATAGGAGCAGACGCACTTACAGGGACCTGTTGACAAATCCAGCAATCAGAATAATTCATTTTTGAAGCAAAATCTTTCATGATACTAGTGGCAGAATTAGGGTGGGACCGTGTCCCCAGGTGATTAGAATCATACAACAAATAATCGTCAGTAGCGACTACAATCGCCTTCGTAGGAGCCTTCACAGCAACATTTTCAACCTTTCCTGATAACTCAACGTGAACATATTTATGCACAAATTTCTCACAGTCCAACCTATAGTGGTGTGGAAAGTCAGGCTTGGTCCTACAAACTTTGTCCTTGAAATTGTTGGATTTACTAGACACCTGTTCACCGATATCACGTCTAGCACACCAATACGAGTTCAACACCTGGTCAACATTAGTTAATGTCACACGAGTTTCTTGCGTGTTGCTTGAGTGTTGATTAAGTGTAACATATGTAGCATCCAATAAATACCACTCGTTCGCTTCGGCGGTATAGATCAAACAATCATCAACAGTACAACGTGAATGTGGGCAAACAAAAGCTCTACCTGCTGTGATCATTCTTCTCTGACGTCCAGGCATAACAGTGTGTGAGTAAAGTGTAACATTGTCCAAAGAAGTCAATGGGGTAGGAACACTAAGGGGTATATTAGTCTCTGAAACGGCATGGCTTGAGTTTCCTCCTAATTGGCCTTGGTGTTTTACGGGGTCTGTCTGGTTGGGGTGTATCACTGACAGGTCTGTGTCTCTCAATGGTACCTCGGTCCGGGCAGCCGCCCGGGTTGCTGACATCTCCGTCTGGAGCATTGTCAGGGTCGGAAGGGGTGACAACAGGGGCAACACCAGGCTTGGTAGAACCCCCAAGAGGGATGTCGCAGTCACTGGATCCTTCACGGTCTCCGTTGGCCCACTCATCTCTGGGCTGGACAGGGTCTGGGACGAGGCCCCCGGCATCATCTGCATCACGGCGCAGATACTCACCAACATCTTCGTCAGCCTGGATGTCCAAGCTGTGGACTTCCTCGTCCCCAGGGGTCTCCTCACCATCCTGCTGAGGTTCTCCCTCATCGTCCTCATTGGGTGCCTTGATGCAGTGATGAACGTGATACCAGGTGGGGGACCCCTTGATTTGGAGGGCAGTCCCAGTGCACCGAACAACCTCGTATGGTCCTTCCCGTCGAGCCTCATGCCACTTCCGTCTGTAGACCTTCACGTATACTTTGTCACCCGGTTGCAACGCGTCCTTCCTCTCCTGTGCGTTCACCTCCTCTTCACGTTCCTGTTTGTGGAGCACATAAGAAGAGATACTCTTTTGCCGGTTAGTCATGTACTGTACATAGGCTTTCATGTCACTCTCCAGGAGAGCCAAACTTGGCCCTTTCCCACTGGTTCGTGCACAGGGAGCTGTCATTATCCTCCCCATTACCAGTTCATGGGGAGTCAAGTGCAGCCCTCGAATCTCACTGGAACGACAGGCCATCAATGCAAGAGGGAGTCCTTCCAACCAATTAAGACCTGTATGCTTACAGACCTTAGAAAGACGGTTCTTAAGGACCCCGTTCATCCTCTCTACTATCCCCTGGCTTTGAGGTGAGTAAATACACCCAAGTCTCTGCTTGATTCCCAACTTTTGTAGTATAAGCTTTACCGTCTTATCCACAAATTCCTTACCATTGTCTGACGATATCCTATCTGGAATTCCAAACCTAGGCATGACTTCCCTGCATAGGAACTTTGCTACAGACTGAGCATCCTTTCTTCGAGTGGGGCAAGCTTCTACCCATCTGCTGAACCTGTCTACTACAACTAGCATGTACCTGTATCCTGCAACAGGACGAATCATGTCCACATAGTCAATCACTAAATGTTTCATTGGCCCGTTTGGGGTAGGGATATGCCCAGTTCCCACTGGTATTCCAGGTCTGATATTGTTCTTCAAACAGACCACACATTGACCAAGGATATGGTCTATTTGTTCCAACAAATATGGAGCCCAAAAACCATATTCCTTGGTGATCTTGCGTCTTACCTCCCCCCTGGACACATGTGCTAATCCATGGGCTTCCTGTATCAGTATGCCTAATAAATCTGGGGGTGCCACAACCAGTCCCTCATGATTTCTCCATAGACCTGTGTCATCCTGACTAGCTCCCCTTGTTAACCATAGGTTTTTGTCTAGCGCATTTGCCTCACTCTGTAACATCAACAAATCCTCAAGCGTGACCATGCCCTGTAACTGTGCTTCATGTGTGACCAGCAGAACTTTACCTGCTTTGTCTGCTCCTGTAATAGCTTTGGCTGCATCATCTGCAGCCCTGTTACCTTGTGTGACATGTGATGAGTCAGATCTGTGTGCGGCACACTTCACTATGGCTAATTCCCTTGGTTTCATCATGGCTTGTAACAGCTTCATGATTTGAGCGTGGTGCTGAATAGGCGAACCATCAGTTTTCTTAAAACCCCGTCCCTTCCATACAGCTCCATGTAAATGACACACATTGTGGGCATAGGCAGAGTCGGTGTATACTGTCACTCTTTGTCCGGTTCCCAAGTTGCATGCTTCTGTGAGGGCAATCAATTCAGCCAACTGAGCTGAGCAAGGCTGAGGAACAGCCTCGGCTTGTTCCACAATGAACTCCGAATTTTGGGATCGGACTATGGCATACCCGGCACGTAAATTTTCTCCTACCCGGTAACAAGATCCATCAGTCCAATACTCAACGTCAGCTTCCTTTAAAGGCAAAGCTAGTAGATCTGCTCTAAGCTTAGAGTACCTCGTAGCTTCCTTCACACAATCGTGTGGTTCCCCATCTTCTGGGGTTGGCAAGGTCTCTGCTGGGTTAAGTGTGTTACATCTTAGTAATGTTACATCTTCCCTTTCCAACATCCTGTAATAATCCCTAATCCTAGGCATCGTCAAAGTGTACTTGCCTTGATTCAAGAGGTTCCTTAGACTGTGGTGGCAGAGAATGGTAATTGGGTACCCCATTGTTAAGGTTGTTGCCTTCTCGTACATAAGATAAGCCCCGGCCATTGCTCTGTAGCATGGCGCGAAACCCATTTCTACCTCTGAATATGCGACAGAATAATAGGCTATGGGCTGTGGACTAGGTCCAATGCCTGTTGGTTGCGTAAGAACAGCGCAGGCATACTTCCCCTCGGCTGAAGAAGAAACATACAATCCAAATTCTTTGGAATAATCTGGAAGCGCTAAAGCTGGCGCTTCTTGCAATTTGTGTTTAATTGTCTCAAACGCCAAATCAGCTTCCCTTGTCCAAGTAATGCAAGATTGGAGGTTATCACTACCTGTTTCCTTAATCATCCCCCTCAATGGAGCGACTAGTCTAGTGTAATCCTCCACCCATGCTGAACTATACCCAGTAATGCCCAAAAACATCATCATTTCCCTAACCGTTCGTGGTTTTGGAGCCTTCTGAATAGCTTCCAAATGTTCATTAGTGACGCTGCGATGTCCCTGTGTAATGGATTGTCCTAAGTAAGTTACCTTTTCCTGACAATACTGTAGCTTCTTTTTAGACACCTTGTGTCCCTTCTCCGCCAAAACCTTTAACAGTTTAACGGAATCCCTATGACATGTTTCTTCATCTGGGGCACAAAGGAGTATGTCATCCATGTACTGAATGGCAGTACTACTTATCATCTGTTCTAACCCGTCTAAGTCCTCCTTCAAGACCTGATTAAAAACATGAGGACTGTGTTTGTACCCCTGTGGCATTCTGGTATATTGATAATGCTGACCTTTGTAGGTAAACCCAAATAACCCTTGACTTTCTACACTAAGAGGTATAGAAAAGAAAGCCCCGCATAAATCAATCACTGTAAACACTTTGGCTGTAGATGGAATCTGAGTCAACAGCACATGAGGATCAGGAACTTCAGCTGGATAGCTGACAACTACCTCATTCACAGCCCGTAGGTCATGTACCAGACGATATGAACCATCAGGTTTCGTCACTGGCAGAAGAGGTGTATTGCTTAACGGATATTGAGTTATCTTCAGGACTCCTGCCTCTAACAGTCCTTTGATCTGTGGCTCAATTCCATCAATTGCTTCCTGTTTCAATGGGTATTGGTTTTTCCAAGGGGGTTTTGCACCCGGTATGAGTTCAACTCTCAATGGACGAGCTGATTTCACAAATCCAATGTCTGTACTGTTCTTTGCCCACAGGTCGGCTGGCACATTCTGCATCATTTCTTCTCTGAGGTCTCTGTCAGCTTGTACAGGAAGGATTAGCTGGTTCATTAGCTTCACAGTCTGCGGATGTCCTATTCCTTGAGCAGAGATCATCAGTTTTGTGAACTGTCCATCAATGCTCCTCCAGATAGCAGGGTTTTCTTTTGTCGTTACAAATCTGGCTTTTTCTGAGTCTGCCATCATTGCCCCTAAATGCTTCTGTTTATAGTGTTCAGATATCATAAGTGTCACATGAGGGATGCTACCCTCAATCTTATGCTCCTGATCTAGATAAGTGTCACTGTTTATCTTCATAGCCACTCCCTGAGGGCCTAGGATTATACAACTTGTACTAAGCTGTACCTGTTTTGGCTGATGCTTCAGCCACTCATCTGGGGTTGCATCTGCAACTTCTCTAAAATACTGGAGTGTACAATGCAATGGATCAGTAGGCCTTCTGGCCTCTGCCATGTGTGCCAGGATATAATTGTCCCACATCCTTGCTGGTTCCATTAGGTCTGGGCTAAGCCCTCCCACCCAATATACCATAGATGCGTTGTTGTCCATCATGACAGACAGCTGTCTGTTCTCTTGTGGCACTGTCACCTGACAGCCGTCAGGCGTGCATTTCACGGTACAATTTAATTGGCATAGTGCATCTCTCCCTAGTAGCCCTATTGGCGTGTGTTCTGATACAAGTATTGACAGATCTGCTCTCTGTCCTTTGTACTCTAAGCTTACAAGCTCAGTGGTAGGGATCAGCTGTTTAATTCCCTCGAATCCGATTGTCTTCACATATTTCCCAGACATAGGAAGGTGCGTGGCGTCTTCAGGCTTCAGACAGGTGTAGGCTGCTCCACTGTCCACCATCAATTCTAATGGACGTTGGTTGACCGACACCCATATTGTAGGTTCATCTTCAGGCCTGTTTGTCACCACCAGCTGGCACCCCCCTTTCGGATCTTCTGGGCACCCCTATAGCGCAGCTGCTGGGCCTCCATAGGGGTTCACCACTCCTGGAGCCGGTGCAGCAGGGGGCCTATATCCTCCTTTTTGTTTCCCCCCTGCGCCCCCCTGGTTCTTCTTAAAGCAGGTACGTTTTAAGTGTCCATACTGGCCGCATAGGAAACATGGTCCTAGCATCTTCCTCGGTGCTGTGGTCCATCCCTCTTGTGGTGGTCCTTGGCCAGGCTGGTTGTATGGCTGGTATGGAACCACTTGCACCCCTGGTGGCCCCTGTGGGTATGGATACCCCCCTTGTGGCCCCTGTGGGTATGACTGGGGAGGGACAATTTGCAGTTGCTGTGGCTGAGATGGGACCTGTAGGGCTATAGTCTGCTCTCTCTCTCTGGTTTTCTTGCCTTCTGTCAATTGCACTTGAGTTAGTTTTCTGAGTGAGTCCTCGTCTTGTGCCTTCTGTGTCTGAATCTTCTTTCTAAATAATTCTACTTGGTGTGCTATGTTGTCTATATAAACAGCCTTGCTCATGTGTCGTAGCCCCACCACTTCTGCTAACTTGTTCTTAACTGGGGTAGGGAGACCTTGTTGAATCTTTTCCCTGATTATGGCTTTTTCTAACGGGTTATCTTCGGCATCCTTCCCTGTCACACTTCTCCATTGAGAGTGCACACGGGCAACAAACCCCCGGGGATTTTCATCTCCCCCCAGTGGCTTCACAATGACATTGTCTGGGTGAATGTGAGTAGGGTATGTTTCTCTGATTGCCTTCCACAGCTTGCCTCTGTTTGCTGCGAAGAGCTCTGGGTCATAAACGGATGTATCGATATATCTATGAAGTCCCGCCTTCATCAATATTTCCTGCATGGTGTCCAATCCTGTAATGGTAGCTAAGAGTCTTTTCAGGTCTCCCATAGCAGCGTGCGTTCCTGTCAATCTCACGTCGACTTGCGTCGTCCAGGGGTGGCCACCATCTTCCAGGACTGGGAGTTTTTCTATCACTTCTGACAGATCTGTATGATTCCAAGGACGATATTCCATCTGGTTACCTCGAATCAGCACTGGGAAGTTCCCCTGAGTTGCCTCTTCTTCCGGTGCTGTTTCATAATCGCTTACTTGTGGCTCCGTTTTTACGTCCCGCCTTGGTGTCGCTCCGGACCTTGGGGAGTTCAACCGGGATGCAGGTGATGATGCCGCTCGAGATTGACGATACGTTTCTCTCTCTACGTCTAGGTCCTGCAGCTGTTGTCTGTAGTCTTCTTCGTTTCTTAGGATTCTCGCATGGAGTTTTCTTGCCCTCCTTTCTCCCTCCTCTTCCTCCCTGTCTTCCTGCAGCTTCTTCTTCTTTTGCTTTAAGCTCTCTCTTCTCTTCCCTACCTTCAGAGACTTCTGCTCATCTTCAGAACTATTTTCTTCTTTTCCCTTCTTATAGCGTATTTTCCCTCCCTGCTTTTCGGCCCTGGCTAGTAGTTTTCTTATCGGAGCACTGTAGCCTCCTTGTGCATTGCTGTCATCACTGGAATCTTTGCTATCACCTCCACTGCCATCTTCACTGTCATCCGTCTTGTCCCTCCTGTCGTCCCCTTTTCCCCTCGGCTCCTCCTTCTTTTTCTGTTTGGCACCTGACCTGTTCTCTGGTTCGAAGTCCACGGTCACTCTCGCTCTTCCCCTCTCTAGTACATTTTCATCCTTATCTTGGATAGTGAAGGTTCCGCTCGTACTTAGGACAGGGACCTGAGGGTAGATCCGCTGAGAATTGTCCTCCAGTCTCTTGGCATAGGGAGGAGGACTGGAGATTGGAGCTGTGTGTGAGAATGGAATGTTCACTTTCTCTTCCATTGCTTTGGCCAATTCATCTCTTTTTTCTGGATCCATGTGAGCTGTTTTCTCATTCCAAGCTAATGCTACCTTCTGCCCCTCTACCTTAAAGAGGTCTAAGATGTCTAATTCTAACTTGCGTTTCTCTGACCTATTTTTCCCTTTCTGATTTGCCTTGTGTACATTGATAAGTATCTCCAATGTTGCAATTAATTGTAAGTCAAAGGTGCCTTCCTCTGGCCATGGTTGTTCAATGTCTGCCCAACGAATATTCCATTTCGTTGACATTTTGCTAATTTCTTTAACAAGAGGATTCATTTTTTCCACTATAGCCACAGGGGATAAAGTTGCCAATATTCCACTAGCTGTGGTAACAGCCGTTACAATTTTAGTGGATGCGGCTCCCATGTTAAGCTGATTGATTTATACTGCTCAATATGCTGATAATATGCTATAAGGTGTACTTTTCTTACAACCCACCTTCTGTTGCCGTATCTGCTAAACAGATGCTAGTCCAACTCTTAACTGTGTCAACTGTCCACACAGAACACTACAACTCCAGAACAACGGATTGTTCCAGTGGTATTGTGTATTATTGACTTAAATGTAATCTATGTGTGTGTGTTTTAATCTAAATGTTTTTTCCCTTATTATGTATGAATGTGTGTCACTTAATTGCTCAATCAATACTAATTATAGTTCAGGTCAACTTAATTATTAAACTACAAAGGCTGTTCAACACAATTATCAAATTACAAAAGCAGGTCACGCTCTAAGTCTTTCTGATCCACAACCCCTTGATTGATCAATCCTCAGATAGAAACTGTTCTGCTATTCTTTAATCAAGAACTGTGAAAAAAGAACTTAACTTCAAATAAAAAGATGTAAAACACGAATATTAATTACAACCTGTAAAGAAATCGACTTGTCATTTGGAAGGAATAAAATGATTAATTATTAATTACAATCTGTAAAGAAATCGACTTGTTATTTGAAAGGAACAAAATGATCAATTATCAATTACAATCTGTAAAGAAATCGACCTGCTACTCGAAAGGAATGCACAATCAACTAGACTTAGTCATTTACACTTCATTGATGTAAACCTGTGAAAGAAAACGTCATCCCTAGACCACTATAAACCAATTGATCAAAGTTTTGTGAAAACTGAAAATGAAATAATCTGAATAATTAATTCAATCAATTTGTAATTACTTAAATTAATTGAAGTAACCATCCATTTATTATTGTAAAGGACTATTTCATCGACCTCAGACGGATGCACTGATGGAGGACCAGTGCTCCAAAGTGTCTTATCGTATTCCGTCCACTGGAGGGCAGTAAACAATTAAAAATGTCTTATCGTGTTTCGTCCACTAGAGGGCAGTAAACAATTAAAAAATGTCTTATCGTGTTTCGTCCACTAGATGGCAGTAAATAATTAAAAAATGTCTTATCGTGTTTCGTCCACTAGATGGCAGTAAATAATTAAAAATGTCTTATCGTGTTCTGGCCAGTAGAGGGCGCCACACTGAAAATGTCTTTATCGTGTTCTGACCAGTAGAGGGCGCCACACTGAAAATGTCTTTATCGTGTTCTGACCAGTAGAGGGCAGCACACTGAAAATGTCTTTATCGTGTTCTGACCAGTAGAGGGCAGCACACTGAAAATGTCTTACAGAATGACTCTTTCTTACCTAAAACTCACAATCTATCTTTTACTTTTACAATCTATACATAAATCAATTGTTAAGTGAAAGGAATGAATGATTAGTTAGAATTATTCACTATATCATCATATACATTGATTTAAAACTTATGGAATCAATCAATTGTTTTGGGAAACAGAAAATGAATGATCTGAATAATTAATTCAACTGATAAGTAATTAATTAAATCAATGTAATACTGAACAGTCATTCACAACATCAATCTATGCATTAACCTTTTAGATTCTTTCACCAATATTCTGTAAGCAGGCCTATTCGCTCCGCGTGCTCTCTCTGTGTGTGAAATGTGGCTGCGCTGGCCCCGTGTAAACTCCTGTTTTCCGAGTAACCGTACCTTTAAACTTATTTGAAATACCCCGAGATCAATTCACTATATCTCTATCTTTATCAATACTAGTCTATGTGTATGGTTTTATCGTTATCTTTAAGAGATGAGTACTGAAATCTATCAAACTCGCGCGTGTGTATTTGCTACTTACCGCCTCTGAAGAAAATCGCTGTGGACTACAACACAACACTGCTTTTCCACAATAATTATTATTTTCCACGACACAGCAATTTCAAGAATATCTTTCAATGCAGTTAAACGTATTATTTGCCAAGATAATCTTATTCAAATACTCCTAAAATGGCGTATGCTTTCTACTAGAGGCTCTGTGTCTCCACGTGTCTACATGCGTTCAGACAAAGGAAAAAATGGCGTCTTTTCAACTAGAGGCCCTGTCTCCACGTGTCTGACATGCTTTCACACAAAGGAAAAAATGGCGCCCTTTCTACTAAAGCCACGTTTTTTCTCCGTGTTCTCAAGTAAATTAACAATGTATATCTTTAAAATAGCGCTATTTTCTGCTCACAAACACGGACTATGCTCTTTCAAACTAGGAGTTCAGATTCCAGACAATCGAATAGAGCTATCTCCTGACAAACACGGACTAAGCTCTTACTTACAAAACACATCAACCAAGAATTCTCATTCTTTTACACTCCATCAGACTATTTTCTGATACAAAACACATTTATTAGCCCGCTGGGAAAACGTCTTTCCCTCAGCTTTTATGCTAATACCTTGTTCCCAAAACAAGCCTACAAGCAGCTCATTCTCTGCTGTACTACAATTATACCACACACACGATAAAATATCGTACAATTAAACGTTTTTACCAATACAGGTTTTACAACCCGGCTCTCTGCCTAACCTCTACCCAGTTATATACTTCAAGATTCTTTTTAAATATAGCCCATCTGATTTACAGTCAATTTTGCCAACAAAGGAAGGTTATTCAGCAGAAAACTCACCTTTGTTGAAGAGCTGCAAACCGGCTGGCTATTTTTTGTTCTCCCATAAGGCTCGCCAAGTTTGTAGTCTCTTTTCTCTGTTTGGTGATCAAAAATGAGGTAAAAACTCCTGGCCAAAGTTAAGAGTATTTATTCAAAAAAGACAAGATCGGGTCCTCAGATTACAGGATCAGGTTTACACACAAACAGTCACGACGTGGTCAGAGGAAGACAGAAGCAGACTTAGATCTCTGTGTTCCCTGGTTTTATAGCGGTCTCTCAGCCAATCACATCACAGTATGTTCTTGGCCAATCGTGATCCTTCCTTCTAGGCCTCTGATTGGCCTATACCCTTGGGGGCGTGCATGTTCGTGTGTGTGTGTCTGCGCATGTGCGACAATTGCTTCTCAAATCTCCCCGCGATCATCTGTAATAATATGTATGTATATATATATATATATATATACATGTAATATGTGTAAAAATATACGTTAATATATGTGTAAGATATACGTTATATAAGAAGGCTATTAATATGTGTAAAAATATACGACAGTGTAAAGTGCGAGAGCCCTTACGTAGGGAGCGTAAGCACGTACATTTAAAAAAAAAAAAAAAAAAAACAAAAAAAAAACTTTAAATAGGCCTTTTGCAGCTCCACCAAGCGGGCTAACTCTCTTGGTGTAGTGGTTGCGCGGCCGGTTGGTATGCGGGAGATCGGGGTTCGACTCCCGCATGGAAGGATGGAATTCTCCGCTGCAGGAGTATGAAGTGAATGAATCAGCTCCGCCAAGAGAGTTAACTCTTTTGGTGTTGTGGTTAGCAATTGCAAAACGTCACGTTTGACGTCAGGCTTAACAACCGGATAGCAACGCATTACATTTACTCACCTCTAATGGACTTTAAAAAAAAAAAAAAAAAAAAACTTTTGTTATCAAAAAATACATTTTACATTTTATAGTTGACAATGATTTACAAAAAGACAGTCAATGACGCAAAGCATAAAGACTTTTGACCCCTGTGAGTAAAAACAAATCTTTGCACTCGATCAAATTTCAGGACCCTCCTTTCATGACCTTTCCTAGATATGTGCGTTCTACCCCCCAGTATCCTTACATTTTCAAAATCTAGCTAGTATAAAGTTATTTTGCAGTATTTGTGTGTGTTTGTGTGTGATTGCGTTAGTATCCGCCGCCATCTTTTTTTTCCATGGCTGCAATGCTCTTCAATACCAGCAGGGGACACTAAGAAGTGTGTTTATACGTGTCATACAATGTCATACAATGTCAGTTGCTTCTTTCATCATTGTGGATATTTTTGATTTGACATTTACATTACCGGCATCATAGGCTATTCACTATCATTGTCATGTTCTTATATCACGTTTTTTTATATCATGTTCTTCTTCATCATAATCATCATGATCATCATCATCATCATCATAAAAAATATTTATTTAAAAAAAAGGTTTTATATCGTTTTTTCAGTTTTTATATCATCTGTGTGAATATGCAGCTTGGAGTCACCTAGCGATGTGACGGTGTAATTGCAGCGCGGCCTACGCAGAAGTGTTGTAGTCTCTTTTCTCTGTTTGGTGATCAAAAATGAGGTAAAAACTCCTGGCCAAAGTTAAGAGTATTTATTCAAAAAAGACAAGATCGGGTCCTCAGATTACAGGATCAGGTTTACACACAAACAGTCACGACGTGGTCAGAGGAAGACAGAAGCAGACTTAGATCTCTGTGTTCCCTGGTTTTATAGCGGTCTCTCAGCCAATCACATCACAGTATGTTCTTGGCCAATCGTGATCCTTCCTTCTAGGCCTCTGATTGGCCTATACCCTTGGGGGCGTGCATGTTCGTGTGTGTGTGTCTGCGCATGTGCGACAATTGCTTCTCAAATCTCCCCGCGATCATCTGTAATAATATGTATGTATATATATATATATATATATATACATGTAATATGTGTAAAAATATACGTTAATATATGTGTAAGATATACGTTATATAAGAAGGCTATTAATATGTGTAAAAATATACGACACATCCCCCCTCGGACCACCCAGAGGGTGTTCCGAAACTAAATGATCACATAAACCAAAACAAAAACACAAACCTCACATATCACAGCTAAGAAAATATAAAAAAAAAATAAAAAATAAAAAATAAAAAAATAAAAAATAACTATTAAGAACCCAAAGACATCATGCAAAAAATAGAAACCAACCAATAATAAAAAGAATCTTGAAAATAACAATCACAATTAAACTAAACACAGTCCATCATGCACAAATTAATATAGAAACTTCCAACGACCGATGTTTTCTTTGTCCTTGAAGCGCCAGGGACAGAGGTTACTAGCACATGAACCCAGTTGGAGAACAGCCTTTACCGCTGTCTCAGATTGATATCCTTTCCCAGTCAAGAGCGTTTTCTTCGTTGTGCTAGGAACAGAACCGCTTTCCTATCTTTGCATAACCACCACACCACTTCTCAACTGACATCAATCACATGATATAGAAAGAAACAAACAGTAATCGAAGCAAATAATCATAAAACATCACTTAATAAACAAATCATCAAAGGAGGAAACAAAATCAGAAAGCAAAACAGAATCCAGCTTTTGCTCATCAGCTATGTTGGTCAACATTAAAGCATTAATAGGAACATCAGAAATACACTTTCCACAACATTTGATTAAAATACCAAGTAACATAATACAGATGATAATGACAACAAAAATAATAGCGACGGACCTGATCATATTACCAATACCTGAAAAAGCAGAATCAAAGAAATCTAACATATTCCAACCGTGTTCTTTATGTAAATCCTCTACACCCTTCTTGTTAGATTCATGAAAATCATACAAAGCGTTATCAGAATCCGAAATATAACTGCAGCATTCACCGCCTATCAAAGCACAAGTACCCCCCTGACTGGCCAAAATAATGTCCAAAGCCATTCTATTTTGGAGAGCTACATTCTTAGTTTCAGTCAATTCAGTAGCCAGGGCAGATACTACAGCATCCGAAGCATTAATGTGTTTTTCAAGAACGGATGATAGGGCACTTAATTCAGTCTGAGAGTTGTAGACACCATAACTTGGGAATATTAGGCCAAAAAACTTCTGAGCGGTAGACAACGCCCTACGACTACGATGGGTTGCTTGTTTGTGAAGTACAGACATCTCCTCCCGAGTAACTTTCCTAATCAAAGGTATCAGATGAGCCAAATAACAAACACCCTCAATCAAAGCAGGAAGCTTAGAGAATGCATCATTATCACACACAAGAAACACATGTTCCGGGAGTTGAAGCTCCGTACCAGGATACAAGAACATGGTTCCACCTATACAAGACGCGGCCCCTAACTGACGAACCGCGCTGCTCTTGGGCCGTACTTGAATGTCAATACAGGTTGTAATATTTACGAGAGGCATGACTTTAAGCTGCGTGGTGCCTTTCTGCCGTCTGGTAGTATTGGTATCATGTAATTTCATTTGAGGCACCATAGCACAATCAACAACTTTACATTTCAATCCAGAAATAACAACTGAACCCCTCCATCGTGTAGAAGTCACACTCCCAGAACATGACAGATGAGGACTCAATGCAGTACCATTTAATTGAGCGAACATAGCTTGGATAATATATATCTTCTTCGGACCTGTTGGTTGTGACAAATGTGTAAGCCTATCAATAATAACCTTCCCCACACCGCTAGGCCTATGGTGTTTGTTAACCGCTGCTGTCAGACGTTCCAACACACCAATATCCACACCTGCATAGGAAGAATTTAAAGGAACCAGAATCGTGCTGGGCTGACAAGAAGAGCTCTGGTTCTTGCCCTGTAAAACAAATGGGGCTAAACCCTGCCAATTATAATGAAGCCATTCTGCTTTAGTTAACGGTATGGGGAAAAACATAGGAGCAGACGCACTTACAGGGACCTGTTGACAAATCCAGCAATCAGAATAATTCATTTTTGAAGCAAAATCTTTCATGATACTAGTGGCAGAATTAGGGTGGGACCGTGTCCCCAGGTGATTAGAATCATACAACAAATAATCGTCAGTAGCGACTACAATCGCCTTCGTAGGAGCCTTCACAGCAACATTTTCAACCTTTCCTGATAACTCAACGTGAACATATTTATGCACAAATTTCTCACAGTCCAACCTATAGTGGTGTGGAAAGTCAGGCTTGGTCCTACAAACTTTGTCCTTGAAATTGTTGGATTTACTAGACACCTGTTCACCGATATCACGTCTAGCACACCAATACGAGTTCAACACCTGGTCAACATTAGTTAATGTCACACGAGTTTCTTGCGTGTTGCTTGAGTGTTGATTAAGTGTAACATATGTAGCATCCAATAAATACCACTCGTTCGCTTCGGCGGTATAGATCAAACAATCATCAACAGTACAACGTGAATGTGGGCAAACAAAAGCTCTACCTGCTGTGATCATTCTTCTCTGACGTCCAGGCATAACAGTGTGTGAGTAAAGTGTAACATTGTCCAAAGAAGTCAATGGGGTAGGAACACTAAGGGGTATATTAGTCTCTGAAACGGCATGGCTTGAGTTTCCTCCTAATTGGCCTTGGTGTTTTACGGGGTCTGTCTGGTTGGGGTGTATCACTGACAGGTCTGTGTCTCTCAATGGTACCTCGGTCCGGGCAGCCGCCCGGGTTGCTGACATCTCCGTCTGGAGCATTGTCAGGGTCGGAAGGGGTGACAACAGGGGCAACACCAGGCTTGGTAGAACCCCCAAGAGGGATGTCGCAGTCACTGGATCCTTCACGGTCTCCGTTGGCCCACTCATCTCTGGGCTGGACAGGGTCTGGGACGAGGCCCCCGGCATCATCTGCATCACGGCGCAGATACTCACCAACATCTTCGTCAGCCTGGATGTCCAAGCTGTGGACTTCCTCGTCCCCAGGGGTCTCCTCACCATCCTGCTGAGGTTCTCCCTCATCGTCCTCATTGGGTGCCTTGATGCAGTGATGAACGTGATACCAGGTGGGGGACCCCTTGATTTGGAGGGCAGTCCCAGTGCACCGAACAACCTCGTATGGTCCTTCCCGTCGAGCCTCATGCCACTTCCGTCTGTAGACCTTCACGTATACTTTGTCACCCGGTTGCAACGCGTCCTTCCTCTCCTGTGCGTTCACCTCCTCTTCACGTTCCTGTTTGTGGAGCACATAAGAAGAGATACTCTTTTGCCGGTTAGTCATGTACTGTACATAGGCTTTCATGTCACTCTCCAGGAGAGCCAAACTTGGCCCTTTCCCACTGGTTCGTGCACAGGGAGCTGTCATTATCCTCCCCATTACCAGTTCATGGGGAGTCAAGTGCAGCCCTCGAATCTCACTGGAACGACAGGCCATCAATGCAAGAGGGAGTCCTTCCAACCAATTAAGACCTGTATGCTTACAGACCTTAGAAAGACGGTTCTTAAGGACCCCGTTCATCCTCTCTACTATCCCCTGGCTTTGAGGTGAGTAAATACACCCAAGTCTCTGCTTGATTCCCAACTTTTGTAGTATAAGCTTTACCGTCTTATCCACAAATTCCTTACCATTGTCTGACGATATCCTATCTGGAATTCCAAACCTAGGCATGACTTCCCTGCATAGGAACTTTGCTACAGACTGAGCATCCTTTCTTCGAGTGGGGCAAGCTTCTACCCATCTGCTGAACCTGTCTACTACAACTAGCATGTACCTGTATCCTGCAACAGGACGAATCATGTCCACATAGTCAATCACTAAATGTTTCATTGGCCCGTTTGGGGTAGGGATATGCCCAGTTCCCACTGGTATTCCAGGTCTGATATTGTTCTTCAAACAGACCACACATTGACCAAGGATATGGTCTATTTGTTCCAACAAATATGGAGCCCAAAAACCATATTCCTTGGTGATCTTGCGTCTTACCTCCCCCCTGGACACATGTGCTAATCCATGGGCTTCCTGTATCAGTATGCCTAATAAATCTGGGGGTGCCACAACCAGTCCCTCATGATTTCTCCATAGACCTGTGTCATCCTGACTAGCTCCCCTTGTTAACCATAGGTTTTTGTCTAGCGCATTTGCCTCACTCTGTAACATCAACAAATCCTCAAGCGTGACCATGCCCTGTAACTGTGCTTCATGTGTGACCAGCAGAACTTTACCTGCTTTGTCTGCTCCTGTAATAGCTTTGGCTGCATCATCTGCAGCCCTGTTACCTTGTGTGACATGTGATGAGTCAGATCTGTGTGCGGCACACTTCACTATGGCTAATTCCCTTGGTTTCATCATGGCTTGTAACAGCTTCATGATTTGAGCGTGGTGCTGAATAGGCGAACCATCAGTTTTCTTAAAACCCCGTCCCTTCCATACAGCTCCATGTAAATGACACACATTGTGGGCATAGGCAGAGTCGGTGTATACTGTCACTCTTTGTCCGGTTCCCAAGTTGCATGCTTCTGTGAGGGCAATCAATTCAGCCAACTGAGCTGAGCAAGGCTGAGGAACAGCCTCGGCTTGTTCCACAATGAACTCCGAATTTTGGGATCGGACTATGGCATACCCGGCACGTAAATTTTCTCCTACCCGGTAACAAGATCCATCAGTCCAATACTCAACGTCAGCTTCCTTTAAAGGCAAAGCTAGTAGATCTGCTCTAAGCTTAGAGTACCTCGTAGCTTCCTTCACACAATCGTGTGGTTCCCCATCTTCTGGGGTTGGCAAGGTCTCTGCTGGGTTAAGTGTGTTACATCTTAGTAATGTTACATCTTCCCTTTCCAACATCCTGTAATAATCCCTAATCCTAGGCATCGTCAAAGTGTACTTGCCTTGATTCAAGAGGTTCCTTAGACTGTGGTGGCAGAGAATGGTAATTGGGTACCCCATTGTTAAGGTTGTTGCCTTCTCGTACATAAGATAAGCCCCGGCCATTGCTCTGTAGCATGGCGCGAAACCCATTTCTACCTCTGAATATGCGACAGAATAATAGGCTATGGGCTGTGGACTAGGTCCAATGCCTGTTGGTTGCGTAAGAACAGCGCAGGCATACTTCCCCTCGGCTGAAGAAGAAACATACAATCCAAATTCTTTGGAATAATCTGGAAGCGCTAAAGCTGGCGCTTCTTGCAATTTGTGTTTAATTGTCTCAAACGCCAAATCAGCTTCCCTTGTCCAAGTAATGCAAGATTGGAGGTTATCACTACCTGTTTCCTTAATCATCCCCCTCAATGGAGCGACTAGTCTAGTGTAATCCTCCACCCATGCTGAACTATACCCAGTAATGCCCAAAAACATCATCATTTCCCTAACCGTTCGTGGTTTTGGAGCCTTCTGAATAGCTTCCAAATGTTCATTAGTGACGCTGCGATGTCCCTGTGTAATGGATTGTCCTAAGTAAGTTACCTTTTCCTGACAATACTGTAGCTTCTTTTTAGACACCTTGTGTCCCTTCTCCGCCAAAACCTTTAACAGTTTAACGGAATCCCTATGACATGTTTCTTCATCTGGGGCACAAAGGAGTATGTCATCCATGTACTGAATGGCAGTACTACTTATCATCTGTTCTAACCCGTCTAAGTCCTCCTTCAAGACCTGATTAAAAACATGAGGACTGTGTTTGTACCCCTGTGGCATTCTGGTATATTGATAATGCTGACCTTTGTAGGTAAACCCAAATAACCCTTGACTTTCTACACTAAGAGGTATAGAAAAGAAAGCCCCGCATAAATCAATCACTGTAAACACTTTGGCTGTAGATGGAATCTGAGTCAACAGCACATGAGGATCAGGAACTTCAGCTGGATAGCTGACAACTACCTCATTCACAGCCCGTAGGTCATGTACCAGACGATATGAACCATCAGGTTTCGTCACTGGCAGAAGAGGTGTATTGCTTAACGGATATTGAGTTATCTTCAGGACTCCTGCCTCTAACAGTCCTTTGATCTGTGGCTCAATTCCATCAATTGCTTCCTGTTTCAATGGGTATTGGTTTTTCCAAGGGGGTTTTGCACCCGGTATGAGTTCAACTCTCAATGGACGAGCTGATTTCACAAATCCAATGTCTGTACTGTTCTTTGCCCACAGGTCGGCTGGCACATTCTGCATCATTTCTTCTCTGAGGTCTCTGTCAGCTTGTACAGGAAGGATTAGCTGGTTCATTAGCTTCACAGTCTGCGGATGTCCTATTCCTTGAGCAGAGATCATCAGTTTTGTGAACTGTCCATCAATGCTCCTCCAGATAGCAGGGTTTTCTTTTGTCGTTACAAATCTGGCTTTTTCTGAGTCTGCCATCATTGCCCCTAAATGCTTCTGTTTATAGTGTTCAGATATCATAAGTGTCACATGAGGGATGCTACCCTCAATCTTATGCTCCTGATCTAGATAAGTGTCACTGTTTATCTTCATAGCCACTCCCTGAGGGCCTAGGATTATACAACTTGTACTAAGCTGTACCTGTTTTGGCTGATGCTTCAGCCACTCATCTGGGGTTGCATCTGCAACTTCTCTAAAATACTGGAGTGTACAATGCAATGGATCAGTAGGCCTTCTGGCCTCTGCCATGTGTGCCAGGATATAATTGTCCCACATCCTTGCTGGTTCCATTAGGTCTGGGCTAAGCCCTCCCACCCAATATACCATAGATGCGTTGTTGTCCATCATGACAGACAGCTGTCTGTTCTCTTGTGGCACTGTCACCTGACAGCCGTCAGGCGTGCATTTCACGGTACAATTTAATTGGCATAGTGCATCTCTCCCTAGTAGCCCTATTGGCGTGTGTTCTGATACAAGTATTGACAGATCTGCTCTCTGTCCTTTGTACTCTAAGCTTACAAGCTCAGTGGTAGGGATCAGCTGTTTAATTCCCTCGAATCCGATTGTCTTCACATATTTCCCAGACATAGGAAGGTGCGTGGCGTCTTCAGGCTTCAGACAGGTGTAGGCTGCTCCACTGTCCACCATCAATTCTAATGGACGTTGGTTGACCGACACCCATATTGTAGGTTCATCTTCAGGCCTGTTTGTCACCACCAGCTGGCACCCCCCTTTCGGATCTTCTGGGCACCCCTATAGCGCAGCTGCTGGGCCTCCATAGGGGTTCACCACTCCTGGAGCCGGTGCAGCAGGGGGCCTATATCCTCCTTTTTGTTTCCCCCCTGCGCCCCCCTGGTTCTTCTTAAAGCAGGTACGTTTTAAGTGTCCATACTGGCCGCATAGGAAACATGGTCCTAGCATCTTCCTCGGTGCTGTGGTCCATCCCTCTTGTGGTGGTCCTTGGCCAGGCTGGTTGTATGGCTGGTATGGAACCACTTGCACCCCTGGTGGCCCCTGTGGGTATGGATACCCCCCTTGTGGCCCCTGTGGGTATGACTGGGGAGGGACAATTTGCAGTTGCTGTGGCTGAGATGGGACCTGTAGGGCTATAGTCTGCTCTCTCTCTCTGGTTTTCTTGCCTTCTGTCAATTGCACTTGAGTTAGTTTTCTGAGTGAGTCCTCGTCTTGTGCCTTCTGTGTCTGAATCTTCTTTCTAAATAATTCTACTTGGTGTGCTATGTTGTCTATATAAACAGCCTTGCTCATGTGTCGTAGCCCCACCACTTCTGCTAACTTGTTCTTAACTGGGGTAGGGAGACCTTGTTGAATCTTTTCCCTGATTATGGCTTTTTCTAACGGGTTATCTTCGGCATCCTTCCCTGTCACACTTCTCCATTGAGAGTGCACACGGGCAACAAACCCCCGGGGATTTTCATCTCCCCCCAGTGGCTTCACAATGACATTGTCTGGGTGAATGTGAGTAGGGTATGTTTCTCTGATTGCCTTCCACAGCTTGCCTCTGTTTGCTGCGAAGAGCTCTGGGTCATAAACGGATGTATCGATATATCTATGAAGTCCCGCCTTCATCAATATTTCCTGCATGGTGTCCAATCCTGTAATGGTAGCTAAGAGTCTTTTCAGGTCTCCCATAGCAGCGTGCGTTCCTGTCAATCTCACGTCGACTTGCGTCGTCCAGGGGTGGCCACCATCTTCCAGGACTGGGAGTTTTTCTATCACTTCTGACAGATCTGTATGATTCCAAGGACGATATTCCATCTGGTTACCTCGAATCAGCACTGGGAAGTTCCCCTGAGTTGCCTCTTCTTCCGGTGCTGTTTCATAATCGCTTACTTGTGGCTCCGTTTTTACGTCCCGCCTTGGTGTCGCTCCGGACCTTGGGGAGTTCAACCGGGATGCAGGTGATGATGCCGCTCGAGATTGACGATACGTTTCTCTCTCTACGTCTAGGTCCTGCAGCTGTTGTCTGTAGTCTTCTTCGTTTCTTAGGATTCTCGCATGGAGTTTTCTTGCCCTCCTTTCTCCCTCCTCTTCCTCCCTGTCTTCCTGCAGCTTCTTCTTCTTTTGCTTTAAGCTCTCTCTTCTCTTCCCTACCTTCAGAGACTTCTGCTCATCTTCAGAACTATTTTCTTCTTTTCCCTTCTTATAGCGTATTTTCCCTCCCTGCTTTTCGGCCCTGGCTAGTAGTTTTCTTATCGGAGCACTGTAGCCTCCTTGTGCATTGCTGTCATCACTGGAATCTTTGCTATCACCTCCACTGCCATCTTCACTGTCATCCGTCTTGTCCCTCCTGTCGTCCCCTTTTCCCCTCGGCTCCTCCTTCTTTTTCTGTTTGGCACCTGACCTGTTCTCTGGTTCGAAGTCCACGGTCACTCTCGCTCTTCCCCTCTCTAGTACATTTTCATCCTTATCTTGGATAGTGAAGGTTCCGCTCGTACTTAGGACAGGGACCTGAGGGTAGATCCGCTGAGAATTGTCCTCCAGTCTCTTGGCATAGGGAGGAGGACTGGAGATTGGAGCTGTGTGTGAGAA
Source organism: Nansenia antarctica (assembly GCF_963989245.1). Taxonomy (NCBI): domain Eukaryota; kingdom Metazoa; phylum Chordata; class Actinopteri; order Argentiniformes; family Microstomatidae; genus Nansenia; species Nansenia antarctica. The sequence continues at coordinate 51,290,942 of NC_137689.1, forward strand.
TGGAATGTTCACTTTCTCTTCCATTGCTTTGGCCAATTCATCTCTTTTTTCTGGATCCATGTGAGCTGTTTTCTCATTCCAAGCTAATGCTACCTTCTGCCCCTCTACCTTAAAGAGGTCTAAGATGTCTAATTCTAACTTGCGTTTCTCTGACCTATTTTTCCCTTTCTGATTTGCCTTGTGTACATTGATAAGTATCTCCAATGTTGCAATTAATTGTAAGTCAAAGGTGCCTTCCTCTGGCCATGGTTGTTCAATGTCTGCCCAACGAATATTCCATTTCGTTGACATTTTGCTAATTTCTTTAACAAGAGGATTCATTTTTTCCACTATAGCCACAGGGGATAAAGTTGCCAATATTCCACTAGCTGTGGTAACAGCCGTTACAATTTTAGTGGATGCGGCTCCCATGTTAAGCTGATTGATTTATACTGCTCAATATGCTGATAATATGCTATAAGGTGTACTTTTCTTACAACCCACCTTCTGTTGCCGTATCTGCTAAACAGATGCTAGTCCAACTCTTAACTGTGTCAACTGTCCACACAGAACACTACAACTCCAGAACAACGGATTGTTCCAGTGGTATTGTGTATTATTGACTTAAATGTAATCTATGTGTGTGTGTTTTAATCTAAATGTTTTTTCCCTTATTATGTATGAATGTGTGTCACTTAATTGCTCAATCAATACTAATTATAGTTCAGGTCAACTTAATTATTAAACTACAAAGGCTGTTCAACACAATTATCAAATTACAAAAGCAGGTCACGCTCTAAGTCTTTCTGATCCACAACCCCTTGATTGATCAATCCTCAGATAGAAACTGTTCTGCTATTCTTTAATCAAGAACTGTGAAAAAAGAACTTAACTTCAAATAAAAAGATGTAAAACACGAATATTAATTACAACCTGTAAAGAAATCGACTTGTCATTTGGAAGGAATAAAATGATTAATTATTAATTACAATCTGTAAAGAAATCGACTTGTTATTTGAAAGGAACAAAATGATCAATTATCAATTACAATCTGTAAAGAAATCGACCTGCTACTCGAAAGGAATGCACAATCAACTAGACTTAGTCATTTACACTTCATTGATGTAAACCTGTGAAAGAAAACGTCATCCCTAGACCACTATAAACCAATTGATCAAAGTTTTGTGAAAACTGAAAATGAAATAATCTGAATAATTAATTCAATCAATTTGTAATTACTTAAATTAATTGAAGTAACCATCCATTTATTATTGTAAAGGACTATTTCATCGACCTCAGACGGATGCACTGATGGAGGACCAGTGCTCCAAAGTGTCTTATCGTATTCCGTCCACTGGAGGGCAGTAAACAATTAAAAATGTCTTATCGTGTTTCGTCCACTAGAGGGCAGTAAACAATTAAAAAATGTCTTATCGTGTTTCGTCCACTAGATGGCAGTAAATAATTAAAAAATGTCTTATCGTGTTTCGTCCACTAGATGGCAGTAAATAATTAAAAATGTCTTATCGTGTTCTGGCCAGTAGAGGGCGCCACACTGAAAATGTCTTTATCGTGTTCTGACCAGTAGAGGGCGCCACACTGAAAATGTCTTTATCGTGTTCTGACCAGTAGAGGGCAGCACACTGAAAATGTCTTTATCGTGTTCTGACCAGTAGAGGGCAGCACACTGAAAATGTCTTACAGAATGACTCTTTCTTACCTAAAACTCACAATCTATCTTTTACTTTTACAATCTATACATAAATCAATTGTTAAGTGAAAGGAATGAATGATTAGTTAGAATTATTCACTATATCATCATATACATTGATTTAAAACTTATGGAATCAATCAATTGTTTTGGGAAACAGAAAATGAATGATCTGAATAATTAATTCAACTGATAAGTAATTAATTAAATCAATGTAATACTGAACAGTCATTCACAACATCAATCTATGCATTAACCTTTTAGATTCTTTCACCAATATTCTGTAAGCAGGCCTATTCGCTCCGCGTGCTCTCTCTGTGTGTGAAATGTGGCTGCGCTGGCCCCGTGTAAACTCCTGTTTTCCGAGTAACCGTACCTTTAAACTTATTTGAAATACCCCGAGATCAATTCACTATATCTCTATCTTTATCAATACTAGTCTATGTGTATGGTTTTATCGTTATCTTTAAGAGATGAGTACTGAAATCTATCAAACTCGCGCGTGTGTATTTGCTACTTACCGCCTCTGAAGAAAATCGCTGTGGACTACAACACAACACTGCTTTTCCACAATAATTATTATTTTCCACGACACAGCAATTTCAAGAATATCTTTCAATGCAGTTAAACGTATTATTTGCCAAGATAATCTTATTCAAATACTCCTAAAATGGCGTATGCTTTCTACTAGAGGCTCTGTGTCTCCACGTGTCTACATGCGTTCAGACAAAGGAAAAAATGGCGTCTTTTCAACTAGAGGCCCTGTCTCCACGTGTCTGACATGCTTTCACACAAAGGAAAAAATGGCGCCCTTTCTACTAAAGCCACGTTTTTTCTCCGTGTTCTCAAGTAAATTAACAATGTATATCTTTAAAATAGCGCTATTTTCTGCTCACAAACACGGACTATGCTCTTTCAAACTAGGAGTTCAGATTCCAGACAATCGAATAGAGCTATCTCCTGACAAACACGGACTAAGCTCTTACTTACAAAACACATCAACCAAGAATTCTCATTCTTTTACACTCCATCAGACTATTTTCTGATACAAAACACATTTATTAGCCCGCTGGGAAAACGTCTTTCCCTCAGCTTTTATGCTAATACCTTGTTCCCAAAACAAGCCTACAAGCAGCTCATTCTCTGCTGTACTACAATTATACCACACACACGATAAAATATCGTACAATTAAACGTTTTTACCAATACAGGTTTTACAACCCGGCTCTCTGCCTAACCTCTACCCAGTTATATACTTCAAGATTCTTTTTAAATATAGCCCATCTGATTTACAGTCAATTTTGCCAACAAAGGAAGGTTATTCAGCAGAAAACTCACCTTTGTTGAAGAGCTGCAAACCGGCTGGCTATTTTTTGTTCTCCCATAAGGCTCGCCAAGTTTGTAGTCTCTTTTCTCTGTTTGGTGATCAAAAATGAGGTAAAAACTCCTGGCCAAAGTTAAGAGTATTTATTCAAAAAAGACAAGATCGGGTCCTCAGATTACAGGATCAGGTTTACACACAAACAGTCACGACGTGGTCAGAGGAAGACAGAAGCAGACTTAGATCTCTGTGTTCCCTGGTTTTATAGCGGTCTCTCAGCCAATCACATCACAGTATGTTCTTGGCCAATCGTGATCCTTCCTTCTAGGCCTCTGATTGGCCTATACCCTTGGGGGCGTGCATGTTCGTGTGTGTGTGTCTGCGCATGTGCGACAATTGCTTCTCAAATCTCCCCGCGATCATCTGTAATAATATGTATGTATATATATATATATATATATACATGTAATATGTGTAAAAATATACGTTAATATATGTGTAAGATATACGTTATATAAGAAGGCTATTAATATGTGTAAAAATATACGACAGTGTAAAGTGCGAGAGCCCTTACGTAGGGAGCGTAAGCACGTACATTTAAAAAAAAAAAAAAAAAAAAAAAAAAAAAAACTTTAAATAGGCCTTTTGCAGCTCCACCAAGCGGGCTAACTCTCTTGGTGTAGTGGTTGCGCGGCCGGTTGGTATGCGGGAGATCGGGGTTCGACTCCCGCATGGAAGGATGGAATTCTCCGCTGCAGGAGTATGAAGTGAATGAATCAGCTCCGCCAAGAGAGTTAACTCTTTTGGTGTTGTGGTTAGCAATTGCAAAACGTCACGTTTGACGTCAGGCTTAACAACCGGATAGCAACGCATTACATTTACTCACCTCTAATGGACTTTAAAAAAAAAAAAAAAAAAAAACTTTTGTTATCAAAAAATACATTTTACATTTTATAGTTGACAATGATTTACAAAAAGACAGTCAATGACGCAAAGCATAAAGACTTTTGACCCCTGTGAGTAAAAACAAATCTTTGCACTCGATCAAATTTCAGGACCCTCCTTTCATGACCTTTCCTAGATATGTGCGTTCTACCCCCCAGTATCCTTACATTTTCAAAATCTAGCTAGTATAAAGTTATTTTGCAGTATTTGTGTGTGTTTGTGTGTGATTGCGTTAGTATCCGCCGCCATCTTTTTTTTCCATGGCTGCAATGCTCTTCAATACCAGCAGGGGACACTAAGAAGTGTGTTTATACGTGTCATACAATGTCATACAATGTCAGTTGCTTCTTTCATCATTGTGGATATTTTTGATTTGACATTTACATTACCGGCATCATAGGCTATTCACTATCATTGTCATGTTCTTATATCACGTTTTTTTATATCATGTTCTTCTTCATCATAATCATCATGATCATCATCATCATCATCATAAAAAATATTTATTTAAAAAAAAGGTTTTATATCGTTTTTTCAGTTTTTATATCATCTGTGTGAATATGCAGCTTGGAGTCACCTAGCGATGTGACGGTGTAATTGCAGCGCGGCCTACGCAGAAGTGTTGTAGTCTCTTTTCTCTGTTTGGTGATCAAAAATGAGGTAAAAACTCCTGGCCAAAGTTAAGAGTATTTATTCAAAAAAGACAAGATCGGGTCCTCAGATTACAGGATCAGGTTTACACACAAACAGTCACGACGTGGTCAGAGGAAGACAGAAGCAGACTTAGATCTCTGTGTTCCCTGGTTTTATAGCGGTCTCTCAGCCAATCACATCACAGTATGTTCTTGGCCAATCGTGATCCTTCCTTCTAGGCCTCTGATTGGCCTATACCCTTGGGGGCGTGCATGTTCGTGTGTGTGTGTCTGCGCATGTGCGACAATTGCTTCTCAAATCTCCCCGCGATCATCTGTAATAATATGTATGTATATATATATATATATATACATGTAATATGTGTAAAAATATACGTTAATATATGTGTAAGATATACGTTATATAAGAAGGCTATTAATATGTGTAAAAATATACGACACATCCCCCCTCGGACCACCCAGAGGGTGTTCCGAAACTAAATGATCACATAAACCAAAACAAAAACACAAACCTCACATATCACAGCTAAGAAAATATAAAAAAAAAATAAAAAATAAAAAATAAAAAAATAAAAAATAACTATTAAGAACCCAAAGACATCATGCAAAAAATAGAAACCAACCAATAATAAAAAGAATCTTGAAAATAACAATCACAATTAAACTAAACACAGTCCATCATGCACAAATTAATATAGAAACTTCCAACGACCGATGTTTTCTTTGTCCTTGAAGCGCCAGGGACAGAGGTTACTAGCACATGAACCCAGTTGGAGAACAGCCTTTACCGCTGTCTCAGATTGATATCCTTTCCCAGTCAAGAGCGTTTTCTTCGTTGTGCTAGGAACAGAACCGCTTTCCTATCTTTGCATAACCACCACACCACTTCTCAACTGACATCAATCACATGATATAGAAAGAAACAAACAGTAATCGAAGCAAATAATCATAAAACATCACTTAATAAACAAATCATCAAAGGAGGAAACAAAATCAGAAAGCAAAACAGAATCCAGCTTTTGCTCATCAGCTATGTTGGTCAACATTAAAGCATTAATAGGAACATCAGAAATACACTTTCCACAACATTTGATTAAAATACCAAGTAACATAATACAGATGATAATGACAACAAAAATAATAGCGACGGACCTGATCATATTACCAATACCTGAAAAAGCAGAATCAAAGAAATCTAACATATTCCAACCGTGTTCTTTATGTAAATCCTCTACACCCTTCTTGTTAGATTCATGAAAATCATACAAAGCGTTATCAGAATCCGAAATATAACTGCAGCATTCACCGCCTATCAAAGCACAAGTACCCCCCTGACTGGCCAAAATAATGTCCAAAGCCATTCTATTTTGGAGAGCTACATTCTTAGTTTCAGTCAATTCAGTAGCCAGGGCAGATACTACAGCATCCGAAGCATTAATGTGTTTTTCAAGAACGGATGATAGGGCACTTAATTCAGTCTGAGAGTTGTAGACACCATAACTTGGGAATATTAGGCCAAAAAACTTCTGAGCGGTAGACAACGCCCTACGACTACGATGGGTTGCTTGTTTGTGAAGTACAGACATCTCCTCCCGAGTAACTTTCCTAATCAAAGGTATCAGATGAGCCAAATAACAAACACCCTCAATCAAAGCAGGAAGCTTAGAGAATGCATCATTATCACACACAAGAAACACATGTTCCGGGAGTTGAAGCTCCGTACCAGGATACAAGAACATGGTTCCACCTATACAAGACGCGGCCCCTAACTGACGAACCGCGCTGCTCTTGGGCCGTACTTGAATGTCAATACAGGTTGTAATATTTACGAGAGGCATGACTTTAAGCTGCGTGGTGCCTTTCTGCCGTCTGGTAGTATTGGTATCATGTAATTTCATTTGAGGCACCATAGCACAATCAACAACTTTACATTTCAATCCAGAAATAACAACTGAACCCCTCCATCGTGTAGAAGTCACACTCCCAGAACATGACAGATGAGGACTCAATGCAGTACCATTTAATTGAGCGAACATAGCTTGGATAATATATATCTTCTTCGGACCTGTTGGTTGTGACAAATGTGTAAGCCTATCAATAATAACCTTCCCCACACCGCTAGGCCTATGGTGTTTGTTAACCGCTGCTGTCAGACGTTCCAACACACCAATATCCACACCTGCATAGGAAGAATTTAAAGGAACCAGAATCGTGCTGGGCTGACAAGAAGAGCTCTGGTTCTTGCCCTGTAAAACAAATGGGGCTAAACCCTGCCAATTATAATGAAGCCATTCTGCTTTAGTTAACGGTATGGGGAAAAACATAGGAGCAGACGCACTTACAGGGACCTGTTGACAAATCCAGCAATCAGAATAATTCATTTTTGAAGCAAAATCTTTCATGATACTAGTGGCAGAATTAGGGTGGGACCGTGTCCCCAGGTGATTAGAATCATACAACAAATAATCGTCAGTAGCGACTACAATCGCCTTCGTAGGAGCCTTCACAGCAACATTTTCAACCTTTCCTGATAACTCAACGTGAACATATTTATGCACAAATTTCTCACAGTCCAACCTATAGTGGTGTGGAAAGTCAGGCTTGGTCCTACAAACTTTGTCCTTGAAATTGTTGGATTTACTAGACACCTGTTCACCGATATCACGTCTAGCACACCAATACGAGTTCAACACCTGGTCAACATTAGTTAATGTCACACGAGTTTCTTGCGTGTTGCTTGAGTGTTGATTAAGTGTAACATATGTAGCATCCAATAAATACCACTCGTTCGCTTCGGCGGTATAGATCAAACAATCATCAACAGTACAACGTGAATGTGGGCAAACAAAAGCTCTACCTGCTGTGATCATTCTTCTCTGACGTCCAGGCATAACAGTGTGTGAGTAAAGTGTAACATTGTCCAAAGAAGTCAATGGGGTAGGAACACTAAGGGGTATATTAGTCTCTGAAACGGCATGGCTTGAGTTTCCTCCTAATTGGCCTTGGTGTTTTACGGGGTCTGTCTGGTTGGGGTGTATCACTGACAGGTCTGTGTCTCTCAATGGTACCTCGGTCCGGGCAGCCGCCCGGGTTGCTGACATCTCCGTCTGGAGCATTGTCAGGGTCGGAAGGGGTGACAACAGGGGCAACACCAGGCTTGGTAGAACCCCCAAGAGGGATGTCGCAGTCACTGGATCCTTCACGGTCTCCGTTGGCCCACTCATCTCTGGGCTGGACAGGGTCTGGGACGAGGCCCCCGGCATCATCTGCATCACGGCGCAGATACTCACCAACATCTTCGTCAGCCTGGATGTCCAAGCTGTGGACTTCCTCGTCCCCAGGGGTCTCCTCACCATCCTGCTGAGGTTCTCCCTCATCGTCCTCATTGGGTGCCTTGATGCAGTGATGAACGTGATACCAGGTGGGGGACCCCTTGATTTGGAGGGCAGTCCCAGTGCACCGAACAACCTCGTATGGTCCTTCCCGTCGAGCCTCATGCCACTTCCGTCTGTAGACCTTCACGTATACTTTGTCACCCGGTTGCAACGCGTCCTTCCTCTCCTGTGCGTTCACCTCCTCTTCACGTTCCTGTTTGTGGAGCACATAAGAAGAGATACTCTTTTGCCGGTTAGTCATGTACTGTACATAGGCTTTCATGTCACTCTCCAGGAGAGCCAAACTTGGCCCTTTCCCACTGGTTCGTGCACAGGGAGCTGTCATTATCCTCCCCATTACCAGTTCATGGGGAGTCAAGTGCAGCCCTCGAATCTCACTGGAACGACAGGCCATCAATGCAAGAGGGAGTCCTTCCAACCAATTAAGACCTGTATGCTTACAGACCTTAGAAAGACGGTTCTTAAGGACCCCGTTCATCCTCTCTACTATCCCCTGGCTTTGAGGTGAGTAAATACACCCAAGTCTCTGCTTGATTCCCAACTTTTGTAGTATAAGCTTTACCGTCTTATCCACAAATTCCTTACCATTGTCTGACGATATCCTATCTGGAATTCCAAACCTAGGCATGACTTCCCTGCATAGGAACTTTGCTACAGACTGAGCATCCTTTCTTCGAGTGGGGCAAGCTTCTACCCATCTGCTGAACCTGTCTACTACAACTAGCATGTACCTGTATCCTGCAACAGGACGAATCATGTCCACATAGTCAATCACTAAATGTTTCATTGGCCCGTTTGGGGTAGGGATATGCCCAGTTCCCACTGGTATTCCAGGTCTGATATTGTTCTTCAAACAGACCACACATTGACCAAGGATATGGTCTATTTGTTCCAACAAATATGGAGCCCAAAAACCATATTCCTTGGTGATCTTGCGTCTTACCTCCCCCCTGGACACATGTGCTAATCCATGGGCTTCCTGTATCAGTATGCCTAATAAATCTGGGGGTGCCACAACCAGTCCCTCATGATTTCTCCATAGACCTGTGTCATCCTGACTAGCTCCCCTTGTTAACCATAGGTTTTTGTCTAGCGCATTTGCCTCACTCTGTAACATCAACAAATCCTCAAGCGTGACCATGCCCTGTAACTGTGCTTCATGTGTGACCAGCAGAACTTTACCTGCTTTGTCTGCTCCTGTAATAGCTTTGGCTGCATCATCTGCAGCCCTGTTACCTTGTGTGACATGTGATGAGTCAGATCTGTGTGCGGCACACTTCACTATGGCTAATTCCCTTGGTTTCATCATGGCTTGTAACAGCTTCATGATTTGAGCGTGGTGCTGAATAGGCGAACCATCAGTTTTCTTAAAACCCCGTCCCTTCCATACAGCTCCATGTAAATGACACACATTGTGGGCATAGGCAGAGTCGGTGTATACTGTCACTCTTTGTCCGGTTCCCAAGTTGCATGCTTCTGTGAGGGCAATCAATTCAGCCAACTGAGCTGAGCAAGGCTGAGGAACAGCCTCGGCTTGTTCCACAATGAACTCCGAATTTTGGGATCGGACTATGGCATACCCGGCACGTAAATTTTCTCCTACCCGGTAACAAGATCCATCAGTCCAATACTCAACGTCAGCTTCCTTTAAAGGCAAAGCTAGTAGATCTGCTCTAAGCTTAGAGTACCTCGTAGCTTCCTTCACACAATCGTGTGGTTCCCCATCTTCTGGGGTTGGCAAGGTCTCTGCTGGGTTAAGTGTGTTACATCTTAGTAATGTTACATCTTCCCTTTCCAACATCCTGTAATAATCCCTAATCCTAGGCATCGTCAAAGTGTACTTGCCTTGATTCAAGAGGTTCCTTAGACTGTGGTGGCAGAGAATGGTAATTGGGTACCCCATTGTTAAGGTTGTTGCCTTCTCGTACATAAGATAAGCCCCGGCCATTGCTCTGTAGCATGGCGCGAAACCCATTTCTACCTCTGAATATGCGACAGAATAATAGGCTATGGGCTGTGGACTAGGTCCAATGCCTGTTGGTTGCGTAAGAACAGCGCAGGCATACTTCCCCTCGGCTGAAGAAGAAACATACAATCCAAATTCTTTGGAATAATCTGGAAGCGCTAAAGCTGGCGCTTCTTGCAATTTGTGTTTAATTGTCTCAAACGCCAAATCAGCTTCCCTTGTCCAAGTAATGCAAGATTGGAGGTTATCACTACCTGTTTCCTTAATCATCCCCCTCAATGGAGCGACTAGTCTAGTGTAATCCTCCACCCATGCTGAACTATACCCAGTAATGCCCAAAAACATCATCATTTCCCTAACCGTTCGTGGTTTTGGAGCCTTCTGAATAGCTTCCAAATGTTCATTAGTGACGCTGCGATGTCCCTGTGTAATGGATTGTCCTAAGTAAGTTACCTTTTCCTGACAATACTGTAGCTTCTTTTTAGACACCTTGTGTCCCTTCTCCGCCAAAACCTTTAACAGTTTAACGGAATCCCTATGACATGTTTCTTCATCTGGGGCACAAAGGAGTATGTCATCCATGTACTGAATGGCAGTACTACTTATCATCTGTTCTAACCCGTCTAAGTCCTCCTTCAAGACCTGATTAAAAACATGAGGACTGTGTTTGTACCCCTGTGGCATTCTGGTATATTGATAATGCTGACCTTTGTAGGTAAACCCAAATAACCCTTGACTTTCTACACTAAGAGGTATAGAAAAGAAAGCCCCGCATAAATCAATCACTGTAAACACTTTGGCTGTAGATGGAATCTGAGTCAACAGCACATGAGGATCAGGAACTTCAGCTGGATAGCTGACAACTACCTCATTCACAGCCCGTAGGTCATGTACCAGACGATATGAACCATCAGGTTTCGTCACTGGCAGAAGAGGTGTATTGCTTAACGGATATTGAGTTATCTTCAGGACTCCTGCCTCTAACAGTCCTTTGATCTGTGGCTCAATTCCATCAATTGCTTCCTGTTTCAATGGGTATTGGTTTTTCCAAGGGGGTTTTGCACCCGGTATGAGTTCAACTCTCAATGGACGAGCTGATTTCACAAATCCAATGTCTGTACTGTTCTTTGCCCACAGGTCGGCTGGCACATTCTGCATCATTTCTTCTCTGAGGTCTCTGTCAGCTTGTACAGGAAGGATTAGCTGGTTCATTAGCTTCACAGTCTGCGGATGTCCTATTCCTTGAGCAGAGATCATCAGTTTTGTGAACTGTCCATCAATGCTCCTCCAGATAGCAGGGTTTTCTTTTGTCGTTACAAATCTGGCTTTTTCTGAGTCTGCCATCATTGCCCCTAAATGCTTCTGTTTATAGTGTTCAGATATCATAAGTGTCACATGAGGGATGCTACCCTCAATCTTATGCTCCTGATCTAGATAAGTGTCACTGTTTATCTTCATAGCCACTCCCTGAGGGCCTAGGATTATACAACTTGTACTAAGCTGTACCTGTTTTGGCTGATGCTTCAGCCACTCATCTGGGGTTGCATCTGCAACTTCTCTAAAATACTGGAGTGTACAATGCAATGGATCAGTAGGCCTTCTGGCCTCTGCCATGTGTGCCAGGATATAATTGTCCCACATCCTTGCTGGTTCCATTAGGTCTGGGCTAAGCCCTCCCACCCAATATACCATAGATGCGTTGTTGTCCATCATGACAGACAGCTGTCTGTTCTCTTGTGGCACTGTCACCTGACAGCCGTCAGGCGTGCATTTCACGGTACAATTTAATTGGCATAGTGCATCTCTCCCTAGTAGCCCTATTGGCGTGTGTTCTGATACAAGTATTGACAGATCTGCTCTCTGTCCTTTGTACTCTAAGCTTACAAGCTCAGTGGTAGGGATCAGCTGTTTAATTCCCTCGAATCCGATTGTCTTCACATATTTCCCAGACATAGGAAGGTGCGTGGCGTCTTCAGGCTTCAGACAGGTGTAGGCTGCTCCACTGTCCACCATCAATTCTAATGGACGTTGGTTGACCGACACCCATATTGTAGGTTCATCTTCAGGCCTGTTTGTCACCACCAGCTGGCACCCCCCTTTCGGATCTTCTGGGCACCCCTATAGCGCAGCTGCTGGGCCTCCATAGGGGTTCACCACTCCTGGAGCCGGTGCAGCAGGGGGCCTATATCCTCCTTTTTGTTTCCCCCCTGCGCCCCCCTGGTTCTTCTTAAAGCAGGTACGTTTTAAGTGTCCATACTGGCCGCATAGGAAACATGGTCCTAGCATCTTCCTCGGTGCTGTGGTCCATCCCTCTTGTGGTGGTCCTTGGCCAGGCTGGTTGTATGGCTGGTATGGAACCACTTGCACCCCTGGTGGCCCCTGTGGGTATGGATACCCCCCTTGTGGCCCCTGTGGGTATGACTGGGGAGGGACAATTTGCAGTTGCTGTGGCTGAGATGGGACCTGTAGGGCTATAGTCTGCTCTCTCTCTCTGGTTTTCTTGCCTTCTGTCAATTGCACTTGAGTTAGTTTTCTGAGTGAGTCCTCGTCTTGTGCCTTCTGTGTCTGAATCTTCTTTCTAAATAATTCTACTTGGTGTGCTATGTTGTCTATATAAACAGCCTTGCTCATGTGTCGTAGCCCCACCACTTCTGCTAACTTGTTCTTAACTGGGGTAGGGAGACCTTGTTGAATCTTTTCCCTGATTATGGCTTTTTCTAACGGGTTATCTTCGGCATCCTTCCCTGTCACACTTCTCCATTGAGAGTGCACACGGGCAACAAACCCCCGGGGATTTTCATCTCCCCCCAGTGGCTTCACAATGACATTGTCTGGGTGAATGTGAGTAGGGTATGTTTCTCTGATTGCCTTCCACAGCTTGCCTCTGTTTGCTGCGAAGAGCTCTGGGTCATAAACGGATGTATCGATATATCTATGAAGTCCCGCCTTCATCAATATTTCCTGCATGGTGTCCAATCCTGTAATGGTAGCTAAGAGTCTTTTCAGGTCTCCCATAGCAGCGTGCGTTCCTGTCAATCTCACGTCGACTTGCGTCGTCCAGGGGTGGCCACCATCTTCCAGGACTGGGAGTTTTTCTATCACTTCTGACAGATCTGTATGATTCCAAGGACGATATTCCATCTGGTTACCTCGAATCAGCACTGGGAAGTTCCCCTGAGTTGCCTCTTCTTCCGGTGCTGTTTCATAATCGCTTACTTGTGGCTCCGTTTTTACGTCCCGCCTTGGTGTCGCTCCGGACCTTGGGGAGTTCAACCGGGATGCAGGTGATGATGCCGCTCGAGATTGACGATACGTTTCTCTCTCTACGTCTAGGTCCTGCAGCTGTTGTCTGTAGTCTTCTTCGTTTCTTAGGATTCTCGCATGGAGTTTTCTTGCCCTCCTTTCTCCCTCCTCTTCCTCCCTGTCTTCCTGCAGCTTCTTCTTCTTTTGCTTTAAGCTCTCTCTTCTCTTCCCTACCTTCAGAGACTTCTGCTCATCTTCAGAACTATTTTCTTCTTTTCCCTTCTTATAGCGTATTTTCCCTCCCTGCTTTTCGGCCCTGGCTAGTAGTTTTCTTATCGGAGCACTGTAGCCTCCTTGTGCATTGCTGTCATCACTGGAATCTTTGCTATCACCTCCACTGCCATCTTCACTGTCATCCGTCTTGTCCCTCCTGTCGTCCCCTTTTCCCCTCGGCTCCTCCTTCTTTTTCTGTTTGGCACCTGACCTGTTCTCTGGTTCGAAGTCCACGGTCACTCTCGCTCTTCCCCTCTCTAGTACATTTTCATCCTTATCTTGGATAGTGAAGGTTCCGCTCGTACTTAGGACAGGGACCTGAGGGTAGATCCGCTGAGAATTGTCCTCCAGTCTCTTGGCATAGGGAGGAGGACTGGAGATTGGAGCTGTGTGTGAGAATGGAATGTTCACTTTCTCTTCCATTGCTTTGGCCAATTCATCTCTTTTTTCTGGATCCATGTGAGCTGTTTTCTCATTCCAAGCTAATGCTACCTTCTGCCCCTCTACCTTAAAGAGGTCTAAGATGTCTAATTCTAACTTGCGTTTCTCTGACCTATTTTTCCCTTTCTGATTTGCCTTGTGTACATTGATAAGTATCTCCAATGTTGCAATTAATTGTAAGTCAAAGGTGCCTTCCTCTGGCCATGGTTGTTCAATGTCTGCCCAACGAATATTCCATTTCGTTGACATTTTGCTAATTTCTTTAACAAGAGGATTCATTTTTTCCACTATAGCCACAGGGGATAAAGTTGCCAATATTCCACTAGCTGTGGTAACAGCCGTTACAATTTTAGTGGATGCGGCTCCCATGTTAAGCTGATTGATTTATACTGCTCAATATGCTGATAATATGCTATAAGGTGTACTTTTCTTACAACCCACCTTCTGTTGCCGTATCTGCTAAACAGATGCTAGTCCAACTCTTAACTGTGTCAACTGTCCACACAGAACACTACAACTCCAGAACAACGGATTGTTCCAGTGGTATTGTGTATTATTGACTTAAATGTAATCTATGTGTGTGTGTTTTAATCTAAATGTTTTTTCCCTTATTATGTATGAATGTGTGTCACTTAATTGCTCAATCAATACTAATTATAGTTCAGGTCAACTTAATTATTAAACTACAAAGGCTGTTCAACACAATTATCAAATTACAAAAGCAGGTCACGCTCTAAGTCTTTCTGATCCACAACCCCTTGATTGATCAATCCTCAGATAGAAACTGTTCTGCTATTCTTTAATCAAGAACTGTGAAAAAAGAACTTAACTTCAAATAAAAAGATGTAAAACACGAATATTAATTACAACCTGTAAAGAAATCGACTTGTCATTTGGAAGGAATAAAATGATTAATTATTAATTACAATCTGTAAAGAAATCGACTTGTTATTTGAAAGGAACAAAATGATCAATTATCAATTACAATCTGTAAAGAAATCGACCTGCTACTCGAAAGGAATGCACAATCAACTAGACTTAGTCATTTACACTTCATTGATGTAAACCTGTGAAAGAAAACGTCATCCCTAGACCACTATAAACCAATTGATCAAAGTTTTGTGAAAACTGAAAATGAAATAATCTGAATAATTAATTCAATCAATTTGTAATTACTTAAATTAATTGAAGTAACCATCCATTTATTATTGTAAAGGACTATTTCATCGACCTCAGACGGATGCACTGATGGAGGACCAGTGCTCCAAAGTGTCTTATCGTATTCCGTCCACTGGAGGGCAGTAAACAATTAAAAATGTCTTATCGTGTTTCGTCCACTAGAGGGCAGTAAACAATTAAAAAATGTCTTATCGTGTTTCGTCCACTAGATGGCAGTAAATAATTAAAAAATGTCTTATCGTGTTTCGTCCACTAGATGGCAGTAAATAATTAAAAATGTCTTATCGTGTTCTGGCCAGTAGAGGGCGCCACACTGAAAATGTCTTTATCGTGTTCTGACCAGTAGAGGGCGCCACACTGAAAATGTCTTTATCGTGTTCTGACCAGTAGAGGGCAGCACACTGAAAATGTCTTTATCGTGTTCTGACCAGTAGAGGGCAGCACACTGAAAATGTCTTACAGAATGACTCTTTCTTACCTAAAACTCACAATCTATCTTTTACTTTTACAATCTATACATAAATCAATTGTTAAGTGAAAGGAATGAATGATTAGTTAGAATTATTCACTATATCATCATATACATTGATTTAAAACTTATGGAATCAATCAATTGTTTTGGGAAACAGAAAATGAATGATCTGAATAATTAATTCAACTGATAAGTAATTAATTAAATCAATGTAATACTGAACAGTCATTCACAACATCAATCTATGCATTAACCTTTTAGATTCTTTCACCAATATTCTGTAAGCAGGCCTATTCGCTCCGCGTGCTCTCTCTGTGTGTGAAATGTGGCTGCGCTGGCCCCGTGTAAACTCCTGTTTTCCGAGTAACCGTACCTTTAAACTTATTTGAAATACCCCGAGATCAATTCACTATATCTCTATCTTTATCAATACTAGTCTATGTGTATGGTTTTATCGTTATCTTTAAGAGATGAGTACTGAAATCTATCAAACTCGCGCGTGTGTATTTGCTACTTACCGCCTCTGAAGAAAATCGCTGTGGACTACAACACAACACTGCTTTTCCACAATAATTATTATTTTCCACGACACAGCAATTTCAAGAATATCTTTCAATGCAGTTAAACGTATTATTTGCCAAGATAATCTTATTCAAATACTCCTAAAATGGCGTATGCTTTCTACTAGAGGCTCTGTGTCTCCACGTGTCTACATGCGTTCAGACAAAGGAAAAAATGGCGTCTTTTCAACTAGAGGCCCTGTCTCCACGTGTCTGACATGCTTTCACACAAAGGAAAAAATGGCGCCCTTTCTACTAAAGCCACGTTTTTTCTCCGTGTTCTCAAGTAAATTAACAATGTATATCTTTAAAATAGCGCTATTTTCTGCTCACAAACACGGACTATGCTCTTTCAAACTAGGAGTTCAGATTCCAGACAATCGAATAGAGCTATCTCCTGACAAACACGGACTAAGCTCTTACTTACAAAACACATCAACCAAGAATTCTCATTCTTTTACACTCCATCAGACTATTTTCTGATACAAAACACATTTATTAGCCCGCTGGGAAAACGTCTTTCCCTCAGCTTTTATGCTAATACCTTGTTCCCAAAACAAGCCTACAAGCAGCTCATTCTCTGCTGTACTACAATTATACCACACACACGATAAAATATCGTACAATTAAACGTTTTTACCAATACAGGTTTTACAACCCGGCTCTCTGCCTAACCTCTACCCAGTTATATACTTCAAGATTCTTTTTAAATATAGCCCATCTGATTTACAGTCAATTTTGCCAACAAAGGAAGGTTATTCAGCAGAAAACTCACCTTTGTTGAAGAGCTGCAAACCGGCTGGCTATTTTTTGTTCTCCCATAAGGCTCGCCAAGTTTGTAGTCTCTTTTCTCTGTTTGGTGATCAAAAATGAGGTAAAAACTCCTGGCCAAAGTTAAGAGTATTTATTCAAAAAAGACAAGATCGGGTCCTCAGATTACAGGATCAGGTTTACACACAAACAGTCACGACGTGGTCAGAGGAAGACAGAAGCAGACTTAGATCTCTGTGTTCCCTGGTTTTATAGCGGTCTCTCAGCCAATCACATCACAGTATGTTCTTGGCCAATCGTGATCCTTCCTTCTAGGCCTCTGATTGGCCTATACCCTTGGGGGCGTGCATGTTCGTGTGTGTGTGTCTGCGCATGTGCGACAATTGCTTCTCAAATCTCCCCGCGATCATCTGTAATAATATGTATGTATATATATATATATATATACATGTAATATGTGTAAAAATATACGTTAATATATGTGTAAGATATACGTTATATAAGAAGGCTATTAATATGTGTAAAAATATACGACAGTGTAAAGTGCGAGAGCCCTTACGTAGGGAGCGTAAGCACGTACATTTAAAAAAAAAAAAAAAAAAAAAAAAAAAAAAACTTTAAATAGGCCTTTTGCAGCTCCACCAAGCGGGCTAACTCTCTTGGTGTAGTGGTTGCGCGGCCGGTTGGTATGCGGGAGATCGGGGTTCGACTCCCGCATGGAAGGATGGAATTCTCCGCTGCAGGAGTATGAAGTGAATGAATCAGCTCCGCCAAGAGAGTTAACTCTTTTGGTGTTGTGGTTAGCAATTGCAAAACGTCACGTTTGACGTCAGGCTTAACAACCGGATAGCAACGCATTACATTTACTCACCTCTAATGGACTTTAAAAAAAAAAAAAAAAAAAAACTTTTGTTATCAAAAAATACATTTTACATTTTATAGTTGACAATGATTTACAAAAAGACAGTCAATGACGCAAAGCATAAAGACTTTTGACCCCTGTGAGTAAAAACAAATCTTTGCACTCGATCAAATTTCAGGACCCTCCTTTCATGACCTTTCCTAGATATGTGCGTTCTACCCCCCAGTATCCTTACATTTTCAAAATCTAGCTAGTATAAAGTTATTTTGCAGTATTTGTGTGTGTTTGTGTGTGATTGCGTTAGTATCCGCCGCCATCTTTTTTTTCCATGGCTGCAATGCTCTTCAATACCAGCAGGGGACACTAAGAAGTGTGTTTATACGTGTCATACAATGTCATACAATGTCAGTTGCTTCTTTCATCATTGTGGATATTTTTGATTTGACATTTACATTACCGGCATCATAGGCTATTCACTATCATTGTCATGTTCTTATATCACGTTTTTTTATATCATGTTCTTCTTCATCATAATCATCATGATCATCATCATCATCATCATAAAAAATATTTATTTAAAAAAAAGGTTTTATATCGTTTTTTCAGTTTTTATATCATCTGTGTGAATATGCAGCTTGGAGTCACCTAGCGATGTGACGGTGTAATTGCAGCGCGGCCTACGCAGAAGTGTAAAGTGCGAGAGCCCTTACGTAGGGAGCGTAAGCACGTACATTTAAAAAAAACAAAAAAAACTTTAAATAGGCCTTTTGCAGCTCCACCAAGCGGGCTAACTCTCTTGGTGTAGTGGTTGCGCGGCCGGTTGGTATGCGGGAGATCGGGGTTCGACTCCCGCATGGAAGGATGGAATTCTCCGCTGCAGGAGTATGAAGTGAATGAATCAGCTCCGCCAAGAGAGTTAACTCTTTTGGTGTTGTGGTTAGCAATTGCAAAACGTCACGTTTGACGTCAGGCTTAACAACCGGATAGCAACGCATTACATTTACTCACCTCTAATGGACTTTAAAAAAAAAAAAAAAAAAAAACTTTTGTTATCAAAAAATACATTTTACACTTTATAGTTGACAATGATTTACAAAAAGACAGTCAATGACGCAAAGCATAAAGACTTTTGACCCCTGTGAGTAAAAAGAAATCTTTGCACTCGATCAAATTTCAGGACCCTCCTTTCATGACCTTTCCTAGATATGTGCGTTCTACCCCCCAGTATCCTTACATTTTCAAAATCTAGCTAGTATAAAGTTATTTTGCAGTATTTGTGTGTGTTTGTGTGTGATTGCGTTAGTATCAGCCGCCATCTTTTTTTCCATGGCTGCAATGCTCTTCAATACCAGCAGGGGACACTAAGAAGTGTGTTTATACGTGTCATACAATGTCATACAATGTCAGTTGCTTCTTTCATCATTGTGGATATTTTTGATTTGACATTTACATTACCGGCATCATAGGCTATTCACTATCATTGTCATGTTCTTATATCACGTTTTTTTATATCATGTTCTTCTTCATCATAATCATCATGATCATCATCATCATCATCATAAAAAATATTTATTTAAAAAAAAGGTTTTATATCGTTTTTTCAGTTTTTATATCATCTGTGTGAATATGCAGCTTGGAGTCACCTAGCGATGTGACGGTGTAATTGCAGCGCGGCCTACGCAGAAGTGTTAAGTGCCAGAGCCCTTACGTAGGGAACGTAAGCACGTACATTTAATTTTTTTTAAATAAAACAACAAAAAAAACTTTAAATAGGCCTTTCGCAGCTCCACCAATCGGGCTAAGTCTTTTGGTGTAGTGGTTGCGCGGCCGGTTGGTATGCGGGAGATCGGGGTTCGACTCCCGTATGGAAGGATGGAATTCTCCGCTGCAGGAGTATGAAGTGAATGAATCAGCTCCGCCAAGAGAGTTAACTCTTTTGGTGTTGTGGTTAGCAATTGAAAAACGTCACGTTTGACGTCAGGCTTAACAACCGGATAGCAACGCATTACATTTACTCACCTCTAATGGACTTTAAAAAAAAAATAAAAAATAAACTTTTGTTATCAAAAAATACATTTTACATTTTATAGTTGACAATGATTTACAAAAAGACAGTCAATGACGCAAAGCATAAAGACTTTTGACCCCTGTGAGTAAAAAGAAATCTTTGCACTCGATCAAATTTCAGGACCCTCCTTTCATGACCTTTCCTAGATATGTGCGTTCTACCCCCCAGTATCCTTACATTTTCAAAATATAGCTAGTATAAAGTTATTTTGCAGTATTTGTGTGTGTTTGTGTGTGATTGCGTTAGTATCAGCCGCCATCTTTTTTTCCCATGGCTGCAATGCTCTTCAATACCAGCAGGGGACACTAAGAAGTGTGTTTATACGTGTCATACAATGTCATACAATGTCAGTTGCTTCTTTCATCATTGTGGATATTTTTTATTTGACATTTACATTACCGGCATCCAGTGTTGCCACAGTTACTTTGAAAAAGTATTCTGATTACTGATTACTGATTACTCCTTTAAAAAGTAATCTAGTTACTTTACTGATTACTTGATTTTAAAAGTAACTAAGTTAGATTACTAGTTACTTTTTTAGTTACTATTGGCAGCTGCCTAGGCACCCGACCCCCCCCCCCCCCCCCGCAACATAAAAATGAAAACTGGTTTTGCCAAAACTCACTTTATTTTAACAGTAACTTAAATTACATAATTAAACTTTAAACAATAACTTAAAACAACAAAATAAAGAGTCTTTCTTTGCCTCACCCAACATAAATACTTGTTTTTAAACAATAAAATAAATATAATCTTTATTTAACAGTAACTAGCAAGGAGTGGTTTCACAAAACCTAAAACCTAAGCTGACCATTCAGATATGATCCTAATATAATCCTAATCCTAAACTGGGTGAGTCTGAGTTTATCAATGATCAACATTTATGTTCTTGTCATCCTTTGCTGACACAAACTCAAAATAATCCTTATATTTCCAGCTATTTAACGCATATCTCTGTTCTCGCTCCATTGTATAGGCTACGCTTCTGTTTACACTGTGCAATCAGCGTGGTGATACACGTGAGCGATTCTGCTGCAATCTCGCGATAGTCGAGAGCCGTTTTTTGCGGGCATGGCCTTCCATAGTAACCTCGTGTTGAAAACGTGAGCACTGACGTCACTCCCCAAGACGCGAGAAAAGCGAACAAATGTTTGTTTACTATCGAACATTACAAAGAAATACTGCATTTAGCCTAAGTTATGAGGTAGTAACGCAATAGTAACGCACAGTCACTTGAATAAGTAACTTTAATCCGATTACTGATTTGGAAATAGTATCGCGTTAGAATACTAGTCGCTAAAAAAAGTATTCCGATTAGAGTAATGCGTTACTTAGTAACGCGTTACCGGCATCACTGGTCTTGAGGAGGTTGGTGGCAGTAGAACGGAGGGTGCGTGAGGAGGTCTGAGGGGTATGGAGGAGTTCCTTGAGGTAGGGGGGGGCAGTTCCATGGATGCACTGGTGGGTGAGGAGGGAGACCTTGAATTCAATTCTGAGGGAGACGGGGAGCCAGTGAAGTGATTTGAGGATGGGGGTGATGTGATCATATTTGCGCACCCTCATCAGGATCCTAGCAGCGCTGTTCTGGATGTATTGAAGTTTCTGGAGGCAGCTGCTAGGAATCCCGATGAGGAGTGCGTTGCAGTAGTCCAGTCTGGAGGAGACAAAGGCGTGGACGAGCTTCTCTGCATCTGCCAGAGTGAGTGCAGGACGGAGTTTGGCAATGTTCCTTAAGTGAAAAAAAGCTGTTTTGGATATATGTTTGGTGTGGGTCTCGTAGGTGAGGTGAGGGTCCATTTTTACGCCCAGGTTGGTAACAGATGAGGAGAGGGGAATGTTCTGGCCAGAGAAGGTGATGCTGGTGATGGTGGATGACCGGACCTGGTGTGGTGTGCCGACTAGTATGGCTTCAGTCTTGGAGCTGTTGAGTTGTAGGAAGTTGAGCTTCATCCACGCCTCTATCTCCTCCAAGGTAATGCTATCAGTTGAGTTAAAGAAAACCAACTCTTACCTTTGAGGACACCAACATGAGCCCTGCTTACCCGTACCTCCGCCGTTCTGTTCGTGGTGATTTTAGAGGCAATAGATTATTTTTGCCCCGCGCATATTGCTATGAATAGTTCGAAGCTAGTGTTAGGTGCGAGAATGCTCGGTTAACCCATTAGCGGGAACATTATTTGTTTCACAAAATAGGCTGATTTAATTGACCATGAACATCAGAGACATACATTACGAATGTTCATTTAAAATACTCTATACTGAGCACTGGTATAAGAACATGAACCAGAGAACAGCAGTAAATGCAATAACCCACAGTCGTCGCTGATGATGTTGCATTTTCGATTAGGATACGTTTACGGGATTAAAGGGACCGGCGACGGGCGAAGGGAGAGAGAGAGGAGAGTGATTTCCTGAAATCCAAATGTCCTGCTAAATTCGGACCAATCACAAAACTGTTTTGAAAGCGCGTCGCCTCGCGCCGCGCGCCTGTTGAGAGCAATTCAGTCTCGATTGCAGTGCGAACACAAACGACGAGGTTAATTGCAACATTGTAACATATTGTAACTAACTACGCCCTAAATCGTAACGAAATGTAGGTCTGGAAGCGGCCTAAATCTAGCTTCAATCTGCTTTTTTCCTGTTCTCCGGTCATAATAACTCGCTGCCTTTCTGCGCAGCCTGAATCAAAGTGGACGGTCTGAATCAATTAGTGGAGGAGGAAATACACAAATAAATGCATATAGAGGAAACACTGCCATTCATTTCATTCCATGCATTATAATAAGCCCATCCTCTGATTTCTACCTCCACCAGCCTGCACAGGCTGACATAGCCCACTGTACCCGCATTCATAATCTCTTCCTCTGTGAGTGGGAAATGTGTAGTTCAATGCCTTTGTAATGATGAAGTATATTGATCACGTCCCATGCAATGTGATTAGCACACATCCGCCTTGGGTCAAAATACATTATGTCAAATACTTGAGCTTAATTTGAATTAGTTTGCTGGTACAATATAACCTATTGTAATGACCCTGTGTTAGGCCCATTAGCAGCTCCAGCAAGGGAGTTAATTTTCTTGGTGTTGTAGCTAGCACGGCCCCGGTTTGTAAGCGTGAGTGAGTCGTGAGTTCGATACCCACTTAGGGCAAGCTACTCTACCCCCGCCGTTGACTACATTGGTGTTAGGAGTGGGATGGTGCCCGTGAGGCCATCAGAGAGGCGTGTCCACGTGAGGAACTCAGTATAGTGAAGAGTGAGCACATGCTCTCCTGAATGGAGGGGAGAGTGTAATGACCCTGTTAGCAGCTCCACCAAGGGAGTTAATTATCTTGGTGTTGTAGCCAGCACGCCAGTTTGTGTGGAAGTGGAAGGTTGTGAGTTAGATACCCGCTTAGTGCAAGCTGCTCTTCCCCACCGTTCACTACAATATGATCAATCAAGTCTAAACACTGTGTAAAAGCAAACTAACTATTACATATTTGATGTTTGTATTTAAAATGTGACAGGAGCTGGTGTTTTGTTCCCCAAGTCAGAAAGGTCATTTTTCAGTTTGACCTGATTATGAAAGTGCAGGTTGTAAGATTTCAAATCATGTAGTCATACATTGAAATCTGAAAATAGTTGAAGAAGATATGCTTGTTTGAATGTTGGTACACCTTAAACCAAATAGCGGAGAAAATGTCCCAGAACCATAACAGACTGTGACTGTGCTCCATCACTAGCTAGTTAGCAGCTAACAACAAAGAACATTGCTATGTAATCTAACATCTGCATATTGTTTAGCACATCACAACATGCTGATAGAACATGAACGTGCTAAAAACACATACCTACACATAATTAGATGATCATACAGTCTTTGCTTTTGAACAGTCCTAAAATATAAACAAGACATATCACCAACACTCACAGAGTACAAAGTTGGATGGCAGACGATACTGTGAATCGAAAAACAAGCTTAGTTCGCTGACAAATTATACGTAATTAGTGATCCTAAAACTGTTGTTTGTTATATTGAGTGGGCTCTTCAACACAGCCGCTGTCACAAATGTCTGAAACACACTGGGCCACTGTACAGTTTTGATTGCAAGATACATACACGCTACCTTGCTGCGGTAGGGTCAATATGACAAACAGCACCACTGAAATCAAATATCTTTGTGACTGAAGTTAGTTACATCAGCTCCACAGCAATAGCTTTTACAATACTGTGTCAGAGCATAACAGTCCTAGTATCGTAACTGTAGCTCAGTAGAGGATGCATGTCAACAATACCAGTGCACTTGACCATGTGGCAATCCAGTTTGCAATTAAATACTGTAGTAGTGAGAGTCAGAGTGTATCTCACTGTATTTGTCTCTTTCCGGTTCGCTAAACTTTGCGTACTTGGTGTTAAGTATGGGGAGACTAATCTCTCAGTTGTGTCAGTAATGGTGTCAACACTGAATTCTTCGTTAATTTGCCCCATGATAATTATCACAGGGGATGTCTTGCCTGTGGCTTAAGAGGCTTACCGAGCAGGGGGTCTTATTACCGCTGGGCGGCTCGGGAAAGACAAATGAGCTCGCTTGAGGGTTGAGGGTTCCAGGCACCCTGAATTGGCTGTAAATGAGAGGTAGTATCGTAGGAAGTGTGAAGTCACCTCTACATACAGTCTCTGTATTGAATGAAGACATAATTACCTTCTTGCAGTATAGTAAACTCTGGCGTCTCAAGTGTTTGCATTAGTTTGGTAGTTATTCAGCTCTGTGTTAAATGGGCTGGACATAATTTGTTTTGGCACGAGGGATGTAGCCTTTGTCCAGAGATCTCTCTTCTCTGGTGACTCTTATGAAGGGAGAGTTTAAATGAGAACCAGGAACGTCAACATGGGGAATCAGACACTAGAGACAACTGAGCTTCTCGGAGGAGACAAGATGGCAGAGATTATGTTAACACTTAACATTGATCTGATCTTAGACCTGTAATAGCACTTATAATAGCATTGTTAACATGTTTTGACAGTCATTTCATGCCTTGTCATTTAGAGGTGGATGCTTAGCAACTTCTGTTGTTACACACGTGGAATAGAGGCTGTTTACCATGCCCAAACCCCAAAACACCCTTTATAGTTGGACTCCAAACTGAATTTAGCATAATTTAGCATGAGATCCAGACCTCAAAACATCTGAGAGTGGAGTTTAGCGTGAGGCCCAGACCTTAAAAACCCCAAAACATCTTGAGAGTAAAGAGTTTAGCGAGCACAGCCCAGAATGTCAGCAGCAGAGGAAATGAAGGGCTGTTTGAGCAGAGCAGACAGGATGAATCTGACTTAACTTGCATGATACGCTTTTCATTCATTATATGGGGATAAGAGGGGGGGATTTGGGACCGGGACTCGGGCCAAACCGCTGGTTCTCACAGCCACTTTATAACTTAATATGCACCGTGAAACGTTTCCAAGAGGTGCCGGGGTTCGACACTGAGCGTCCTGCTAGTCTTGATTAAGTTTGAGTGTAGACAAGGGCTTCATTCCAATATCCACACTACTGTAGCGTACCGCATAACGAATGAAGCAATGCATTAGCCATTTATCCCTCAGCAAATTTAACCAAATATCCTCGTTGACGCAACATCAGAACATCACTTCTTTTTTTATCAACATTGCGTCAAGGAGGATAGTTGGTTCAATTTGATGAAAGTCAAGAGTTTTGGTCACATTGGAGTTCAGCAAAAGTGAAATGCAAAATCAAACTCAAACAAAATCAAATATCAATCCAAATTAGATTGGAGATTGTTGCTTTAATTTTTGTGTCTGGTCTTTGCACGGTGGGATCGTGTGATGCTAGTGCAGATACTGAAGCATAGACTGGGGCTGTGTTCCAAAATGAGCATATCTGTACTCTAGATAAGGGTGCAAGAGCACATTTTTGGAACACAGCCTGGGTCTGGTGGTGAGAGCTGAAGGGATGTAGGGGTGTGTAGTTTATACGAGGCTGCTTTCATCTGTCTCTGTATCCACAGCCAGAGGGGCTGTAAGGCTACTGTAGCTAGTACCTTGCAGAACACCCGCTGAACAGATGATATAAAGCGATACTGTCTGCCACTGCTGGTCAGTGAGTTAATTTAACCACGCGTCATCTGGTCAGTGAGTTAATTTAACCATGTGTCATCTGGTCAGTGAGTTAATTTAACTATGTGTAATCTGGTCAGTGAGTTAGTTTAAGTATGTGTAATCTGGTCAGTGAGTTAATTTAACCATGTGTCATCTGGTCAGTGAGTTAGTTTAACCATGTGTCATCTGGTCAGTGAGTTAATTTAACCATGTGTCATCTGGTCAGTGAGTTAGTTTAACCATGTGTCATCTGGTCAGTGAGTTAGTTTAACCATGTGTCATCTGGTCAGTGAGTTAATTTAACCCTGTGTCATCTGGTCAGTGATTTGTGCCACAATCAGTGACTCACATCTTCGCTCCCTGGTGAAACCAAGGCCTCCCACTGAGACAGTTTAACCGTTTGTAGTCAGTGAGTAACTCCTCCCCCCTCTCCTCCCTCTCCTCCCTCTCCTCCCTCTCCTCCCTCCCAGGTGCTCCCACAGGCCCCCACCTCCAGGAGGACATGTCCCACTGGCAGCTCCACGCCCACTACTACCCCCCTCTGCTGCGTTCCGCCTCCGTACGCAAGTTCATGGTGGGCTACGAGATGCTGGCGCAGGAACAGAGAGACCTCACTCCTGAGCAGGTTGGAGACACACTCACACACACACACACACACACACACACACACACACACAGACACACACACACACACACACACACACACACACACACACACACACAGATGTTACACATTCTCAGTCTTTCACACGCTCCACTCCTCACACATTTCAGCCCACACACCTACTGTATTTAGTTCCACTGCACACATATCAGCCCACACACTCCACTCATTTCACACACTGGACCCAACACACTCCACTCTACTAACCACAGTCTTCGGAACACACCCTCGCACGACGTTACAGGCTATTTACCTACACTCTCCACCTCACACACTTTAGCCTATTATACTTCACCCCACATAGTGCATACTTTAACCGTCGCACACAGTGAGAATGACCCCGAGACAAACTGTGAGTGCATTATGCTGCTGTTACTCCTAACACTGTGTATGACTTCCAACTATGTAACAGTAACCATACATGGTCACACTGTCTGATCTTTAGGGTATTGACTTTATCAATTAAGAAAAAAAAAGAAAACAGTGCCTTTTTCCCAAACAACGTCAAAGCGTCATCATAAACATGTCAATCTAACACATAATTAGATGAGGTATTTAGCTAGATTCTCCCCACACAAGTCCTTTGCAGCCGCCAACAAAGTCAACTGAGGACTGAGGAAAGACAGGCTGTCTCAACTCTGTAACTCTCCAACTCTCCAACTCTCCACCCTCCCGTTCTGCAGTGTCACCCTGTCTGATCATTAAACATAGGCAGTGCTATTCCCGCTTAGCCAGAGTTCTCTGTCAGCCATGGCTGATTGGAGCTCTGACCTGACTGCCCCTGTGCTGAATAGAGGAGAATGGAAATGGAACTGGCATCTCCCTCCTTTCCTTCCCTTCATCCCTCCCTCCCATCCCTCTATCGTTCCTCTTCTCCATCGTTACCGTCCCTACCAATAAGGCTGCCTGCATTTCTGTCCTCTCTAACCCCTCTCTAACCCTCCCCCCCCATCCTTCCCTCCCTCCCTCGTTTCTCTTCTCCATCACTACTATCCCTACCCTTGA
Organism: Nansenia antarctica; assembly: GCF_963989245.1. NCBI lineage: Eukaryota > Metazoa > Chordata > Actinopteri > Argentiniformes > Microstomatidae > Nansenia > Nansenia antarctica. The sequence goes on from NC_137689.1 coordinate 51,318,546, forward strand.
GGCTGTCTGCAGCCAGCTTCTCTCAGGCTTGAGTTGAGGCAGTCCAGGAGGTATTGATTGATAGCTTGATCAAATTAGGATGTACCATCCGGGCCCTGTCACCGTGCCACAGCAGTCAGGCTAAGAAGTCCCTCTGCAGTTGTCTACACACTCACATACACATACGCACGCGCCCGCACACATACACACACACACACACACACACACACACACACACTGGTTCTATATTAATACAGGCAGGGTTGTACAGTATAGAGGGGTGTATCACAGGTCTCATATTAGCACTACTGCTGCATGGAGTAGTCTGCTTGTAGTTGTAATCGTGCAGCTCCGGATGATTGAATGTGCTGTAAGTTGTTTGTTATGACTTTCACATTTTATAAGCTTTGTTTGTTATGACTTCCTGAGGTATTTAGTATGCTCCAGATCCAGCATCTCTCACTCTATTCCACTAGACAGAATTTGGTTCCCACAACAGTAGTATGGAAATGCCGCAAGGTGAGAACGGTCTCCTCGTCGAGGTTGATTTAGATCTACACAAGTGCTTGGTGGGTGGTGTGTAGGGGTTGGGTTTCATTTGGGTGACAGGGGAGCCATTCACTGTAATTACATTTTTGGTCGTGTATTCATTGGAAATATTAGAGAGAGAGGGGACATGAAGGAGAGATATTAGCCTTGACGGTAGAGGCATTGTGTGGACTGTGAGCAGCAGGACTGCCCTAGTTTTATAAGTGTCATGTCATGGGCAGTTCCGTAGAGGAATGGGATATTTTTGAATAGCAAATCCAGCTTAACTCCATTACTATACAAAGTCATTACTAAATGTGATTTAACAGGTTATAATGGCACACATATCTATGGTCAACACTGTTAACACCCACCTGTATTATGTTGTTTTGTGTATATTGGGGAGACTGGGGCCAATTGTAAAACATTTTGCAATTACTCAGAGACCACTCAACCTAGACCAGTAATTTGTTTTAATAGCAGAAATGTATTACATCTGTCTACTAATCATTCATTCACTTGTAGTCTAAAGAGGATGCCCCGATCACAGTATTGATTTAATAGGTCTGAGAGGGTGCAATTGTAACAGTAGGCAGGGACACAGTAGGCAGAGACAGATGTAACACCTTCATACCACCAAATAAACCCAGTAAACTTCAAACAAAATGCGGAAGATAGACACACACACACTAATACGCCATTGACACCTTTAATCAGTCTCTCCAGGATTTCTGCAGCCTGAAATGCTGCAAGGCAAGTTGTTTTAAAATGTTTTGATGATGTTCATTCCACTTAAAGCAATAACATGTCATAGGTGCTCAGTTCTAATAAGATTGACGGCTTTATGTTGTGTTCCATCACTATATTAGAGGGAATACTAAACAACTCGGTTTTAACTAGGAAATTGTTTTACACAGTCTTTAGTGGATATTCTTGTAGACAAATTAGATTTGTGTCCTTTTCTCTGCTTGTCAGTTGTCCACCATCAACATGCTGACACGGGACACAAAATGTTTGTTGATCATGGTCTGAGTGGACTGGATAATGTGATAATAGTGCAGTAATTGGTCAAATTGCAAGCCCTTTTTTGTTTGGACGCTACTGTTTAAAATAACTTGATTCCCAGCCACAAACTGACCAGTGTGATTCACAGTGATGGTAAATATAGCTGTCACTCCCATCTGTGTAGTCCTAGTGGGCCCAGGACCTGACCAGCACTGTGTTACAGTTTCCCAAGGTAATCGTAACACTGTGTTAGATTTGGCCCTAACCTTAGCAGCTATGACAAACCTTTTGTGCTAGCTAGCTGGCAACAATGCTGGCACATGCCAATCATTGTCAATTTGTAGCCCACAGAAGAGTAATCATAATGATACTAGTTAGTTTTCATAGGCATTTAAAAAAAAGAAAAGCAGAAGAGAAATACTGTGGATCAAAAAAGTTACAATTACCCCTCAAAAACGATTTCCCCCCAATAAAACCTACTGATTTAGAATGTGTTCATGCAGGGAGAAAACCTAACTCTGCTGAGTGAGTTTCATCTCTAACTTGTTTTTGAATGGAGAAACGTAGGGTGTTACAATTGACCGCGGTGTCCCCTACCATTGTCAGGCTGCGGAGCGACTAAGGAACCTTCCGGAAGAGCATTACAGGGCTGGAGAGACAGATGGAGAAGCAGCAACGAGTGCGCAAGGGAGAGCAGACTGAATACTGCTTTGTCCAAACACCCTTGAAATCATCCAGCAATGTCATATGATGTGAAACAGATCACAGAATGATTATTTGTTTTTCATTTGTAATACATGATGTTGGATATTGAAATGCCAAACACATTTCTTCTATTCTTGTTTAACACAAAGTCCCTATGTAAACAGTTTGATGTAAATATAATCAGTTCACACATCCTTGTGGGGAGACATTTGAAAGGAGTGAGAATATGACTTGTAATCTTTGGCAGGGTTTTGTAACTGTGCCATTCAGCTGAAATAAACATGATTTTTTTTTTCTGTCTCAGAGTTTCAGGCTAATAGCTTTTCTCCAAAGAATGCACTGTGTTTGATATTAAAAACCAATCATGTGTTGAGAATACCAATGCAAAATGAATAATAAAAAAGAAAAATCATGTAAATAACAAATGTTCTTTTTCTTTTCTTTTTTTTACATTTTGATGATATGAAAGTCCAAATTAGGTCGAGGACACATGTATCAGAATGCAACAGAACCCAAACCCCGATGACAGTATAGCTTCCAGAGGGTCATATGCCATCCCAGCGATTACCCTGTGATACCATTCTCAGGATGACAGGGCCATCGCCAATACTATTTCGAAGCTATACAAATTCAATATAGCTGTTCAAAATATGTATTTCACTTGTAGAACTCCCTGGTTCCTTGTTGTTTTAGGTCTACATTCACCGTTTTGCAGGTTTTCTATATATTTTTCCCATCATAGCCAACTATCCCATTTTGCTTGCATATGCCTCCCCTATCAAGGGAGAGGGCATAGACACTTTATGGATGATGAACAGGGCTTGTATAAATATTTCGGTGAACAATTCACATAATAGTTTTTAAATGACAGACCATGATTTTCTAAATAAAATGAATAATGTGTCTCTGTCGTCCCAGCCATACCAGATCCATCCTGAGAACATCTCTCCCTATATATACTCCCTTGATTTGGGGAAAACTGAATCATCAGCCAGGGCCAAAAGACTTACCACTCTCTAAATAAACACTTTCAGAGACTTAATTGACACTGGTGGGAAACGCATACCATGTGAGCTGATTCTATGTGACATTGAGTCTCTGTGCACTTTTGATACATGGCAAACGTGACACAGGAAAACAGGGGTTTTCCCAGTGTTGTGGTCCGGTAGCAAGCTAACTGCTGATTAGAAATGTTGCTTAAAACTATGTAGAATTCCATGAAATTAACATTGAAGTTAAATGACATTCAAGATGAAGATTCAATAAATAATAATTCTAATAAATCTGGCCTAGAGACCAATCTACCAAGTGGCGGGAGATTAAACTGTGTCCCCTCTGGAGTTTTCACCTCAACTTTTAATTAAAACGGGATGAATGCTCAACGCTGGAGCGGGTTGACAAAGACGGCCCATGATGCCGTTCCAAAAAGACACCGGTGAGAGAGGGTTGATTCTCTAAGGGAGAACAGATGTGGACACGGGTCTCCTGCATGAAAGACATTCGCTTTAGCCCGCTAAATTAAAGCCTAGGCATTAGCTCTGCGAGTTAATACATCTATTCAGGGTCTTAGGCAAGGTTACTGATTACAGGACAGTGGTTTCAAACCATCTCCGCCAAAGAGTCAGTTTGGAACGTGTGTTTGATACGTGTTTAATACATTCCTCATTCAGTTCCATCCTTCGATTTCTTCCTCCACCAGCCTACTTATTTCACTATCTATATTATATCTATGTTATCTATGTTATATATCTATGTTATTTATGTTATGCATTATGCACAGTCAGGGTTCGAAAAGCCTAGTTAGCCTGCATTTTCCATAGACAAAGAAGATTGTTGAAGTGTTTCTGAAGTAGTCTGGTTCGTAACAGTGCTCTCGTATACTGGATCCACATAACTAACCCTAACCCTAACCCTTACAAGGCACTTACTGTCTTTTCTAAATATTTACATTTCAAAAACAAGGCAATTGCTTTTGCTTTTGTCTGTCATACCGTGAAGTCTGTATGCTTAAGGAAATATTTAATAATAGAACTATATTAGCTATCTTACTAATTTTTAATTTTAATAATTTTGCCATTTAGCAGACGCCTTTATCCAAAGCGACTTACAATTACGAATTACAGGGACATTCCCCCTGGAGTAACTGAGGGCTAAGTGCCTTACTCAAGGGCACACTAGTAGTGGTGTGGCTTCAGGCGGGATTCGAACTCACAACCTTCCGATCACAAGTCCAACTCACTATCCACTAGACCACCACTACCCCATCCACTAGACATACACATTACACATTGTTAATTAATAAAGAAGCAATTAGATACACTTTGAGTTAGGCCCCACATGCTTACAGAACACATGCTAACAGCTGTAACTGATACTTTCAGTTCAGAGATCTGAAATTCAAATGAGTGTTTAAAACATTAATTTATTGCAATTTGCCTGCAGACAAGACACTTAATGAGAAGAGTGTGTTTAGTGGCTTGTGTGACTGCTTCAGTTTCACCTGTCAGACACATTCATTAAGACAAATAACCACTCTGCACTATGTGGAAATCAGACTCTGGGAGTCAGGCTAATTGCAGCAAGCACGACAGAAGGCCCTTTTTCCATCACCAGGTGCTCCACCTCTTACTAGCTCAGTCAGATCTAAGACTGTTCTATTCCATCAGACGTGTGTGTGTGTGTGTGTGTGTGTGTGTGTGTGGTTGTGTGTGTGTGTGTGTGTGTGTGTGTGTGTGTGTGTGTGTGTGTGTGTGTGTGTGTGTGGTTGTGTGTGTGTGTGTGTGTGTGTGTGTGTGTGTGTGTGTGTGTGTGTGTGTGTGTGAGAGAGAGAAAGAGAGAGAGAGAGAGAGAGAGAGACCAATATGTCACAGGTACACCCATCTGTTCAGTCTCTGTAAGGGCCTTGTAAATGGAATTGAAATGCCAAGGTTTGATTCTGAATGACCAACAGCGAACAGTGAATTCGCCAGTGTAAAAATGTTCATAAATACAATGCAAAACAAATAAATAAGAAAGCTCAACATAAGCAGTACACTCAATGCGCAAAGACACTCAGGATATCTCAAGAATGCATGTCCTTGAGCGACTGTTTGTCTGATTGTCTGTATTTCTGCAGATTTCAATTAAACTTGCACTTGCAACTGGAGGTCTAAATTGTTATAGGAACATATCCTTGAAAGTGGTATGTGGCAAGTGAGATGAAACATCAACATTGCTGCACAGGTACACCCAGTTACTCCTGAAATATTTTCATTCAGTCCTAATCCATCCAGACAACACTACCCTGGGAATAAACAGAGGAAGTTATAGTAACATGTTTGTTGCGAAGTGGCCCAGCGACATTTTGTGGCTCACTTTAGGGGCAACTGAAAGCTGCAGCCCTCCAAACTCATTTAGGTTTTATTTACATAACAAAAAAGAACCCTGACTGCTCTAATCATGCAAATGTTCTGACTGTGTTGAACGTTTGGTATGATCACACGTATGATCTTTCATCCCCGAGCCCTCCTTAGACACTTCCAGTTCTCTCAGTGTCTAAAGGGGAAAGGGGGGGAAACTCAGGGCCCCTTATCCAGAAACAACCCCAAGCTCCTGCACCCCAGACACATGTCGATGTTATATACCGTTGGATAGATAGAAACAAGGTCTTATAGGACAGGTAATGTACAGTCTAATTATTCACTATAACTTTTAATTGCTTGCCAACAGTATGTCCTGTGATCAAGAAAAGTTCACTATGTTATCGATTAGTGACAAGTTGAAGTGAGAAAGCAGAAATATACTGTACCGTATCATGATAATTTAGGAGCGAATTAATCTATTTTACACCGTAAATAATTCTTGGAATGTCCTTCGCACTGGCCTAACCTTCTCAATATGGGAGCTGGTCTTGGCAGATAGCTTGTCTTCGTGTGAGTACCTCACTTAGGAGATATTGAGTCAGAGCAGTTTTCTCATTAAAAAACACGTATTATGGATGCCGTTTCTCTCGGAGGTTATTGATACTGATCGATGACTGGGATCTCAATACAGCCTTGTCACTGTTGAAGAGATGGCTGGGGGCTTCAGTACTAAACTCTTATCTATCCTCTACACTCTCCCAGTCAGTTGCTGACACTGACAGCCTTGTTTCAATGACTGCATACTCATCCCCCCCCCAGCACAATTTATGGGTCAGGAATACAATTACTGACGGCTCTGTCAGAGATCCATAAAGACGTATGTGTTTATTAAAAAGTTGTCTCTTGATCGATTGGTGTTCTCTCAGCAGAGTGATGCTGTGTTAAGCTATGCTGGCGCTTGCTGGGACAATGAAGGATCGATGACTTAGTTTGAAATAGATAATTTAAACAATACTCATCGTAATACCATTGTCACACATCTTGACATTCCCCAGTAAGTGATTTTCGATGTGTTGCTTTAGAAGTTTTGAAACGAGGCACCTGTGATAAAAGTATCCCATTGCTTTATTGCTTGGAAAGCTCTGGAAATCTCCCTAAGAGTTGAGGATTAAAATCACCAAAGAGTTTGTAATTTTACTGGGATGTTTTCATTGATTTGATAGAGGGCATACAAGGTGAACTTGGTGCTGTTGCGTTAGGGCTCTCTTGGATACAGCAGCCTAGTGTACATCATGTGTGCACTGCCGTACAAAGGCAAAAGGCAGTAACTTAAAAAAAAAAAGAGTTATTATAATTTTTGAAAGTCAATTCTTTTGTTTTCTGGAGAAAACAGTGGGTTGTCATGGCTGTAACAAAGCCCTATAGTAAGGGCATTTTACCAGATATTTGACCAATCTGCGAAGTAAATCGTTACCAAGAAATTTCTTCACCAATGTGTTTCTAAAAGTGTGTTATAACATGTCCTAAAAGGTTGAAATTCAACTCCTGTGGGAAACCTCATAAAAAACTGCTCAAAGTTGGGGTACCGATAACCGATTTTCAAAAATTCGAAAATGCTTAAATTGGACATGAGTAACTTTTGAGGGGTCAAACTAGGCATTTTTCATGATTCTGAGTTGATTGCAAGCATTTATTCAATGCTTCCACCTCTACTACCACCTCTACTACCACCTCTACTACCACCTCTACTACCCCCTCTACTACCACCTCTACTACCACCTCTACTACCACCTCTACTACCACCTCTACTACCACCTCTACTACCCCCTCTACTACCACCTCCACTACCACCTCCACTACCACCTCCACTACCACCCCCACTACCTACCACCTCCACTACCAAATTTCTTCACCAATGTGTTTCTAAAGGTGTGTAATAACATGTCCTAAAAGGTTGAAATTCAACTCCTGTGGGAAACCTCATAAAAAACTGCTCAAAGTTGGGGTACCGATAACCGATTTTCAAAAAAATCTAAAATGCTTAAATTGGACTTGAGTAACTTTTGAGGGGTCAAACTAGACA
>NC_137689.1:51331186-51463686 GCF_963989245.1 Nansenia antarctica
AGCCGTAAATGCAGCCAAATCCATCACTCAGCCAAACATACCCTTCAAGACAACAGGGGGGAGTGATCAGATTTTGAAAAACCATTTCATGCTCCATGTATTCAAAAATCAGATTTTTTTACACAAACACACATATTTACACAAACCTTCCCCCCCCCCCACACATGTATTTCTATCTGTATCCACCACATTTGTTGAGGGACAATGTTGTTTACTGTAATAGTATTGCACATTATTGTTCTGTTTCTCTGGTTTTGACTCCATCGACATTGAAGGGGGTGACATGATTATTTGATTAGGCCGGGGACACACTGTGTGCCTCTAACTCCTCTTCTGTTATGATTCCTCTCCGACCAGAGTGTGTTTTCACACTGTCACACACTGCCAGTTCTCCCATCTGTTGGCTGCTCTCTAGTCTGTGGAGGTCCAGCTCACTAACTGGGTTTGTTTAAGGCAAAGGAGAGGGCGCCCATTAAAGCAGAATGGGCTCATTTAGAACGCACTCCTGAAAAAAAAACGGGACTGTCATTGAATGTGAAGTATCCTCCTCTTTATTGGGTCACGCAGGATTTAACAAGCGCTGAGAATTTTGTTCAACCTTAATCTAGTGTCATCTGAGTCAGCGTTAGTGTCGTGTGACTGTTTTAATATCCCATGATGTCAACAATCCCAAATGTCCTCACACCATAAGTAGAAAGAAAAACAATTCACAGTTGGAGTACGGGTTAGTAAATCCGCATTGATGATGCATAAATTAACAATTATGTATGTACTGAGTTATATATTATAACCTTTCTCTCTCTCGCTCTCTCTCTCTCGCTCTCTCTCTCTCTCTCTCTCTCTCTCTCTCTCTCTCTCTCTCTCTCTCTCTCTCTCTCTCTCTCTCTCTCTCTCTCTCTCTCTCTCCACCAATTTATGTGGGTCTGCCCTCCCAGTAGATTAGTATTGATTAGATATGGACAACGTGTCTGGTCATTGTGAATACACTGACTAAGCACTATGGGGTCTGTGCTACCTCGTCTCCAGATACTGTATACAAGTGTATGGACTATCGCCTCGGGTGGCACTTCTCCTGTGGATGTTTGCTAAACGGTCTCCGGGGCACCACAGCCTCTGTGCCCCATACTAATTACTGACATCCTAGTAGCTTGTAACACACTTTCCAAATGCGATGCTGCACCGGTGCATAAATGCAGATCCTCAAGGCCTGCGCTCGCATTGTTATACATATTGATGACTGTTGCGTGCGTTGGTTATTCACTTTATCAAGATACTGTAGTTTATCATTCTTTTAATAATATCATCATCAATTGAGTGCTGGAAAGTACACAGAGAGGGCATTTGTCATTCCCGAGAAATAATCGGAGCGCACTGAATGTGTGTCGTTTCGGAATATTTCAGGCTGAATGCGTGATCAATAATTCAATTGCAATATGACAGAAACAAATTATAGCGATGAACTGCAGTGCAACTGGTTCGTGAGTGCACTGGACGTGTTTTGTGGATCAATAGAGCTGTGTACAATATTGAAATGATTCATGCCTATGTCAATGTCACAAAGTCCAGACAACGTGGTCATTTTCCAATAAGAAGTTTCTAATAAAAACTGAGTATCCGTTATCTAAGCTATGGCATAACAAAGACTATTGGATCGAAACATTGCAACAAAACACACAGAAGCATGCTACAGTACTCTGTGATTATTTCCATCCCCTTCATTACTAAAGATGACTTTGGTACAATACAAACAAACACGACCAAAAATTAATCTGAATTACACACTGTTTTCAGGAAGTTACAGGGTGAGCCTGTTGTGTATTTGCAAATTATTATAGCAATTAAAATAATAGTTGTTTTGTTGTCTCAGTAAACAGCAAACTTTACTCATACCAGCTTCAATTCTTTCACCATGGACAAGCATTCTGATTGTTATGCAAATGTATGTTTGTAGAAAGCCTGTGGATTCTTATTGATGTTACATCAACACGCTAACCTAATTAAATGATTGCAGCTCTGTCAACAAGTGCATGGTGTTTACAAATCATGAACATTCAGTAATACCATCTAAATGAGTTTGATTATTGTTGTGCCTAACCTTTGGAGGTCTGGAGGATTTTAGTTAGCAGATCGAGCTTGGATTGAACCTGGACAGAGCACTATGAGACCAAGCTCACAATTTCATTAGATGTTACATTCCAAGAACCCTCCCCCACTAGCCGAAGACTTTGCCATAGATGATTGCTTGTTATTATGTGAATTGTCTTTTCCAACCAGGTAAGACTATTTTACAGAGAGTTGTTACAAACAGTATCACTTTGCCAAGCACACCAACAAGACTGCTGCCGAACAGAAGGCTTAAAGGTGCCCACTCTCGCCAACGCACATGTGCCCCACTGTCATTTTCCCAGGAGAAAAGGAGACCAGACCAGTCCCTCTGCCACACACACAGCACACCAATTACAGCACTGAGATGTACACCAAGACTGGGTCAATTATCCTCAGTGGAACCCCTGTGAAAGTAATGAGTACAGAGACCGGGGACTTGCATTTCATTTCAGAAAGTAGTTCCCTCCCATCTGCCCTGGTTCCCCCACCCCATAACAGATCTGCAGATGACTGGGTTGGTGTGATGTTAGCTGCAGCTCCAACACATGCGAAGCTACACCTAACCCAGCAACTTCCAGATCTGTGAGGGAGAGTGAACGAGGGCCAATGGGAGAGAAGGAGGGAGGGAACTACTTTCTGGATGGAAACGCAGCCTAGGGATGGCTATGAGATCATGGTGTTTCCCCTGGTAGCGGGGAGAGAGCTGGAGGGGATCAGGGAGAATCACTGCAGCCACAAGAGGCTGTGATGATGAGAGAGAGAGAGAGAGAGAGAGAACCCTGACAGGGCTTGGTTAATATGGAAGCATTATTGGAGCAGGTTTTTTATCCACTATGGGAAACGCGGGTTTGTATGGAGGCCATATGTCACTGTTACTGTACTTACCATTCACATATGTTGGAGTCTGTCATGCACGCACACACGCACGCACGCACGCACGCACGCACGCACACACGCACACACGCAACACAACAAAACACAACATGACACACACACACACACACACACACGCACACACACACACACACACACACACACACACAGTGACGGGCCTATCTGATTGAGTGTATGTTAAATGAGGCAGACACAGCGCTAGGGCAGATACAGTATGTGTGCTGGTTTTACAGATGGTCGAGAAGTAGGAGCCACAGTGAGAGGAGAGCTGAGAAGTCTGGCCTTCATTAGGCCTGGAGTAGGAGGTCTCCTGTCTGTGGGAAAGCTGTAGGGTGGTGGGTTGTGGTGGGGGCTGTGAAACAGACTCAGCCTTGCTCAGAACACCTCCAACACAAGGAGGTCTAACTTACAGGGGTGTGTGTGATCACTGGTCGTTCCTGGGGGGTAAAATGCCCTGAAATGGTTATAGTTTCAGAAATCCATCATCTGTCTTGCAGTACATACGGTAGTACAAGTCTGGTTTACTTTACTAGTCATTGCACCAGCAGCTGAAGCATGCAATAACTGAGGCAGATGGACAGAACTGTGTTTCCCCTAGATTGTTGTCCAGGCAGGGCGAAAAAGCTTCGAGATATTGAGGCTCTCTTGCACCAAAATCATCAATATTTACATTTACATTATACATTTTTTGCATTTAGCAGACGCCTTATTCCAAAGTGACTTACAATCAATATATTTGACTAAGAAAGTGAATCATCAATTCACCAGTCGTAGCAGAAAAAGTAATCAAGTTCAGGCCAGCGGCCATTGGCCGTCGTCGTGATAGAAGAATCCCCTTTTTCTTTTCTTTTTCAATAGAATAAAACTGTCAGGTTGGGCAAGGCAGCTAGAAGGGAGGCACCACCCAGCCACCACCGCACCAAGGGAAACACTAGGACAGAACACATTGGTAGGGCTTTATATTGAAATCCATTGTAGGCTACTACAGTATACTGTACAGCATTAGTAACATAGTTCAGAATCAGAATTCAACTTGAAGTAAAGTTATACAAAAGGTCAAATGACTCCAAGTACTGTGCATCATACATAATAGACAGTATTTTGGGGAAACATCAAAGTTTTTCGGACCCTTGATTGCAGCATTTGTAATGTTTGTGGTACCTCTCGTGTCCAACCATGTGTTATTCTAGTTAGAGACATGTACTCAATTTAATAAATATAACACTTATGATGAATGGGGGTAGAGGGGATCATTAGGATTCACTCCAAGTCCACATATTTCTTTTCATCTTTATTTCTGTAGTAGCTATTTCTGTGCTAAGCGTGGTTGCCACGACGTCTGTACAAGAGAGATGGTGTGAGTTCTCTTCAGTGACTCCTCTGGGGTTCCTATAAAGCTTCAAACAGCCAAGACAAGCTAGACACTGTTTAGACTTCATTTTTTCTCATCAAAAGGTGATTTGCTTTTCTTTCCCGTCTTTTCCCAGGGGTGCAAATGTCAACGTTAGGCACCAGTAAAACGTGACCATGCTCTTATGGGGCTTTAGAATCGGCTCTGTTTTCAAACACATTCATTTTGACTTTAAATAATCCGATGTTTGGAATTGACTGGATGTTTTTCGTCAGATGCATTCTTCATCTGTGTGGTCATAAGTCTAGTGATAACATATTGCACCCAGTGTTAATTGGGTTGTTAGAGTAACCTTAACACAGTTCCATATATACCACTTTTTTTATTTCTGATCTTGACATCATCATTTTTTCTCCCCCAAAGCAATTGGGTAGCATATGCCATGGCAGCAATTGAGAGAATGAAATATGATAATGGACTGATGCTACGCAACCAAACACTCAATTGATGTTATACTCCCTCCAGGGCTGCTCTGCGATTCGGCCATTTTGGATCTGATTTGAGTCATTGATGCCTTCTTGGGGAGAGAAGGCCCTTCCATTTCTAGACATAGTACAGTACTGTCATACACAAACCATCACTGTGGATGTTTTCAGGGCTGTGTAGAAATGTGCTGGGGAAACTGTCTGGTAGTGGTTCAACCTATTGACTAGCAATAGATAGTTTAGCTTATTGATTTACACAAATAAAACAATTGTGTTTACAACTGCAAAACAAGAATATGGAGGACAATCTAAATAATCATTATTGGCAAAACCTCTAGTGACACGACAGTATAGAAAATATAAAACTGGGTGTCCTGTTATTTTCTACGTTGTCTTTTGATGCTTGTTTGAAGCTCGTCCCTGTGCAAAGGAAATTCCTTTTAGCGCAATATTTTTGTTTGTTTAATTTAATTTCACTCATTAATTCATTCATGTTGGTCTATTAATGTAGCTATTCGAAAAAGTATGAAAATAACAAGCAGTCAGGGATAACACTATGTGGACAGAACAGTCTGTTCTTTGTTTGAGAGACTGGTGGAAACAAGACTTCATGGAATCCCTTCTCAGGCTGGCTCAGGGCCAGATCTGGACTTTATTGCTGTGAAATTGATTTGACCGGCTCACTTCAAGTGTCAATGTCACCTCTGCCATTAGTGTCTTAAGGTTGTGAAATGGGAGAAAGGAGCTCTATTAGTTACTGTACAAAACTGGAGTCGATTAACTGATTAAGGGATATGTTTGGCTTCAAGGTTAGAATGGCAAATGGAGTCCTCAGGACTATGTTAAATGTTTTAATCTAAAATGAAAAGTCACTGGTGTGTAAGACATTTCTCTATACCTTTCTCACACAAAAGTCTGTAACATTTCTTGATTGATCCCCCATTCAACACTGCTCTCTGAAAGCCTAAAAAGTGCAGGCATTTAGTATACAGTACCATTCCACACACATTTGCAATGCTGAGACGACTGTAGTTGTGAAAATTCATTGTAATTTATGTATTGTGATGGCATGTAAAATGAGAATTTCGAAACATAAAAAAACTAATAATCTAAGCCTACAGTACATGTTTCACTTTCTTTTTTTTGTCACACACTAGTAATTAAATGGAGAAGCTAGCTAACTACGGGCCGCTTAGCAGATTTCTGTTAAAAACACCATCACAGTTTTCTCACTCACTAAACATAGACAACCACAGACTGGATTACTCTTTTAAATGATGATATCAAGTTGTCCACTAAAGCATCCAAAACTGGTGAGGTGAAATGTGGTTATTGTTGTTACATTTCTTACAGTTGACAGTCTGACAGTCCATTTCCAACTGTTCATCTTTTCATTCCAAAGGTATGCTTTTCGTCCTGAACCGTATCTTTCAAGGCACAGTGCTTCAGTGGACACATCCTGCTGCACGTACACACATCCCATTGGTCAACAAGCCCCATGGCTCATCATGGTTTACTAAGGAGTTTGGAGGTATGAGTAGACTACTGGCATCATGTGGAATACCTTCATAAAAAAGAGAAAGCCCATGCCCTGAGAACTAAAGACCTAAGAAGGAATGACAGTTGAATATGTGTGTGTGTGTGTGTGTGTGTGTGTGTGTGTGTGTGTGTGTGTGTGTGTGGTGTGTGTGTGTGTGTGTGTGTGTGTGTGTGTGTGTGTGTGTGTGCCAGGTGTGCATGGTTGTTCTTCAGTAGGGTTCTGAAGGTGGAAGGGGATGTCTGAGGAAGGGGGCAGGTCTTTGTTTTCCAAACAAATACAAATACACCTCATGTCTATGATGGTGTTTTTGTGTTATGAATATTTAATAAAGGTCAGACATTATTAAAATCATAACTTTCCCCCCTGCAGGCAGAAAAATTACCCAAAACTCACTGATGTTTTTTTTTGTTCCTCTCAACTTCAGAGGAATCCCTTCCTGTTTGTCCCCTAAATTACAGGATTTAGGGAAACATTTTGAAGTCATTTTGAATGTATTATATGGATAAATGACCCTATTTGGATTGGCTTGCGAACTGAACAAAACCTTTCTCACAAATAGACAACCTCTGGGGGCTCTGTAAATAGTGCTTTGAGTATTCTACCCCCCTCTCTCTCTCTGCACACCAGAGAACTTCTGAATTCAGTTCTTGGAACAGAACAGTTGCACATCCAGTCACATCTACAGACTTACCAACCAAATCGCATGCATGCTTCAGTACCCTCATTCAATTGTCTATAATAAGTTAAGTACAAACCTCTGTGAATGTAACCATCCCAGTGTTATTGCCTTTTATTTCAGTAGTCGTCAAGCTTAGGTTTTATTGTGGTGGTAAATGTAACATTTGAGCAACCTTGGATTTGCTAGTCAAAATTCCAAGAGCAGGTTGATTAAAACCAGATGAAGGAGTGACACACTAGTGATGTTCATAAATTAAACGTAGTCGCTTTTCATGAGTGGTAGTTATTTGACAACCACGTCTTGCTCTTTATCTAGTACAAACTAAGTACAGTAATTCAGCCGCCAAAATTCCAATAACAATTGATTAAGTTGTTTAAAGACGTTAGCGATGTTGCTAAGCTACATGTACTCTGCCAGAGCAGAGTGACGACACATCCTGAGAGTGTATATCATCCATATTACTGCTTGTGAAAATGACTTCCTATTTCCCTCACATGTGGTCCCCGCTCATAAACATTTAAGTCATTTTCCTCTGATCCTAGCCAGATCCAGATCCAGCAGGATCCCATCCGCGGACGGGTGTAACAGGAGTTAGTCTTGTCCTCCCTGTGACATGTGATGCTTGGGCTAATAAATGTTAGCGCATGGGGGGAAGGGGCATTCCAGGGGGCTCAGTGAGGAGGGGCAGGGGGAGAGACAGGGGAAAGGAAAGGAGAGAAGGGAGATAGAAAGGGGAAAGGGATGGAGAGGAAAGAAGAACAGAGAGAGAGGAACAGCAGTGAGGAGGCGGAGAGGGAGAGAAACAGGGAGAAAGGTGAGGTGATGAGAGGGAAGTGGAGAAAAAGGAAAGGGGAGAGTGACAGGGGAGAGGAAAGAGTAGAGAGGGAAGAAGAACAGAGGGAGAGGAGAGAAGGATGAGGGACAAGTGAGACCAACACCAGAGAGAATAGGGAGAGGGGGAGAGAGATGCAGGAGATGAGCTGGGTTAAAGGGATAATTCACTTACTGTGTAGTCAGATGGCTCCTTACAATGACAGTAGTCAATGGGCCAGGAGAAACAGTAATCCATGGTTCAAATTTGTTTAAATAACCACTACTAACTTCAGCTACCTATAGCCACCAGCTAAGTTTAGCAAGCACAATCTCCAAGTCTAGGGGCCACAAAGTGGCCATCTTTACCTTCATATTTCTAATAGATAGACAATGAGAAACGCAATGGGAGTTTTGAATACTGTATCTAGTACTGTATACTCTATCTAATTTCCCCCAGGGGGAAATTAAGGCGTTACATTCAGCTTACATCACAAACAACAACAACATAAAGTAGACAATAGAATAATAAAATAAAATAAAATAAGAACAGTCCAGTATGATTTAACATCCCCCAGCCTGACTCTGATCACCCTAATAGAGCCAGCCGGAGGAGGAGTTCAGTAGTTCAGGAGTGTACAGTCTTATTGTGGCAGGCAGAAAAGATCTCCTATAGCGCTCCTTGTTATAATTTGTTGCTAAAGGAGCTTCTATGCTCTGCCACATTGTCATGTAGACTAGAGCATGGGAGCGATTGTCCATGATGGCCAGGAGTTTGGTCCTCATCCTCCTATCGGCTACCAGGATGAGGACCACAGTGTCCAGGGTGACACTGAGGACAGAACCAGCTTTCATAATAAGCTTGTTCAGTCACCTTCCTTGATGCTGCTCCCCCAGCATGCCACTGTGTACAGCACTGCGCTGGCCACCACTGATTGGTAGAACATCAAGCTAACATCAAGAGTCCTGCATACGCCAAAGGACCTGAGCCTCCTAAGGAGATAAAGCCGACTCTATCTGTGTTACTAGTTCAGTCCAGTTTATAGTCCAGGTGCACCCTCAGGTAGCTCAGGACCACCTCCACCTCCTCTCCCTGGATGGAAACAGGAGACCGTGGGACCCGAGTCCACCACCATCTCCTTTGTCTTGCTGATGTTGAGTAGCAGGTGGTTCTCCTCACACCACTCAACAAAACTGTCCACCAGTCCTCTGTCCTCGTCTCCTGGCCTCCACTGACATGTCCCACAATAGCAGAATCGTCCGAGAACTTCTGCAGGTGGCAAGTATCTGTGCTGTGCTTGAAGTCCGAGGTATAGAGGGTGAAGAGGAAGGGAGCCAGAACTGTCTCCTGGGAGGCATCAGTGCTGCTCACCACCCAGTCTGCTACACATCCCTGCAGCCGTACAAACTGTGGCATTTTGATCAGATAGTTCGTAATCCAGGAAACAATGGGGAACTCCATCTGCATCCTCAGCAGCTTATCCGCAAGTAGTAAGGGCTGCATGGTGTTAAATGCACGGGAGAAGTTCATCCACACCGATATTTGCATTGCATTAGGCAAACTGCAGGAGGTCCAAGGATGTCTTCACCAGGGGGTCTCGTGTGCTAGCACCAGTCTTTCTATAATCTTCATGATGTGGGATGTCAAGGCTACGGATCTATAGTCATTCAGAACACTGGGGTTCCTTTGGTACCGGTACAAAGCAAGATGTTTTCCACACTGATGGGACCTTTTCCAGACTGAGGCTCAGGTTAGAGGTGCTGGAGTACTCCACACAGCTGGTCCGCACAGACTTTGAGCACCCTCGGGCTCACACTGTCAGGACGCGCAGCCTTCCTGCAGAGTTTCCCCAACTCTCTCTTCACATGAGCCATACTGATGAAGACACCGGATGGTGGTGGGGGGGTTGTTGGCTATGGCAGTGGTGTCGGGGGCAGAATGATGGGGGCGCTGAAGAGTTAAAGTACTAGAGTAAAGTGAGTAAACAGTGGGGCTGGAAGAGGAGGGGAATGGAGGGCAGGTGTGAATGGAGTCAGAGAGACTGGAGAAGGAGAGGGAAGAGAGAGGGTACTGGATGAGTACAAAGGGGTACATTTGATGGGTACAAAATCGGTTTTCTGCTGTATTAGTGACTGATGTGTGGACATTGAGATAGTAGTTATGACTTACACCATACAGACGTATCATATTGATATGTACATTTTTGATACTTAGTAGATCCAGTGAGTTTTCACTCACTGGATCTAGTCATCGTCATCGTCATCGTTTTCAACACACACTCCCGTATCGCCAACCACGCGACTCCAAATATGATACGGAAACACCCTCACAGAGTATCGTCACCGTCTCAGCTCACGAATTCGGCGGAGGCGGGGAGCCATTAGGTGCAAACAATATCAGATCATCACCGTTTCAGCCAAATCCGGCGCTGTGTAGCCATGCCCTAAGTCACTTGTAATCCAGAGCTTGTTGTTGGGAAAACACTGTACCCTCCTAGTAGGTACGGTGTTCTCCACACAGAAGTTAATGTAGCATGAGATGCAATGTTGAAAGACCATCAATGTCCTCCCCATGTGACTCACAGAGAACTTCCCAGTCTGTTGTCTCAAAACAGTCCTGCTGAGCCTCATCAGCCTCCCGTGTCCATCTCCTAACAGTTCTAGTGGTCACAGAGTGCTGCTGGACTAGAGGCTCCTACATTGGCTAACGCATCTAGCATTTCCATGATATGCAATGCATTTTCAGACTGTTTACAAACACAACACAACATTCAAACACATTGATTGAATAATTACAGTTATTCTACTCAATGTTTATTTGTTTATTTGTTTATTTAAAAGGATCCCCATTAGCTTATGCCGTAACAGTTTGCTAATCTTCCTGGGGTCCACATATAATCAACAGACAAACACCTAATACATTAATACAACATATAATTCATTAAAGGGACAATGCGTGACCCTCCGCGACATTCACACACTATCCCCCCGATACAGTAGTAAATACAACAAAATAAACTAAAATAAATAAAAATTTACAAAAAGGGCAAATATTATTAATCCATTAAAATATAAAGACCTATAAAGACACGATCAATCATCTCTTCTATGAAAAAAGGAATCAACCAAAATAAACAAAGTAAAATAAAACAGAATGTGTAGATGAGGCTTCTGATATTGCTCTATCTAATCCTAGATCTGCCCTTTTGAAAAAAAGTGTTGAAAAAGAAGAGCACTATTCAGTGTCTTGTATCACCATTTACACTCCTCAGGCTCATATTGTTAAGAATACTATCCTAAAATATTGGCATATCTTGACCACAGATCCAGCCCTCACCCAACATTTTACGGATCCACCTCTTTTTGTTTACAAAAGAGGACCTAACCTGCGGAAGAAATTGGTTAAAGCCAACATTGCCTAACCCTAAACAGACCCTTGTGGCTCCCCTTAAACAGGGAAACTATTCTTGTGGCAACTGTGCCCAATGTCACAATACTTGTAAAAGCAATGATTTTAGACATCTTAGAATAGGGAAAAAAAATCCAGTTATCACATATAATAATAAAAAAAAATGTGTACTTAAAATGCCCATGTGATAAAATCTATATTGGTAAAACCAACCAGGGGACGGACCCTGGTAGATGTGATCTACCCCGTAAGTCTGTCATTTTAATAACCACTCCCACCCCGTTTCCTCTCTTAGGTTCCAAGGCATAGAGCAGATTACTCTTCAGAGAGGGGGTGATGTTGACAGGAGGTTATGCCAGAGAGGGCTTTTTTGGATCCACACCCTAGAAAGTATACAACCCCTAGGTTTAAATGAGGACTTCGACATGTGTTGTGCTATGAAAAAATTACCATAGACCCTATGTTCTATGCTATATGATGGCTACTGCCTAATATTTGCATGTTATAGCATTTCTCTATTGTTTTTTGTTCTGTTCTGTAAATATTTTGTCACCTTCTTAAAATAATGGCTTGTCACTTTTGAGGAAAATTATGTTTTTGCCTAAATATCATATATTCTAGATTAGGTTCAGTTTATTCCGTTTTTCTCAAAACATGAAAATATGACTTAAGCCATTATTTTAAGAAGGTGACGATTTGATGTATTGATGTTTTCCTGTGTGTATGTGGCTTTTGTAGTCCACTAAACCTAGGACTACAGTTCCCTTGATGTCTAGCCACTAGGTGGAATTCTTTGACACAGGTGTTGTGCATTTGGCAAATCAAGTGATGTCGTTTGAACTGTATATAACACTGCATTCACTTGTTACTGATGTATGCTGAAAAAGGTCTATGAAAGACTGAAAGCTTGCGCAATAAAAAATTAAATTTTTGCACAGTACAGAAAGCACCCACCATTGGATGGATTGGAAAAAATGGTGTGAAATTCTCAATAAATGTAGATGCTGCTGATTACTGAGGAGGTTACAAAGCAAAAAGAGGACGGGTTAAGAGACATTGCAAACTACAAAACACTAATGCGAGAGAAAGTTGGTGTTAACTTCACCAAAATCCAGGATTCCATTTAACAAATCTTAAAAACTTTCAGCGAGGGTTTCATGACCACCAAAATCTGAAAATACAAGAGGGATGCTGTAGATTACCAGCATGGAAAAGTCTACAATTTCCTATATGACAAGGATACCCAAACTCCTTTTAAGAGATGCCAGACCACTCAACACACTGACACCACCACAGCCGACAGTGACCTCCCCAGTGATTGTGACTCCTCCTGGGGCTACCAACACCCGATGGGGAGACAACAGCCAGAAAACAACCAGCGAAAAACCCAGTGATCAACCTCTCAAACAAGGTACTCACTACACAGCAAATCTCTGCCTTGTCTAAAGGACTATGTTTTGTCCCTACATGCACTGTTGACTCTTTTGAAATCAAGACAGACTTATTCCGTTTCTTTAGAAAGATTAAACTGAAGCATATGTTTGGTAATTCTGAAACACAATGGTCTAACAAACCTGTGTTTAGAAATAGGAGCAAATGTTGTCCTGTCTGTACAAATCCCTCCATCCAAACCTTCTGCAGAGTGGTTGAAAAAGCATTGCTAAAATTAAGCTACAATAGAATGCTGTAGAGTATTTTTAGTTGTAAGGTATGTTTTGCTCTGCTCAGCACTATTTGCTGAATTAAAAGGATTTCATTTGAGGCAATTTGAACCCCTATCACTCCTATTGTTATATGACCCACTTCAGTCAGGTTTCCGATCATACCACAGCACAGAAACCGCTTTGCTTAAGGTAACTAATGACCTTAGGATAAATGCAGACTCGAAAAAACTCTCGATTCTTGTACTCTTAGACTTAAGTGCAGCCTTTGATACGGTAGACCATTCCATACTTATTGAGAGACTTGAAAACTGGGTTGGCCTCTCAGGTCCGGTCTTAAACTGGTTCAGGACTTACCTGGCTGACCGAGACTACTTTGTAGCCCTTGGTGACCATAAGTCAAAAAATTATAGCACAACCTGTGGAGTTCCCCAGGGGTCCATTTTAGGACCGTTGCTTTTTAGCCTATACATGCTACCCCTCAGTTCTGTTATCAAGAAGCATAGCGTTAACTACCACAGCTATGCTGACGACACTCAGCTTTATATCTCAGTAACTCCCAACGACTACAAGATGATCGACCACCTGATAGATTGTATTGCCGATATTAATATTTGGATGACACAAAACTTTCTCCAACTCAATCAAGAAAAAACAGAGGTATTGATCATTGGCGAGAAAACTGGGGGAGAGAAATTATCTGCACACTTGAAAACACTAGCTCTTAACACTAAGTGTCAGGCCAGGAATCTTGGTGTCATAATTGACCCAGATCTAAATTTTGAAACTCATATTAATAATACTATTAAAACATCCTTCTACCATCTAAGAAACATCACTAAGGTACAATAATTTCTCTCCCAGGCAGACACTGAAAAATTAATGCATGCGTTTGTTACTAGTAGGCTAGATTACTGTAATGCTCCCCTGACAGGTCTCCCCCAAAAAATTATTAATAGACTACAAATGGTTCAAAATGCTGCTGCTCGTGTCCTTACTAGGACCAAACGAAGAGCGCACATCACACCTGTCTTGAGATCACTACACTGGCTCCCTGTCAGTCATAGAATAGACTTTAAGATTATTTTACTAGTTTATAAATCACTCCACTGTGATGCACCCAATTACATGGTGGACATGCTCATAAGATACACACCAGCTAGACCCCTACGGTCTAGTGGCACGGAACTTTTAATAGTGCCAGAGGCTAGGACAAAGAGATTTGGAGGATCAGCTTTTAGCATATATGCTCCTAGATTGTGGAACACCCTACCTGAGGGCCTGAGGTTGTCTAAAACTCAGGACATTTTTAAGCGTGACCTCAAAACCTACCTATTCAATGTCGCCTTTTGATACTAAGGGAGACATTGGACATTATAGAACTAGGATCACTAGGCCATTACACCATACTCGTTTTTTGAGATTTGTGTTGACAGGAAAATGGACCCGGGTGCTGATGAGGCACTGTCAGCTCCCAATAGCACCTAGAGCAGTACTGGAACCGGTACAAGGGTGTACCAGGACCACCATCAGGTTGTATTGCTGTCATCTTTTTTGTCTTTATTGTGTTGTTGCATCATAACTGTGCTTAAGATTCTCTTTTGGCAGGACCTGTGACCATGCTGGATGCAGAACGATGCAGATATAACACTACATTTATGGACAGTGTGTACGCCGATAATATGCAAGGAATTTTTCCTGGATACATGGTGTACAGGTTTTTGCCCTTGCTTGCTTGCTTTGTGCCGGTGGTCCTTGGGGCCCCCCGGCTTCCCCGTGTGCCTGGTCTGTTCCGCCGCCGGGCACCTGCTTGGCCGTCCTTGTGCGGGGCCCCTTGGGTCTGTGCTTGCTTGGCTGGGCCGGGTGTGTTGGTGGTGGGGCGGGCTGGGTGCGTGGGGCGGCGGGGGCTCCCTGTGTGGGGGCCCACCGCTGGGTACTGGTAGGCAAACTGGCTAGTAGTCGCTCTATTGGTAGAGGGCTGCAAGGGAATTTTTTCCTGGCTACATAGTGTACAGGTTTTTACTTTTGCCTGCTCGCGGCTCTGTCAGTATTGATTGATTGATTGACTGATTGACTGAACATTTTCATTGTGTGAAGCGCATTGAGTTGCATCTTGTAAGAAATGCGCTATACAAATAACATTTGATTTGATTTGATTTGATTGTTTGTTTCATAGTACATTTTTACATTTACATTTTTGGCATTTAGCAGACGCCTTATTCCAAAGCGACTTACAATCAATACATTTGAATACTAAGCATGGTAATCAGCAGTCCACCATTCGTTGCAGGAAGAGTACTCTAGCTCGGGCCCGGGGCCACTGATAGAAGGAAAAACCTTCTCCCTATTATCGCCTTCTACTAAAACTTTTTATTTTTTATTTTTTATTTTTATATTACTGGAGAAACTGGGAAACAGTACAAGGGGGGCAATAGAAGTTCTTAGGGACACAGTTGAGGGGAAAGCGGGTGTCTTTAGGAGACGTAGTGGTGAGGGTCAGAAGATGTCTCAGGAGGAGCAGTTAAGATGTAACCTGAAGAGATGGGTCTTCAGTCTACGACGGAAGATGGGTAGTGACTCTGCCGTTCTGACAGCCGTGGGGAGCTCATTCCACCAGCGGGGAGCCAGTGTTGTGAAGAGACGTGATCGGGCAGCCCGACTGCTGTGTAGAGGAGGTGGGGCCAGTCGGCCAGCGAGGTGGAGGAGCGGAGTGAGCGGGCAGGGGTTTGGGGGGTTACCATTTCCTTCAGGTAGGCAGGGGCTGTCCCTTTAGCTGCCTGGTATGCAAGCACAAGGGTCTTGAATCTGATGCGAGCTGCTATCGGGAGCCAGTGCAGGGTGCGAAGGAGAGGGGTGACATGCGAGTATTTGGGGAGGTTGAATACCAGCCGGGCAGCAGCATTCTGGATGAGCTGCATAGTAGCGGCTAAAGTTGGCTATCCAGGGTTCAAGCCTACTCCTCAGTCAGTCACTGTAGATGATGATGATGATGGATGCTTTTCAGCCAAGTGTCAGCCAATGTTTCATTATTCTCATCAGAGATCAACGTTGTTGAGACCAGACTAAATCTCTATTCAGTAACATAGCAGGCAAGTTTGGTTCATAGTCTACAATGCAGTATGTGCCCGGGTTCGCTAAATCGGTACTTTAAATCCATAGTCCTGGACAAGTTCTGTAGAACTTCCTATCGGCTAGTGTTCTTTTGTCGGTAACTCATAGCATGATCTCGTTGAGATCGATAGGAGAGTTAAGGCCACTCCATACAAAGTGGAAAATAACTCACCTTGGACGGATAGCACAACTCTGTATTATTATTATTATTATTATTATTAGTCCTCTCCTATGTTGATTCATTTTCTGGTTCACAAAGGGCATAGGTTGTTGGCTGGTGCGTTCACTCATTGCCAGCACAAGTGCCGGCTGTCCAAACCACAACAGATTTATTGTCCCATTGATTTTCGTGCAACTCCATGTCTTCAATTCCATATAGCCCTGCTTTCTTTCCACCACACAGCAGATGATAATAACAATGTAATTACAATATGACATTAAAATCATAACCTTTGACTGTGTTGGAAATATGTACTTCATTTAGCACACTACATTGCACATTAGCCTTTGCCTTCACCGCATGCACACACACACGCACACACACGCACACACACACGCACACACACGCGCACACACGCACGCACACACACACACACACACACACACACACACCTCTCTGAATGAAATGTGCTTCAGTATATGAATAAAGTTGATTTTATTTGATTTCATATCACAATCTC
The DNA here is from genome assembly GCF_963989245.1 of Nansenia antarctica. NCBI lineage: Eukaryota > Metazoa > Chordata > Actinopteri > Argentiniformes > Microstomatidae > Nansenia > Nansenia antarctica. Next base: position 51,347,913 of record NC_137689.1, read on the forward strand.
AAGCTCATTGTGAATAATCTTATCCATTCCTTATTTCAGCTGTTTAGGATGTGCTCCTTAAACCCTCTTCATTCTTATCGGAGGTTTGGCAATTAAGTTCCAATCTCTCCCACCTGCGCTCCTCGCTGTAACAGTCATAGGATAGGAAGTTTGAATCCTGATTGATTCTCCGGCTGTTGGCAATGACGCAATGCTGTTGTATAAATGATGGTCTGGGGTCTGACCTTATAGCCACACCGCATTAATCACATACAATACTAGACAAGCAATCTATCCTACATCACTGAAATGGGCTCTGCATGCCCAGTGCCACAAGTGAAGATTTATTGAATTTCATATCTCGATTTTTATTGAAAAGAACCACAGAGGGTAAGAGGGAGGCAGGGTTTCTGATGTAGCTAACTGACGATGGAAATACTGAGTGTCAGGTTGAGGAAAACTCAGATAATTCTGACATGACTGACTGTCTGCATTTTAAAATGAAGTGATGTGAGTTTTAGTTTTGCATATCTTTCCATTTAATTTTCAAGCTTGTGCTTTGTAAGAGGAAATTGCGGCCATTTCTCATAATAAAAGTGCATTGCAATTCTATATGTCACTTTATTTGATCACTAATGGCATGTACTAGAATGCTCCATTTTGGCAGCTGTATTTGCATGTAAGCACATCATAAATGGAAATTCATAACTCATACATATGCCAGATGCCCCCCAAAAATGCATCTAGCGAGAGCCAGACCATTAAATCCTTAGACACGTCTCATTGAGTATTGGATTTCCTTTGCGTTATTACTTCATCATGCTTCCATTTGTGGGTGAAGGGAAATGTAAATACTGGGTATGCTTTTGGAGAGGGATAAACTTTACCCTCTTCTCATTCAGAAACAGTGACAGGCACCATACTTTTCTGTATCTTCTTACAGTACGTATCAACTTGCACTGTCCTTCTCATCTGCAGTTGGTCTGGAAAATGTGTTGAGTCTAGAGAGACTATGGCCTGAGGGTCTGGTCCAAGCCCGTTATATAACTCAAAGGGCTTACAGATGTGAGGGTGTAGGGGTTTGATAGGAAGGTTGAAGTGTCACAGTGATGTCAGAGATGGTTGAGAGTGAAGGGAACATAACACAGCCATGTAACTGAAGACAGATTTATTCAACAATAATAAAACATTAATACCGTTTATTAAACATCAATAAAACAGATATTCAAAGTTATCCAACTGTACTGAATGTCACATTTGTAGTTACATTCTAGCTGATTGATGCTCACTGAATTGAATCGGAGGTTTACTGTTGTGCCTACGTTTAATCTTTGCAGCTTGTGTGTTTTATATCCATAAATAAAAATACAACATTGACTGTAAAAAAAAAACGATATAATGTCTCCTCCATTGACTGTTGGATAATGGTGTCATTTGATGTTCAAAAATATAATAATAAAAAATCCCCCCCCCCCCCAAAAAAAAGCAAAGAAAGTATCCCCTGCCAATAAACAAGGTGAATAAATGTGTTTAGTGCTGCCAGCGGCATGCCTGCGTGCATTGTGTAGACACAACAGCCCACTGCCATGTCTCTCAGAGGGCATTGTGGGATGCTCAGATAAAAGACAAAAACATAACACTTTCAAGTGGGTGAGTCAGCATGGAGGAAATTACCCTCAGATTATAGATCAAAAAAGACCTCAACTCCTATTGTTTTATGCAGAAGGGACGAATATGAGCTTTCTGTTGTGCAGAAGGGCATCAACATCGGTGTGCCAGTTCCTCCTCTTCCTCTTCCTTGCTCTCAGACAGTGACATCAGCTCTGGTTGTTGTGGTATTTTTGTTCTGGTGTTGTACACATGTTTTTTATCGCCTAAATTAAAGCGTAATAGTTATAGGTTGATTTCGCTTTGATATTCCTCTTCCTCAGTTAAAATGCAACTAAGAACAAGTCCATTTTGGGCCTAGATTTGAAGTATATGACTACTATCAATGCTACATAGACCATTTTCAACAGGAAAAGTAGTTTCTTTGAGGTATCAGAGGTGGCTGGGGGGGGGGGGGGGGGGGTTAAAGGTACAGACGGGGGCTAAGCTACCGCCAGGATTTTGAGTTCAGCAGATTGACAGCTGCAGGGAAGAAGCTGTTCATAAGCCTGCTGGTGCGGGAGCCTAGACTCCTGTACAGCCTCCTGTGTGGGAGGAGGGCAAACAGTCCGTGACTGGGGTGAGAGGTGTCTTCAATGATGCCAGAATCCTGGGAGACAGCTGGGCTTTTTTCAGTCTCCTCAGGAAGTATAGACACTGCCTCGCCTTTTTGATCAGAGATGTGGACACCCAGGAACTTGAAGCTGGAAACACGCTCCACCTCCCTCCCATTGATGTAGATGGGGGTGTGTTCATAGCACCTAGCTTCCCTCTAGTCTAAACTTGTTTTGATACTGTATGAGAATGACGGTGTACATTTAAAGGTGCAATCCTTAAAGGGGAACCTTTGAATTTAAAATAGTTTTTCAAGAATATTTGTCATCTGTCCAACACAAGTTCTGGTGGAGATCTTCAGCAGCTCTTGGAGGTAATCACAGTAGAAATTAATAAACTAAAAATATGGTTTGATCTGAATAAACTATCATTGAATGTAAAAAAAAACTAAACTTATGATATTTGGAAACCGTAAAATAGATTCTGATGTGAGAGTAACAATAAATAACATTATTATAGAAAGAGTGTACGAGACCAAATTTCTAGGTGTGATTCTAGACTACAGGATCTGCTGGAAACCTCACATCAAGGAGTATTGGAGTATTGGGGAAAATAAGACACCTGTTAAACAAAAAAGCATCGTATACCTTATATTGTTCATTTGTTTGCCATATTTGAATTACTGTCCTGAAGTATGGGGAAATACATACAAAACCACTTTACAACCATTATGCATATTACAAAAAAGAGCTGTAAGAATAGTTAATCACGCTGGATATCTTGATCATACCAATGTTCTCTTTATGAAGATGCATACCCTGAAACTGATGGATATAGTAGATTTCAAGACAGCACTGATTATGTATAAAGCCAACAATGAACTGTTGCCAGGCAATTTGCAAAGACTATTCACTGAGAGAGGGGGGGACTATACATTTAGAGGAGAACTTAACAAGAGACAGCATTACGCACAAACTAACGTTAAAAGATTTTGTATATCAATCTGCAGAGTTGTGTTGTGGAATGGCCTTGAGGAAAAGCTCCAAAGGTGTACTATGAACTGCAATTTAAAAGAATGTATTTGAATTTGAATGACAAAATTGAGCCTGATTGTTTTTTTGTTTGTTGTTTGTTTCTGTTGTAAACCTACGCTACTGTAACTGTAGTGTGTGAATGGGGATAGGACAAATAAGCTTTGCTTCCTCCTATTCCCTTTCGGACAGCTTAATCATGTGGAATTTTTATTTATTTAATTGTTTTTATTCTCTATTTTTGAAATCATTTGTATTCCAATGTACTTGGACTGCTGTTCGAAATAAACTTGAACTAATCAAGTATTGTCCTAAAATATAATTACATTTAAGTGCATCATCAAAATGCATCATCTTCTCACAGTTGTACTTAGCTCATTAGACATTTATAAATTATAATCTGCTATGATCAATGCATTAAATACAGAGACAGGAGGAACCAGAGGGTTCGTTCTGCATACATTTCTGTCCACAGCCAGAAAAATAAGCACTGGCTAGATTATGCGCTCCTCAGCTAAGAATCAAATGCTGGCATGGCCAAACTCATTACGCGCACTGACACAGTAGCAATAATTCTCACAGGTAAATCACAAAATCAAATGTTGCACCTCGTTGTACTTCGCCCAGCATACACTTCTCAGTTTTAACTCTTTGCTATAGGTGATGTCTGGTAAATGTCGTCCCAAGGTTGAAACACAGCAATTCTAGCCGTTTTACAGTACCTTCACCATAGCCAACTCCAAGTTCAAATGTGATCTACGATAATGTGGGAAGGACATTAAGTATTTAGGCTTTTGTTAAAATATTGATTCATGGAGATTTTAATACCTTGTTATATCTTTTTCTCCGGCAGCCAGCTTAATGAAAAACTGAGTTTCCTTGTGAGTTGCTCAATCAGCTCATTTGCTTTGGGAATCACGCTGGAGCTTTGATTCTAATATTGCTAATCAGAGACTCTTGGGACATTCCTTTTGAAAACACTATGCAAACGTCTGTTGACTAAGAGCTTGAGTATTTGGCACTGGGTGGCTGCAGTGTGTGCAGGATTGAGAACAATACATAAATAGTTTTGTTTCAGAACAGATACTGAATACTGACTAGCTAAGATGCTAAACACTTGTTCTCAATTTAAACGATGGCTGGAATGCTAATGACTATCATTAACGTGGCTGAGATGTGAGCTGTAAAATAAACTCAACTGCCTTAAACAAAGTTGGTCAGAAGAGGTGCCAGTTATTGACAAACACCGGGCAGGGGATAAGACAGTTTTTTAATAGACCTGGCTCACTGTGGCTTTTAGATAATGATTCTCTTTTAGAACTGGCCTCAGGCTCAGATTTTAACAGAGTGCCAGATTTAAGTTCACAATGAATTTTATTTGCAAGTGAAATTACTTGTTTTGAGTATAATTACTTGTATAATTACTTGTTTTGCCACATTGTTTAGAGAATGGATGTGGCTTAAGCTGACATGTGTTGGGTTGTCACGGCCAAGTTGCTAAAGAGCACTTTCTCTGCTAAAATTAGCTCCCTAACACCTAACCCTGAACTTGACGTCACTCCTAACTTATTTTTTCATGGTAGATATATTGCACCTGCATTATGAAGCTCTTCTCTTCATGTTTCTTTATCTACTTTGGTAATGCATTATGTAGACTTTGGTGAGCCAATGAGTGTGTGTTTTTGTGTATGGTTGTGTGTTTGTGTGCGTGTCTGTGAAGGGAGGGAGTGAGTGAGTGAGCGAGAGAGAGAGTGAGAGAGCAATGGTCAGCCCCCAAATACTTGCCCGTTCACTTTGCTCTTCCTCTGCCGCCTGGCACCACCGCCTCTACATGGATGCAGCAGTCGTGCTACCTGGTCACGGCTTTTCACTGTCCTGACACCCCGCTGGTGGAACGAGCTTCCCACTGCTGTCAGGACTGCAGACAACCCCTATCATCCGCCTTAGACTGAAGACTAATCTCTTTGGACTACACCTTAACTGCCCCTCCTGAGACCTCTACATCTCCTCTACCTCCCTGTACAGTTTCTCTACTGTTAATAATAATAATAATAATAATAATAATAATAATAATAATAATTTATAAACTTCTTCTAGAATTATGACTGCCAATGGCCCCTGGGCCGAGCATAGATTACATTTTCTTGCTATGACTGATGGATAGATGATTCACTTACTTAGTCAAATGTATTTGTTGTAAGTTGCTTTGGATAAAGGCGTCTGCTAATCTGTAGTTTAAGCACATGTAAAAAACTGAAAAATGACTTTAGCTACTGGTTGCACATTTCACCAGTAGCTGTCACAAATACCAATAATGTAAAATGTAGAGAGAGAGGGGGGGAAAGAGAGAGGGGGAGAGAGACAGACAGACAGATAGAGGTGGATTTCCGGTGGATTTTTTTGGTCTTTTGTGAGGTAGAGAGATAGAAGAAGATGAGATGTACTGGGGTCTTAATCTCTTCCCTAATATTCCCGTGTTTACAACCATAGCACCTCTGTGGGACCCCATCACCAGGGAGAAAGGAGGAGGAAATTACATTTTCAGCTCCTCAGCCTTTGGTGTGTTTACTCCCACCTTTAGACCTTAGGATTTATGTATGGGAGGGTCAGGGAGGATAGAGTCTGTGTCTGTGTGTGTGTGTGTGTCTGTGTGTGTGTGTGTGTGTGTGTGTGTGTGTGTGTGTGTGTGTGTGTGTGTGTATGCACGCTGAAGCATTTTACACACTCGTAACTTCCTATTGAGGATCCAGAGCAGTAATGTCTGACCTCTGCCCTATTGAGACCTGACATTGAACATGGACATGCCTGATTTCCCTCAGCCTCACTAAGCCCTGCCCTGGGGGCCAGAGCAAGCGTTCATCCTGTACTACACTAATCTGTCTTTACTAAATAAAGACAAGATCACCAAACACTCGGTGGCTATATCCCTACCCATCACAAGGACAATCTCTTGTGGCACATCATGCACATCTTTTTGATTCAGTAGAGCCTGAGAGGAACAGTTAACTGCTGTGTGTGTGTGTGTGTGTGTGTGTGTGTGTGTGTGTGTGTGTGTGTGCGTGCGTGCGTACGGACGGGTGTCTGTGTGTGTGTTTTCTCTCTTTCTTTATGTGAGAGATTCAAGCATGTTTTGAATCAGTTTTTTATGAGTTTGGAGTAGTAAAAAAGCATAGAGCAGGACCTGCATGTTACATGGCTTTTATTTAGAAGGCTGCCACTACCAGAAACTGTGACCGCAGAAACAAAATAGGGAACCGTTGCAGTCAGGGCTCGTCGATCGCCGTTCGTACTGTTGTCTCTACAGCTGTTCAGTATTCAAGACAGTCCTCTTCTCCTCTCTTTGACACTGCGAGAACACATAATCCAGTCTTTTCTAGAGGAAAAACAGACAAATACTCGTCACATTTGACTGACAATAAAGGGAATTCAAATAAAATCATTGTGGCGGGCCTGAGTCTTAGGGTTGGACAGCTAACCCCCACTTAGGCTCTCCTGGGTGTTCTGCCCTGTAGCCATGCACACACAGAGGTCCTCACAGGCTGCAGTGGATGGAGCAGAACAGTTGGTGCTATTGTTACAGATATAAGGAATTTGCCGGATACGCCTATGGTCTGATATTTTCAAAATTTTTATTTGAACTTTCCGTAAATAGTTTGTTTGTCATTATTATTTTCTAATGATCTGTCACTCAACAAACATGCAACAGCGTAGAGTAGATGGATAAAGTGACAATAGTTATAAGACAGTAAGTGAGACAAGTTGTGGGAGACAAATAATACAGGACACAATTTAGCAGTACAAATAGTAAAGAATTAAATAGTACAAAGTAGACATGTCATGAGTATTGCACTCGGTTTCAGTGGGTGTAAGAGGTAGTATTGAGTAAAGTGGCTGTGTGCTTAAGAGTAGGTAGTCCGTATACAGGGATGTGCTTGGGGATAATATACATTTGTCTTCAGTAGGCTTGTTTTTGAGCCTGATCGCCTGGGGGAAGTAGCTGTTGGTTAGCCTCTGAGTTTTGGCCCTGAGGCTCCGGAAGAGGCTTCGTCTTTTGGGTGGTATCAGTTCGAACAGCCTGTGGTTGGGATGGCTGGGGTCTTTGATGATCCTCCGGGCTTTGCAGACACAGCGTTTGTTGTATATATCCTGGACGCGAGGGAAGCTCACATCGTCTGATGCGCTCGGCTGTCCGCATCACCCTCTGCAGCGTTTTGTGGTTGAGGGCAGTGCAGTTGCTGTCACTGTCAGACAGTGATACAGCCAGTCCGAATGCTCTCAATTGTGCCTCTGTAGAAGGCCCGCAGGATCTTATGAAAGGTGAAAGAGGTGCTGCTGTGCCTTTTTCACCACCTGTTTGGTGTGCTCGTCCCAGGTGACGTCGTCAGAGATGTGGACACCGAGGAACTTAAAACTGCTGACCCTCTATACAGCGGACCCGTTGATGGTGATGGGGTCCTGTTCGGAACAGGCTGTTCCCGACCTTTCTTCCTGACGTCCACCACCAGCTCCTTTGTCTTGTCAGTGTTGAGAGAGAGGTTGTGATCAATATATCAGCGATTCTCCACAGTGCTGTGTCTGATCCTTTAAAACGTGGAGATTGTCTTCATTCATTCATTCATTCATTCATTCATTCATTCATTCTTCATTCCATTATGTTGTGGCCTAAGCTTACTTACAATTATTTGTCTAGAGATAAAACATTTTATCTTGAAAGTGAAACATATGTCGGGCGGGTGAAATATACCCACGGCAGTATAGCTGCGGCCCGCCATACACAATTGTTATTAGCCTATAATAACTTGCATGGTCAGCTGTCAGGATTGACAGTAATAATAAAGCATCTGATGCACTCTGACTGATAACACACCTCAGATATTTGACTTACTGTCATTTTTGGGCATTTTAAAGTACACTTCTGGTTTTTCTGATCACGAGTAAATCTGAAAGTATGTATCAGTATCTGTATGATAAAAGTGTGATAGAATGGATGCGATTCCGAACACGATTAATATAAGATCGGTACACCCCTAGTAGCAGAGGTGGTTCGGAGGACTATGCCACCGTGAGAAAACTTGTAGAAATAGAAGAAGTAGAAGTAGTAGCACACAGTTCCAAAACCATATTCGGCTTTGTCAAGTTCTGTCTGACACCTAGGATTTAGCTCAGCAGGCTTACACTGTCCTGCGGCACGCAGATGACCGTACGTTGAACCTCACATGTTACAACTCAGCGCGTCCGGCTCTATTACTTCATTGAACCCTACAGGATCCTCCTCATTCCTGCAGGTGGAATGGGAAGAATTAGATCCAGACACTTCTTTTTACCATTTTAATTAGAGAGAACACCTATAGAGTGTGGCGAAGGCACTTGGTGCCGGGGAGAGTGTGTCCATGGCTGATTACCCGGCTCCCTACAGTACCATTAAAATAGGGTCTTGGCAGAACAGTGATTCATGTTCAATTTCACAGAGAGCACCCAGCGCTCTACCCCGCCGGAAAATATATTGATTATTATAAACCGGAGTATAAAGATTATGCCTCAGTGAAATCCCTTTTTATCCTCTGGTAAAATGTGTATTTACTATTGGCAGAATAACTATTCAGTGAAAAGTTTAAGGGTATTAGAAACTAATTTGTGTGACTCTTATGGAGGAATATAGACCTGTTCCACTGGAATAACGTTTTTTGTTTTTTTCATTCAGCGATGCTCATGGTGCTGCAGGTGAGCAAGGAGGGGATTTAAAGGAAGGTTCTGAGGAAGGTACTATAGTACATCCCACAGGGGGCTGGCCCCCCGGACCCTAGACTAAAAAGCATCTGCAATGGACAGTCCCCATTGGGATAGGATTTGTCTTAGTATCTGTCTGGGAAACTGCCCTTAGTGCTTGCACTACAGGTGTCTTAATAGTTAATAGGTGTCTTAATATAACTTAATGTTTGACCATTTGGTTATGTCTTTAAAAAATCCTCACAAGTTTTGTCATTGTCTTCTGATAATCTTCAAATTGATTATGAATAATGTTTTTAGACATTCTGAATAATCTGAGTTTAGCATTATTATTTGACTTCGAGAAGGACATATCGTTGGATTGTATTTATATATAAAACGGTAATTTAAAACTCCCATTTTACCTCACATCATTGCTTTTATGGCAACCTAGTGGTGATCAAACACACTCTCAGAGCTTGCAACTTTTTAGTGTCCAATGGGTGTCTACAGAATTGGGAAAAACTGCTTTTAGCTACTGTGCTCCTTAGACATTAGTTAGGGACCAGTAACACTCGTAAGTCTTTAGTTAGGGACCAGTAACACTTGTAAGTCTTTAGTTAGGGACCAGTAACACTTGTAAGTCTTTAGTTAGGGACCAGTAACACTTGTAAGACTTTAGTTACGGACCAGTAACACTTGTAAGTCTTTAGTTAGGGACCAGTAACACTTGTAAGACTTTAGTTACGGACCAGTAACACTTGTAAGTCTTTAGTTAGGGACCAGTAACACTTGTAAGTCTTTAGTTACGGACCAGTAACACTTGTAAGTCTTTAGTTAGGGACCAGATCATGATACAGGTGATGGTACTCCTGCTGGTCATTGCTGCCTGACGCACCTCCAACAGTGCCTTTAGAACAGGTGTGCTGTGACACCTCACTGAACACCTATGTGGGCCTAACTGGGTCATCAGCTGGGGACCACCAGTCATTGACGTTTCGCTCCTTTAACCCCAGTACATCTCCTGGTGGCAGAGCGATGGCAGGGATCTCTCCCTGCCACCCCCTGCTGATGCCCTAGGTGATGTTCGCCCCCCAACCCTTATGCTTCCTTCTTAGCCACAGCCAGAAGCTGCCTTTCTCCGCCTCCTCAGCCAGCTCTTTCATGCCTTTCCGATGCCTTGCTCCTGTGCATCCTATGTCACGGAGTAGGCGAGCAGCTGAGGAACGTACGAAGCCCCTACACCCCACTTCCACAGGGCACGTAACGGCTTTCCAGCCAGCCTCCCTGCACTCCGCCGCCAGATCTGCATACTTGGCTCGCTTCCGCTCGTTGGCTAAGTAACACTTGTAAGTCTTTAGTTAGGGACCAGTAACACTTGTAAGTCTTTAGTTAGGGACTAGTAACACTCATAAGTGTAATATTGCAATCATTTTACTTGTCTAGTTCTTCGCTACTGGTCCTGGAAGACCACAAGTAGGTTATACTTATGGGGTTGTTTTGTTATCATATATGCATTGTAAAAAGTTAAATAATCTGCCAGAAGAAGCATGATATAGTCAAGAAACAAGTGTCTTAAAACAGGAATTTAGAAAACTAGAACGGATGTGGCGCATCACCAAACTCAAGGTCTTCCATCTTGCCGAGAAATATAGTCTAGCTCAGGGGTCGACAACCTTTTTGACATGAAGTGCCAGCTTGAAATGTTCTTGTTAATTTGTGTGCCAACATTAAGTGTAACATTACGTTTAATTATGACACCACATAAAAATAAACATTTCCAACGGACCTGGAATTGTATTCCATCCATACATACATGCATAGCAACAACATTTTAAAGAAACATTTTTCTTTTTTAATCAGGACATTGTAATGATCATTTTAGGTCATTAAACCCACCAACCTTCCACTTGTCTTGAAAAGAGATCGACAAACAGCTACATATGCAAACCCATGTGTACTACAAATAAACAGATGTCAGTGTTATCCCTGGCCCTGCTTTCCTTTGCTGAGCTCCATTATCTGGAGGTTATATTTAGTCACTTACAGTTGCACACATGCTTCAGAGTGGTCGGTTGTCAAACAACTGCGGGAGGGTCTTGGCTTCATGTGTTAGAAATAAAATCTGCTCACAGAGGTACGCTGACACGAAGACTGTCAACAAAGACAACATGCTATGTCATTGACGTCCACACTCTTGTCAAGTGCGATGCTAAATACCACAGCATCTTTTAACCCAGCTGTCTGCTGCGCGCTGACATTTTCTGCCATTTCTTCGATGCATCACTCATCACTTCTAGCTGACATGGGAACATCATTTATTCTTGATTTGATTGTCTCTTTGTCTGGTAAGCCTTCAAACAGAATCTCTGAGCTACAGAGAAAAGCTTCCTTAATATATTCACCAACAATGAATGGCTTTCTGAGTTTCGCAATGCAATGAGCAATGCAATGGCTTGCTTCAGTCGCATTGTTTTTAGCAGTGGCAAAAACTTTGAGGGTGTTGGCTTGCTTCCCATAACTGGACACAGTACGTTTGATGGATTCCGCCTTGTCTGCCATAGTTTTCTTATGCTTTGTCTCAAAATGGCGCTTAACACTCAACATTCGGCAAGCAACATTTTCAAAGCATAAAGTACACTCATCATGACCTCCTGAAAAACAAAGCCTTACTCTTCTGTCCATGAGGGCTGGAAATCCTGAACCTTTACTTTAGCTTTCTTAGCTAGCGGGGATGCCATCATTTACCGAACCTGAACCGATGCACTGTGGTTCCTGTGGGAAATGTGAGTGGGAGGCCGTACTGTCAATAAAACTAAATTAGACAGGCCGTGCAACAGCCAATGGCTGTTCAAGAGGTGATTTGGCATGCAGCTGAGAGGGCACTTGAACATTTCTTAAAAAAGAAAGAAAAGAAGAGTAAAAATCCTCTCTTGTGCGCTTATCGCCAGTGTGCCAATGATTACGCCACCGCGTGCCAATGGTGGCACATATGCCTAAAGTTGCTTACCCCGGGCTAAACATAAGCATACCCTAAACGCATACTACCTCTCTAAACGTATTGATGAAAATAAACATAATCCAAAATTCCTATTTGATACTATCACTACTCTCTAATAATAGTAAAATATACATTTTAGCTGTGCTGATTTCATGATTTTTTTATTGACAAAATTGACATCATTAGAGACCAAATGACTGTATCCTCCACTAAGCTCAATTCCCCCAGCACAAAAATAAGTAAGTAAGTAAAGCTTTACTGATATAGCACCTTTCATACAAGAAATGCAGCTCAAAGTGCTTTACAACAGGATAAAAACATATACAAGCATAAAATGAATATATATAAAACAGTAAAAAGAAGGTGAAAATAAAAAAGAAGAGAAACAATTGTAAGAAAATTGATAAAACATTAATAACACAGTCTTAATCTGAGTCCCTCGCCTTGAAAATAGCACAGGACTATAAGGCTCAAAGATGATCTGTGACTTTTGAATATCTATAACCTATATTTCTTTACTCATCATCATTTATTGTGCCAAACGGTCCTGCATATTTGCATGCTAGACCCTGTGCCAACACTTTTCAAGGATCTTCTTTCAGTCCTCGACTCCTATCCATCAACAATTGATCTTTCACTACTGGCTATGTTCCCAACCTACTGAAAATGGCTGTAATTAAGCCTGTGCTGAAAAAACAACAAAAATCTTGACCCAGATATAAATAAAATGACAGGCTCACTGATTTCTAATAGAGTAATAATATCAATGAGAGCCTCCAATCAGGTTTTAGAAATAAATCAGAGACGGCATTAATGAGAGTATTTAATGACCTACTACTGGCCTCTGATACCAACTCTGTCTCCATCCTTGTGGTCCTTGACTCCGTGGCTGCATTTGATACAGTTGATCACTAAAATGTGCTATTACAGAGACCGGAGAACCTATTGGCAATCATTGAGTCAGCTCTGTCTTGGTTTGAAACATATCTCACTAACAGATACCAGTTTGTACACAGTACCAGTGTATAGTGTGTTGATAGTGTGTTTTTAAATGCAATTAAAAAACAAACAAATAATAAACAACAGGGTTTATTTAATTTATTTGATTTATTTAACCAGGAGGTCCCTTGAGATTAAAATCTCTTTTTGGAGGGAGACCTGGCCAAGATAGCGCACCAGTACAAGTACAAGAGTATAACATTGGAGAATAAGGCTCAATAAAAACAGACAATGGACAACAGATAAATATTACAAAATCCATTTTAGGAATAGCCAATGCACGCTTCTGTTACACATTAATCAGAGCTTTGGACTCTCCCAAGGTGACAAGTTTATTAAGCTGTAGTGTGTTCTGGAGGTTATTCCATGACCAGGGTGCAAAATAAGAGAAAGCTGCTTTGCCAGGTTCCAAGCAAATCCTGGGTACCCAGTAGAGCAACCATCTAGTGGAGTGAAACTCATAACAGCTGTTAGTGTGTGATATGAGATTACATAGATATGAAGGGAGTTTTCCCAGTATGGCTTTGTAAATAAAGACTTACCAGTGATGCTGTCTCTTTAGGCTTAATGAAGGCCAGGAAACCAGATCATAAAGTACACAGTGATGTGTATGGGACAATGAGTTGGATATAAAGCTTAGAGAACTGTGATACACAAAGTCTAGGCAGCGAGGTGTGGAGGAGGCCGCATGCATGTAAATAATGTCCCCATAGGCTAGAACACTTAAGAACGTAGCCTGAACAAGTGTTCTCCTAACTGCGAAATTGAGGCAGGCAATTATTTCGATAATAAAAACCCAGCCTAACCTTCAGTTTCTTTACTAGGTTCTTAATATGCACTGTTAAAGAGAGTCTGTCATCCACCCAGATACTCAAATACTTATAGGATGACACTCTTTCAAATGAGTCCCTTCCTAAGGTGTGAATGCTAACATTATCTAAGATCTGGGAGCGAGCTGTGGAAAAGATCATACATTTGGTTTTCTTGCATTCTTCTAGCATTGAGAACCAACTTGAGATCATATAATGAGGCCTGCAGCTGTTTAAAGGCAGTCTGGAGCTCATCAACAGCTTGGCTCAGGGAAGAGGCAACTGAGTAGACTATTGTATCGTCTGCATAAAGATGCACTTAAGCGGTAAACATGTCCTTCCCAGTATCTATGTTAAAAAAATTGTAAACAAGACCGGGGTTAGAATTGAGCCTTGGGGGACTCCCTTAGAGATCTCCATGAAGCTTGACTTGTGACCATTGTATATACACACTGGGTTCTATCTGCAAGCTAGTTCCTGAACTACTCTATAGCCATGTCACCCATAGCAACATCACTGAGTCTGCCCAGCAGCAGCAGCTCATGGTCCACAGAATCGAATGCCTTGGACAGATCAACAAACAGGGCAGCACAGTGCTGCTTTCGGTCCAAGGCATTACTAATATAGTTTGCACCTGCAAATGAGACCTCAGTCTTAGGGTGCGTTCGTAAACCTGGGTTTAACGTTGCACACTGGGTTCAACGTCATAGAGGGACAAAGTAATTTGATTGGACAAGAGGCGTTCCATAAGTGCTGATCAGATTTCCAGAGCGTATTTAAGAACGCACCCTTAGTGTGTCTCCTGGATAAATAAAGGTTCAATCATTTATCATTGAAATCATTTATTCATAGTGTCATAAGGAAAGCTAATGAATTGCAGACATATATCAGCACCTTGTCGACCCTGAGAGGAGAGTAGCCTACTAATCCAAGATGACATTGGGTATGGCATCAGTTTATCATGTGTTATAATACCACACTGAGGCCGATGACATTCAGCCACCATTGTAAACGATCTTATCAAACAGTTTCCTGCCCTCTCCCACCTCATCATCATTCATGTATTCCATTCTCCTTGGATACATTATCATGTATGAATGATGGCGTCCATCAAGCCAGACTGGATGACAGTGAACATACTGAACAATTCATTAGGTAGAAGATGGGGTTTTCAGTCAGTCGGACAACTCTGAAGACTTTTTCCAACCTAACTGGTTTTTCGCTTCACAGATAATTACCCCCTCTCGCTGTCTTCCTCTGTGACACCTTGTATTAACTGTCCCTAAATGAGAGATCAGAGAGAAAAAGAAAGAGAGAGAGAGAGGAATAGCTGGACCGCCCACCCGAAATACAGATTGTCATCGCCACTGGAGCTTAAGAGAGAAGAGCAGAGACTGCTGGCACCATTACCGCTTCCATGCTACAGTGTAATTGGCTCCAATTTGACATGAAGCACACAAGATGGAGACTTCTTGGGGAGTTTGTCTTAGGAAACAATTCGATCTCTAAAATATGCAGTTTCTCTGTATTGCTCATTCTGAACATCCAACTTCGCCCACTTTGTACTACACATGTATTCAGCCCATTAAAAAGATACAGAAGTGAAAACGTTGTGTCCTACCGTAAGTGAGACTCAGATCTGTGAGCTTGTCCATTAAAAAAGCTGTTACACCAAGAGGTCCCAAAGATGTGGTCGCAACTTACTCCATGCTTCAGAGTCCTCTAGCCCACTCAACAGTGGCACTCACCTGGGCACTCCTCCAACTACACCACAACACCTCTAATAACAATGAAGGGAGTCAAAGGGGTAGCCTGAAAGAGAGAGAGAGACACACACACAGAGACAGAGACAGAGAGAGACAGAGAGAGACAGAGACACAGAGAAAAAATCAAATCCCACCGTTATTAATAATATGGGCCGGAGACCTCTCCTTCATATCAGAAACTAGAATGAAAGGCAGTGGGAGTGTCGTAAGTGGAAACACATGTGGGCTCCCCCTCCACAGGCCTTAACTAAATAACTTTTATAGTACATCTCAAACCACATAGATGGTATAATTTGTGCACCATTAACAAATTATCCACTAATCCCCACGCGTTATGTCATTTCACAGTCAGATAATATACACAGGTTTGTCAAACTGAAACTAGAATATCACTCAGCAGTCTTATAATGTTGTACCAGAGCTGTTCAGTGTAATCAATCAAACGCGTTTGGTTTGGCGTGGTAGTGTTGGCACACAGCAATGGAATTACCCTTTGGCTCTGGGTGCAATCACAGCAGCTGTGAAAGATTATATTTGAATCGGAATACACAGAGGAAGAATCACACAATAGAGATACTATATACTGTTCTATCACTGTGTATTACACTTTGTTGAGCATGCTGAAGAGGATGTACAGGTCATGATAGGCACGACATTCACTGGACATATGCAACTTATACTGTAGAGATATCATGATATATTATAGGAATATCAATGGCCATTGTCATATCAATGGATATGACTGAAATATCACTATACTCACAGTAATAAAAACATCACTATAATATCCAATCAAATTACTTAGTCGGAACTAACTGTTGCATAATACAACATATCATTGTAATAATAACAATATAATTGGCCATGATATTTTCTCAACTCTCTAAAAACCAAATAGAAGAGCATAGCTCATGACTACAGTACATCATATAATAATAATAATGATGTCTTCATTTATGACTAATTGTTTTATGACTTCCAGTCCTATCCATGTCAAAGTGTAACGTAAAACCACAGTCTTTGTTTTAGACAGATGTTTATTTCAGTCTTTGTTTTAGACCTGATATATATTTTTTATCAACATCCTATTTGGGTTGATATGTTATAGTCAACATACTTGCTGTCCAATTGAAATAAACCAAGCCTTGAAAATCTGTCTTTGATTGGTGGTTAAAGGTGGTTTCTAGGTGCAGGTGTGACACAGCGTGGTAATGTTGATGACGTTCATTGGAACTATGTTGGTACAGTGTAGTGTTTTCCTGTAGGGTTGTTACCGTACAGTCCAATCAAGAATGATGATTGATGATGGATAATGATGATTATTTATTGTGAATGTCAACACATCGCCACGTTTCTTGTTATTCAGCAACAACATTTTGTGTGCGTTCCCCCCCCCCCCTCTGTTTCCCTGTAAGCCTCTTATCCATATGTGTTCTCCTTAGAGACTGCATAGTCTCCTAGCTAATGCATTCACCTTGTCCAAACATCTCTGCATGTCATTGATGTGCTATACCCGATGCAGAGCTGCACATCCCTGCCATATTTCTCCTGTGTGAGAGCTGACAGGGAGGAGGTATAAATTACACTGTGGCTGCTTTGTTCTGGGAGAGGCCTGTATTCCCACTGCACCTACTCTAACCCCCATCACACGCACGCAAGAACGCAAGCACACACAAGCAGGCACGCAGCATGCACATACACGCGTACGCAGCACATGCACGCATGCACACACACGCACACACGCGTGCACACACACACACACACACACACACACACACACACACACACACTCACCGCACATACACAGGGAGTGGTCCTCCCTCCCTCCATGTGTTGCTTCCTCCCCCCCCCCACTGAGTAAGAGCTGCACGTTTCCGAGGCCCTGATGGATGTGGTGTCACCACCTGCCAGTGGGTTTGAGAGGTATATTACCGGTCAGACAGCATTGGGATTTCCTCTGCACCCCTTATCCTCGGTCTCCTAAACCTCCCCTCAACACATCGCCTCCCCTAACGTCTCTCAGCCTATCAGACTGGTTTTAGATCAAACAGTTGCAGGCCCTCAGTGGCTGTGTCTCAGAAGCTAGACTAGTGAGGTGATGCACTGTATGTTCCCCTCTCTCTGCACTGCTGCTGCTGGAAGAGCTCCAATCCTATGTTTTATGGACAAATGGAATGCATTCTAACATGAGGATTGTATGATGTCTCTCTTTCTCTCTCTTTCTCAGCTTTCTCTCTCTCTCCCAAAGATCTGAGATCTCTCTCTCTCTCTCTCTCTTCCTCCCTGCTTTATCTTTCCCTCTCTCTCTAAAATGACTTGGCTAGCTCCACCCTGGTTCAGTGGGGTCAAGACTATCCCTCGGTTCAGACCCGCCATATTAGCCTCTCCTTGTCTCCAAGTCCCACTATGCTAGCTTCTCCATCAAGCCTCAGTGGGACCCGGACCAGCCCTCTACATACCTTGTAGGCTTAGTCCCTCCTTAGCCCAGTGGGGTCTGACTTCAAATTATACCCCCCATCTTCAGTCCCACCATCGTAGCCCCTCCAGGGCCTAATTCCATGCTATCCCAGCCCTGATCCCCCCCAAATCCATCTGAGCGAGTCAGAATGCTGGACCCCCTGTGTGGTCAAGAAAAGGGGGATTTCCATTCCCTTAGAATAGCATTCACAAAACATTGCTCTGTCTGCATTTCAATCTGTCTGCATTTCATGAGTCTGCCGAACAACAATTCAAAACATGTTTACACTTTAGGGATCAAAGTCGACATTTCTCAACACAGTAGTCGTTCAGTTATTTGAGCTCTTATGTGAGGTTTGTTTTGAGACACTGAATTCAGTTCTATTTGATGAATCAGATGTTTCATATGTTTTGAATATGAGGATTAATGAAGCAACCACACAGCTCGATAATTAGATTTTTTCTTTGGTTCATTGGATTGTAATAGTTTTGAAATAGTAGAGCAGAATGTTGAAGCTTGAGAGAAGGAGATTAGACTGTTGTGTATACTGGTAGGATCATTATTACTTAATCATCAAGTATTCAAAGCTCAATTCATTCATCTGGTCTTAAGACATTCATCAACATTTATAGCAAAGAACACCTCAAATGTTTGATGTAGCTGTTATATATTGAAATACAATACTGTCGATTATTTAGGCCATGAGCCATTAATGAATGTAGGCCTACACTTTGGTCAAGGAAATCCAAATCCGAATTACAGTAGACAAGGTGGTCGTTTCCCAGATACAGATCAAGTCCTGTTTCACTTTCAATGCGATTCTCTGGATAGTTCACCCAAATTAGAAAATCAGTTAGACGGTCCCTTAATTTGAAAGTAGTCTATGGGATAGGATAAATAGTTATCTACGATTCTTATTTAGATTGAATAGCCACTGAAATGGATGTTAACATCATCACATCCATAGTTTTTTGGTTTGCAGTGGCTGACGTTAGTGGAAGTTTGGGTGGCTGTTCAAACACATCTGAACTGTGGATTATAGTCATTCAGCTCAGTGACTACTTTCAAGGTAAGGAATCATCTAAACACTATCTGGTCTATTAAATCTGGTCTTGTCTGGGGAAATTGTCTATTGGAGGCTAATGTAAACATGTCAATGGTTACCCACTGTTTCATCCATCAGTTTTGATCTGCTGTCCATTGACTATTTGAAAGGAAACATATATCAAAAGGAGTTGGGAGGGCTATTGGTTGTGTCACATCACCTATCTGTCTGCCACCAGAGTGTACTTTGTTCAATCCTTTGCCTATTGATGCACAGAATCTACAGAATTAACCATCAGTTATTCAATCACTATTTTAATCTATAATTATTATTTGTGTATAGACTTCAAATGTGTCTGATTACACCCTCTTGTTTTGTTGCAATGTCATCAACAAGGGTGCCATAGCAGCGATCCTCCGAAATTCAGGCTCCCACACACAAGCCAGACTGCAGGGTTGTAATTACAATCCTCTATCGCCTATGTTTGTTTTCTTGCTTCTTTAAGATTTGCCCCCGCTGTGTCTACAATGCCCCCTGATGCTGGTAGCACTCCACAAATATTTCCATATCCGTTTATGAACAGAATAAAAACAAAATACTGTATGTGGAGGGGCAATTATCAATCTTCTGAGCACGTGAATATTTTTCTACGGAAATGAAACACATAAAAACAGGGATTTATGGATACATGCTTGGAAATGCTTCAGTGGTTATAGTGGTCAGTTACAGGCGGGATCACAAAGCGCCCATTGAGTTTTCATCACCTTCAGTCCCCAAACAGACCTGGTTGGAAAACTATTTGAAATATACTTTCAGATACTTTGACGATTTTGCTTGAGCCTGCTTTGAATGCCAAATGGGTGGGACTTTTGCAGACTCTTCTATTAGTTCCATTATTATATCAAGGTATTTAAATAAAGTCTGGTTCCCAACCAGTAGAGTGGATGTTCTCCTCCTCCTCCTACAACCTAGACCCACATGGAAACCCC
The DNA here is from genome assembly GCF_963989245.1 of Nansenia antarctica. Lineage (NCBI taxonomy): Eukaryota > Metazoa > Chordata > Actinopteri > Argentiniformes > Microstomatidae > Nansenia > Nansenia antarctica. The sequence continues at coordinate 51,367,898 of NC_137689.1, forward strand.
CATTCTGAGATCACTCTTCAGATGTGTCACATCAACTCCTAATTAGGAAACTCTCTTTGTGGCAAGGCCTTTCCTCATACACCCTACCATACACATTTCCTCCTTTTGAATTGAAGAGAGCTGTTCGTTGTTGCAGCAGATGAAAATACCACCCTGGATCTCCAAATGAGGGGTGGTCTCTCTGAAGGAGTGGGAGCACAAGCCCCTCTATCTGACTGATTCCAGCCTTGGGAACTAACTTCTGGTAGCTGACTCGATCCTTTATTTTTTTAACAGAAGAGTTAAACTCTCACACAGCAGCTTCGGGACACTGGCAATTAATTATGTAATGTGTAGTGCTGTATATCAAAGACTATCAAAATGAAAGTCCTCAAATAATTGAGACTGTGGAGAATTGCATTGGAGCCTCTCTGAGTCATAGTAAATTATGGTGTGGGATTGTGGTATGTTGAGAAGGGTTAATGGGTGATTTCCCACGCATATGGTTAGAAGCAGAAGTAGGAGCTTTTTCTCATCTTTTTTCTTTGTTGACCTTGAGTCATGTAAAGTATATGAGAATAACGGCAATAAAGCCACTGTGTTCTGACCGAACTCTATTTTGGAGTTTTACCGGACCTAGATTAAGCCTAATTCTAGACTAAAAAGGCATCTCTGCATGGTTTATAATTGTGCCCAGGAAATTTCAGCTAGGGTTGACGATAATGTGCCAGCTGCACTGGCAGTGGGAAGTACGTGCAAACAGCATGTTGTGTTCATGTTAATTCAACATATTTCCATTGCAGCTATTCACATGAAATTTAGACCAGACATTGGTATTACCTCAATAAAACTACACAGCTAAATAAATTGTAACACTCCAATGCTTCACCTCCTACCACACAGATTAATCTGAGGCATTATCATCGTCTTATCATCAGTTGAGGAGATTTAATTAGACAATAATGTAAACTGTCCATCTTAATTCAAATCATACAATCAAAAGTGTAACACACAACATGTAAATCATACATAGGTAGGTGATGATTCTAAGAAACAAATCTATTAAAAATAAGATTAGCAAAACTACACATGCTAACACCATAGGAGATCGAATAAGCAATCTCAACAAATCTTCAAGAAAAGTTCTGAACCATTTATAACATCCCAGACCAAATAGAGTTTCTACAGAAAACGCCAAAGGACCTTTTATGAAATGGGGAGACCCTCTGGCAAAATGTCATTTCAGTTTAATTGTAAAACAACAGTAGTATTCATGTCATAAACGTGTTCTCCACAGGTCTTCAGCTGGATCCGGAGATAGCGTTGTGTTTACATTTCCAATCCAATTGCAATTGGCCATTTGCCAATTCCTGTGGAGTGTTATCAAAGACTAAACATACTGGAAAGACATCACACAATAATGACTGTATTTATTATTATACATTATGACTGTATACTCATCTATGAAACATTCCAACAGGGTGCTGGACAGACGTGCCCACTCTTCTCTGACACAATGCACCAGGACCGTTATAAAGTGATTATAAAGCATAAAGGAATAAGGAATAAATAATAAAGCAATTCCTTTGGTTCGCAAACACACATAGTGATTTAGATGCAAACACATGTTTTCAGACCAGTTCAATAGTCAGCTTGTCTTCAAATCCATCTACAACAGCTTATATACACTCACTGAACACTTTATTAGGAACACTATACTGGGTAGGGCCTCCCTATGCTCTCAAAACAAAATTCGTTGTGGCATTGATTCCACAAGATGTTGGAATCATTCCTTTGAGATTCTAGTCCATGGATTGCATCACGCAATGCAAGATTTTTCAGGTGCATTTTCAAGCTGTGAATCTCCCATTCTACCACATCCTAAAGGTGTTCTATTGGATTCAGATCCAGGGACTGGGAAGGCCACTAAAGAACACTGAACTCATTGTAATGTTCATGAAACCAGTTTGAGATGACTTTTGCTTTCTGACATGATGCATTTTTTACATTTACATTTACATTTTTGGCATTTAGCAGACGCCTTATTCCAAAGCGACTTACAATCAATACATTTGAATACTAAGCATGTGAATCAGCAATCCACCATTCGTTGCAGGAAGAGTAATCTAGCTCGGGCCCGGGGCCACTGATAGAAGGAAAAACCTTCTCCCTATCGTCTTCTACTAAAAACATTTTTTTTTTTTTTTTTTTTTACTGGAGAAACTGAGAAACAGTACAAGGGGGGCAATAGAAGTTCTTAGGGACACAGTAGAGGGGAAAGCGGGTGTCTTTAGGAGACGTAGTGGTGAGGGTCAGAAGATGTCTCAGGAGGAGCAGTTAAGATGTAACCTGAAGAGATGGGTCTTCAGTCTACGACGGAAGATGGGTAGTAGTGACTCTGCCGTTCTGACAGCCGTGGGGAGCTCATTCCACCAGCGGGGAGCCAGTGTTGTGAAGAGACGTGATCGGGCAGCCCGACTGCTGTGTAGAGGAGGTGGGGCCAGTCGGCCAGCCGAGGTGGAGGAGCGGAGTGAGTGGGCAGGGGTTTGGGGGGTTACCATTTCCTTCAGGTAGGCAGGGGCTGTCAGTCGGGAGCCAGTGCAGGGTGCGAAGGAGAGGGGTGACATGCGAGTATTTGGGGAGGTTGAATACCAGCCGGGCAGCAGCATTCTGGATGAGCTGCAGAGGTCTAATGGCTGAAGCGGGGAGCCCAGCCCGGAGTACATTGCAGTAATCGAAGCGGGAGATGACCAGTGCCTGGGTCAAGAGTTGCGCTGCCTCTCTGGTAAGGAATGGTCGTATCCTTCTGATGTTGTAGAGGAAGAATCTGCAGGAGCGAGCCGTTGCTGCAATGTTCTCCGCACAGGATAGTCGGTTATCTAGGATCACTCCAAGGTTGCATTATGATGCTGGAAGTAGCCATTAGAAGATGTGTACATTGTGTTCATGAAGGGATGCACATGGTCAGCAACAATACTCAAATATAGGCTGTGGCATTCAAGGGATGATTGATTGGTATTAACGGACCCAAAATGTGCCATATTCATTTAAAAACAGACTTCTAGCTCTTTCCAAACTCATTCCAGCCAGATGGTTACGAGTTGTTCCTGCTTAATGTCCAACACGGTACAATTCACCCCCCATTGAAAAATAATGGAGGAATATTCATCTCAACTGAAAGTATTCATGCTCCAAGCTTCTGCTTGAAGTGTGTCATCATAAGTACTACCCCTGACAGATTGTTTACAATAACAACGCTATACCTCCAAATCATCCATCATACTCTAAACTTTTAATTTCCTTGACATACTCCATCTTTTGCAAGTCTCATGAATCCTTGAAAATGTAGATAATTATTGTAAGAATGCAGTCAATCACCACAGGAGGTCACATCATCAGCAACTATACAATCGAGTAATTCCTACATAAAACCATTGTAGGGTCCCCACTTTCAAGGTAAAGAGGGAGAGAGAGGGTAGAGGAGGGTGGACCTTCTTGTACAGTCATCACACAGAAGCAGGGATACATACACATGTCCATAGCAGTCAGTTGTGGCTACGTAATGAGAGAGACGGGGAGGAAAAAAGGCATGGCCTTTCACGCTCAACAAATTAGATCTTATCTGCCTCCTGAGGCCAATTTGCCCTCGGTTTTTGATGTACCTTTTTATGTGTGCCATATTAGAGGCAGTAGCACTCAATAAGTGGGAACAACCGCGACTCAGCAGGAGAATTAAGCGATTTCATTATAGTCCTCATCATCTTTACGATAGGAAGGGGAAATTTATTGATGCAGGAACATCCCAAAACCTTATTTTCAGTGAAAATAAGTGAAATCAGTGAAGTGTACAATACTATAGGTATCAGAACCCTTACATACGCTGACACACTGAATTGACTTGAGAATTACCTTATTAGAGAATGATCGTATTGGCTTCCATTGGGAGTGGAGGCGGTGTGTGGGCAGGGGGGGTAGGATAATAAGGTACTCAAACACATGAAATGAATAAGCCTGGCCCACCTGGTTTCAACGGCCTGCAAAACTCCCCTATCGCTTCTTCATTTGTCCCTATGTCTGCAGAAAATACTCTCATTTCCTTATAAACTAGGCCCTTATAGTTCCATTTGAACATTCAACTTCCATGCACACCTGGTTCTAAACATTGATAGTTGCTGACCACAGCACCCCTCTGCCCTCTCTCTCCTCTGTGGGTTACCCTCTTTAGGACTTACAGTGTAATGCAATACAACACTTTAGTGGTGACACTTTACTTTAGTTATAATGCATTCATAGCACATGATGTGTTATGTTATGAGTTATTATAAGCATGTACTGTATGACTAGATTACAATCTCTAATATCATCTCATAATGATCCCCTGCCATTTTCCAACAGTTGAAAAATCACAGACATAACATTATGATAATATTAAGAAGATATTATAAGGCATCATTCATGCCAATAATGCATTATGTGTGTGTGTCTCATAGAATGTTACTACACGATAAATACTCTCTTAACTGTCATTTACTGGCTTATGACTAATACATCACTATTCTTTTCATGACAATCAATTTGCTTCCTAAAGGTCCTTTACTTAGAGGAGATTTACTGTACATCTGATAACTTTGACTGCTACTGTCAGCCCCCTCTCTCTATTTATAGCTTTTGATCAAATTTATTTTTTTAATAACGTCAGAATGTAATATAAGATTCAAGTGCATCCGCTGCTCTCTGGCCATGGCTGGTGTTGGGTTACGGTCCAGGATGATATAAATAAAGGTAGAAGTGTCTCACTGTGGAATATATAGCCATGTTTATTATGACCCACAGGTTGTGATTTAAGGCACTATGTATGCATTTTAGCCTGGGATATCATCCTCCCTGTCAGCGGTAATAATGAGAGCCAATAGCCTTTGCCCCTCAATAAACTGTCCCCCTTTGCCATAAATAATGAATCATGGGAATTTTCCTTTATCATTCAATGGTCTGGAAATTGAGAATTATGTGCATTCTATTTCTATTTCAAATCATATGATATTAGAGGAACTTTACTTGTACTGTCTTAAACCTCTTTGTTCCTGTTGAGGAGTAGGCCTATGGTTGCAGTGTAGAAGTATTTGGGTTCATTTTAGACATATTTTAAAAGCACATAGTCAATGTGATGCGTCTTAGGATAGGTGATTGTCAAAGCTGAGCCAGGGAGTCTTTGTACGTTGAGATACTCTCCCTGTCTCACTAGAAGAGAGCAGATGGTTGGCTCGTTCAAAAGCAATTTGAATCCAATCACTTCCTTGAATAAATCTCTGATCACGAATGCAGCACAGAAATACTTAGCTGAGCAGTTAGATTCCAATGACAACAGTGTGTGCTAGCTGGTTTTGACAGTGCCTGCAGATCTAAATGGAGAGAGCTAATTTGGAATACAAAACAACAAGGAAATTGCAGTTTGAGATTGCAGCACCTGATCCAGCAGGCATTTGAAAGCAGTTTGATATTGTCATTTAATAAATGTTGATTTGTTGTTGTCCTGGAACATATTTAAGAAACCCCAACTAATGTTTTTACTTTGATGTGCAGTATTTTCTGTTCTGTACAGTTTTCAATAATGCTTTTAGACCTTATTGCATCGCATGTGACTGGCGGGGTTCGATCTCAGGACTCCCACATGAAGACCCAAGAGTCGGTGATCACCTCCATTACACATTCATACACTATTTTATGTTCCACGACATCAGCTAATCCTGCTGTCTTGGAACATCAGCTGTTCTCCTTCTGTCTTGGTATTGATTTTGTCATTGTCAAATGTCAACTGAGCCCTGACACAAGCATGTTGAGATCATCTCCTAGATGTACGTGTCAGTCATATACGGTCGAGCAATGCTATTGGTTTACTGTCTCACACCAGCATACTGTATCTCTGCGAAGGTTTAAAGAGCTCTATCCTTGCAATTTTTGAAAATGTTCTGTCAGATACATTACGACTATCAAGTCATGAAAAGCGCGTAATGACTTAAAGCTGTGCAATTCAATGACAAACCAAGACATAGGAGATTCTCAGTCACCCGACACTATGCAGTGCTGTGCAAAGTAGCGTGTGCTCTTCGGCATGCACTGACTGTAATTTTCACTTCAAAAAGACTCAAGTGTAAATAGCTCGCCACAAAAAATGTCAATGGAGAAATGTGCTAAATCAATTCCCCTGTCCTCATCACTCCAGCGTTTTTTCCTAGCGCTGTCCAGGAAGCTGTTCTTATTTGTATCTTTTGTTCACTCCCTCCTCTGGTGTGATGGAGCGTGAATACGTCCAATCAGACGTCAAGTCATGGACACTCATGTTTCTGCACTCAAAAGCAGAATCTGAATCTGAGTATGTACTTGTCCCAAGTCCTCGTGGTAATTTTTCTGTTTTTTAAAAAAAGTGCAGATTGTAATTTGTAAGCTTTCAAATGTGTCGACTGACGGTGTAGTAAGTACCTTGCTGCAAAGCTAATGTTGAAGAACCACAGCCAAAGATTTGTATTATTGTGTACTGTAAAATAAATTCTGATTCTGATTCAAGACTTTTTTGTACCATTAAAAGAATAATAGTTACAACAACCATAAAGCCTCCATAATGATAAGCTGGCTAATTAGCTTAGGTAATACCTTGCTAGGTAATAATGTTAGCTATAGCTATCTGACCCAGTGAGTAACACTGACAGATATTGACAACTGAGTGGTTGGGGGTGGGGTTAACCAGACATTGTTACCGCCCATTACCTGGCTGTGAAGGTGAGAAAAAACAAAATCTTTGAAGGGCATTTTCTCTGCTTAGTGATTTCAGGTGTAGCAACTTTCAAATACTCATGTTGTCTTCAATTTGTTTCCGATTTCAATGTATGACGCATCATTTGAAAGCTTACAATCTGTAGTTTAAGCACATGTAAAAAACAGAAAAATGATTTCGCCTACAGGTAGTGCGTTTCATTGTCAGTTGTCACAAATGATGTCTCATACATTGAAATCAGTTGTTGTGTGTGCTGATTTTGTGAGTTTCCTTATAAAGAAATGAACAGTCTATAATTGAATAATAAACAAACATATTTGTTCAAAATTCATATAATGTGATTTTCTGGGATTTCTTTTTATATTCCGTCTCTCACTGTTAAAATGAATCTACCATTAAAATTATAGACTGTTCATTTATTTGTAAGAAAATCGGCAGGGGGTGAAATACTTACTTTCCCCACTGTAACTGCTGGAACAATCTAACCAAAACATTTCAGTTGGGTGTTCTGCTGCTGCTTGGTTCATTTAGGCTGTTAATTGAGGACCTTTTCCTTGGTAAAAGATGTGATTGTTTCTCCTAATATTGTGGTTTTATATATGATGTATCGATTTCTCTATTGAACTGTGTTGGATTTCTTTCAATATGTTGTTTCATTATTTTGTAAATATTGTGGACAGGGTGCACCTGCAAAGAGGCCTTGAGCTCTGCGTGTTTCCCCTCTAAATAAAGGTTAAATTAAATAAAATAAGCCATTGACACGTGTACTTTTCCCATGGAAATACAATAAAGGCATATGGGAATCAAAGCAATAGAATATCCAGTCGTCCTTGCCAGTCATGTCTGTGTGGCTGCCACAACTTGCACACCGCAAGTTCAAAAACAGCTCAGAGAGAGAAACCTAACAGCCTCTATGGACACCCTGTTTATAATCACAACATGATTGTGACATTCTCAACTCTCAACAATAACATTCCCAACAAAGTGAGTTACCATTTTTGACCAGATCATATCATAAGGAATTTCCCCCGTTTCTGCAACTAATTACATAGCACGCAGAGCGATATTAAACATATTGCACACATCAAGACTCCCAGAAGGCCCACTGATCAGTGTCAGAGTGTGTTTTAGTGTCGTCCAGGGGGCTGCAGATGTCCCCCATGTTGGAAGAGGAATGGTCTGGTCCTTACAAGTGCACCATTAATCAGGCCCGTAGCATTCGCCCAATGGGGTTCGGAGATCACAGGAGATCACAGGAACGGAGACAGAGCCAAGGCCTTAGCTACTGACGGGGCCAGATGTGGGACCGAGGGGTTGCGTTTAGTTCAAACTGTCTTCTTCCTCTCACTGCACTCCTCCTCCTCCCCTTCTCCATAGACTGTGACATTTAGCTCTTATGAAAGACCTTTCCCTCCTCATTTACAGTTCAATACAGCAGAGGGAAACTGTTGATTTTAGCTACGTGGTGTGCAACCTTGTTGATTTAAGCTAATACCCAGTAGGCCTACTTGTGCAACCTTATTGATTAACACTGTAGTGGTCGCAGGTTGGAAAAGTACTGAGTGTGCAGTATTCCATACCTGAGATGGGAGCAAAAACTGTTATACTGTAATTAACATGGACACATTTAAAATCAATTCCTGTCATTTTTATTTACTGTAAGGTTTCTACATGCATACTTGGTGCACTTGTGGGACACGTGCAAATAACTCTACAGCAAATATTGCTACAGGATGCTGCCTCCTTGAACATAGAATACAAAATTTCAGCCGGGTCGGGCCTGATGTTCTGACAGTTGATTCGGGTCGGGGCAGACTCAGGTTTGCCACGACAGAGCTGTGTGGTTTTTTTCTTCCTCTATAGTCTTGTGTGGCTGTGTGTTATCTCACAGCTGCCTGCTGCTCTCTCCCCCTCTGCTCTAGTCATTATGTGCACAGCAGCAACTGTTGAATTAAATGTTTTTGTTGTTGTCATTTTCATTTAGGCTATATAACACTATATAATAATAATAACTTTATTTGTATAGCACTTTACATCAAAGTGCTTTACAATAGGTAAGCCACAGTTAAAACAATTTAAAACAACTATTTCAATTTAAAAACACACAATTTCGCAGCACAAATACAATAGGTAAAAACAACAATTTTAAACTGTTTAAAAACAACTATTTCAATTTAAAAACACACATAATTACACAGCACAAATACACAGCCTATGACATATAGACAACAGAAAACATCTAAACATCTAAGATAATATTCTTTAAGAAGTATTCTTTTTTTCTTTTCTTTTGGCTCTACACTCCAAATGTTTCGATTTGAAATCAAACAATTACTGTGAGGTTAAAGTAGAGATCGTCAGCTTTTATTTGATGGAATTTGTGTAGTTATTGGTTTCATCATTCAGAAATCACAACAGTTTTTATGCATAGTGCCCCTATTTCAGGGTACGCCAAAGTAATGGGACAATTGGCTTCACAGGTGTTTCTGGTCAATGGGTCACAGACTTCAGGCAGTTATTGCATGCCAAGGATTGTCGACCAACTACTAAACATGAGTGCTTAATTTGGACATTTTATAAATCTGTCCCATCACTTGGGTACCCTGAAACGGGGACTGTGCATAAAAGGGGTGTCATTTCTGAATGGTGAAACCAATGTGAACACAAATCTGAGAATCTCTAAACTTTAACCTCATAGTTGTTTTGGTTGAAATTCAACATTTGGAGAGTAGAGCTAAAAGAAGAAAATGATTCACTGTCCCATTACTTAAGCAGTCGGACGTTTTACTTCCCAACTTTGAATGTCAGAACAGCAGCAATAGTATATCAGTGCAACAGCATAGGTTAACAACAACTTCACGTGAAACTCTTGTGTATCAACAGGTATGGCTAACTCTAAACACTACCCAGAAAGCCCCTGGGTTGAACTCTCAACTCCTCGTCTTAAAGGAGCCGTACCTCCTCCATAGTGGCTAGGGAACGTCTTATGTACAGTGGGTCACCACAATATATGTTTTAATTTTTTTTATTTGCAGAAATAATGCAAATAATGTAGTGTGGTTTTTGAGTGCTGTTTTATGTAATCTTTTTTTCTGCTGTTTCTCTTGTTGTCAGTCCTTATTACTGGTGTTAAAAGGCTGTCAAAAAGAATCTAAACATTACCAATTCTCTAAAGTGCCTCTGTTCTGTCATGCTCTCTTTGCCTGCACCTAACAAAGAGTATCAGATCAATTGAAAGCATAACAAATTTTGCTGCGCAAACCTTCTCTTATAAAGTGCTATTGGCAACAACACGTAACAGGCAACAACAGCAAGTCCTGGCTCATTTTTCATTATGTGAAGTCAAGTGCAGTAAATAGCCTACAGTTATTGAAAGGTGAACTTTCAAGCCGTCTCTTTCCACTCTTCAGTGAGTGGCATTCTCCCCTTACTCCACAGTACTGCAAAGGCACGGCCGTTTTCTAGACCTCAGGCTTTTTTCAGGCTCTGGCTCATGAAAATGTCTTTGTCAGGCTTGGGCTTCATCTCAATAGGCACGGGTAGGGTCTGAATATAATTTTCAGGCTCATTGAAAGCTCTAGTGCAATATCTGTCTTCTGGCAACAGTCAATTTGCATGTATTTGTCATAATTAATACACAACAGGAGTGTATTATGTTGATTCAGGTCTGTGTCAACAGTGTAATCCACTCAAAATGTATGCATAAATGCATAAAAGATAAAATAATGTCAGAGGAAAAACTATTGTGTCTTTGTCTTTGAATCCTTACTTTATCCTTCTCCTTGATTATGATTGTTTAACCTGAAACAGAGTCTGGATCTGGAGTGAGTTTCCCGAAAGCTTTGTAGCGTTATAAGTACTTCTTGAGTAACTGTTATGAGCCTTTAGCAGTTCAAGCTGGTTTCCAAAAACCCTTCGTAGCTCATGTAGTACTTCAATTCTTTGTGATTTCACAAGAGCTGCAGACCCATCTTGGGGCAGCCAAACCACAAACATATATAATGTTTATGTATATAACTAGCCAGTTCAAATCTTGCAGATTATAAGAAGTAGGTCTTGGCAAAAACTAAGCAAAACTAAAACTCTTCTCAAACCATTCTGAAATCTTCATTTATTGTGCGGCATATTATTGACGACAAATATGCAGCTTCTTTTTACAGCTCAGCATAAATTCTACATTTCTTAATAAGCGCCTTGTGTATTTTTAATCACATACGAATGGAGGGTGGCTGAGGGATCTCTCCAGTACCAGTTTCTCTTCATGCTCTTCCTCCATTGATAGACATCGCTGGTGATCCGATCAGTGGCTGAGAAACAGATTGAAGAAGTCATATGCTCTTCTAAGAGAGGAAGCTCCATGAGATATTCATCTCGCATGTCCCGCGTGCCTTGACGTTTTACACAAGGACAGCTTCTATATCATTTGGTGAGCTTGCTCCCAATTGTTGGAGAATGTTGTTGGATAACCTGTGATATGGATAATGGAGATTCAACTACCTACCGCTTCTAAATGCTCACACATCGTATTCTGTCTTTTCCCAGGTGAGAGGCTTTTCGCCTAAACATTTAGATGTTTCTTCCAGGCACAACTGTCTCATACTGTCTGAGGCTACTTGGGCGCATGGCCTCCTGATAGTGGTATTGTCCTGTTGCTGCCTCATGCTGAGTGTCCTCTCACCCAGGGTTGTGACGTCAGAGCTACAATGATGGGGTGGGGGGGCAGTTCACAAAGGATGTTCATGAGTGGCATATGTGACTTGCTCTATAATGTTTAGTTGTGTTGTGCCCCTAAACATATTTTGAGTTCTGATGACTGTTGAAACCATGACATAATTTCGCAACTCCCAATAATGAGCAAGAAAGAGCCACTGAACACTGATTTGGAGAAATCCACTCCTGACGTTTTCTGTTTTTGAGGTAACAACTATCACATTCCATTCCCGGCACAGCAGATACTCGCACCACGGCTCAAATTACGACTTTTTATCTTACATCAAGCAACAAACAACAAACAAGCTAGCTTACTAGTTCAGCAAATGAGTTTGACAGTTTGACTTTAGCTAAACTGACGGTCAGTTGATCAGTTATCCCAACTACCAAGGAGAGATACGCTCCTAGCAGCTCCTGGCCATAGCATGGGAACTCCTGCTTTGGAGCAGCGGCCATCTGTTGTCTCTCAGAACAACACACATACTAAATTCAGGAGCAGATTTACTGTCACATGAAGGCAGGGGAATAACGATTCCTCATGGATTTCGTACAGGCGAATCAGGAGACATCACCGTAGATCTTTACGCATCACAGGACAACAACACGTCTGCTTTTAGTGATGAAGGATCACAACGTTCCTCTGGGCATGGATGCGCTGGCTCACTAGTAACCAGATGCCTTCCATTACGCATTCCCTCCTGTCAGCCTAATTTCTCCCACTCTGAACAGAGTGAGGTCGCGCGGTCTCCTGATTGGCCAGGCAGACCTCGGCGTGTGGAGATAGCATAGCTTCTTTATGTACGACTTTGGCAGCTCCCATTGCACAGGGACTTGCTATCCGAATCGCACGGCCAAATATTCCACCAACAGCCCGAGTTGATGGATCTATAGGTTAGCCCATGAGAGGTCCAATTTACAGACGGATGGCTTGGTCCCAAACATGACTCAGCCATGATTCAGGGTGCTAGAGTCTACACGAACTCAAGTGAAGGGTGGTTGAGGCTTCGCTTGAGAGGCGTGATGTGGTGCCTTTTCAGTGCTCCACCCTCACAGACCTCTCCTTCTTCTATTAAAAGCTACATGGTCACCATCCGGCATGCCATGTTGGTCCTGGTGAAATGATTATTGGGACTCACCCTCTTGTCTGTTGTTTTTGTGAAGGGAGCGCGCCGCATCCGTCCATTTTGGACATGTTCATGGTTTTTGACACGCTTATGAGCACTTAATTGAGCTTTTGGTAACTGGTGACTTTGAGACATTTACATTTACATTTTTGGCATTTAGCAGACGCCTTATTCCAAAGCGACTTACAATCAATACATTTGAATGCTAAGCATGTCAATCATCAGTCCACCATTCGTGGCAGGAAGAGTAATCTAGCTCAGGCCCGGGGCCATTGATAGAAGGAAAACCTTCTTCTAAAACTTTTTTTTTTTTTTATACTGGAGGAACAGAGAAACAGTACAAGGAGGGCAATAGAAGTTCTTAGGGACAGTAGAGGGGAAAGCGGGTGTCTTTAGGAGACGTAGTGCTGAGGGGCAGAAGATGTCTCAGGAGGAGCAGTTAAGGTGTAACCTGAAGAGATGGGTCTTCAGTCTACGACGGAAGATGGGTAGTGACTCTGCCGTTCTGACAGCCGTGGGGAGCTCATTCCACCAGCGGGGAGCCAGTGTTGTGAAGAGACGTGATCGGGCAGCACGACTGCTGTGCAGAGGTGGTGGGGCCAGTCGGCCAGCCGAAGTGGAGGAGCGGAGTGAGCGGGCTGGAGTTTGCAGGGTTACCATTTCCTCCAGGTAGGCAGGGGCTGTCCCTTTAGCTGCCTGATATGCAAGCACCAGGGTCTTGAATCTGATGCGAGCTGCTATCGGGAGCCAGTGCAGGGTGCGAAGGAGAGGGGTGACATGAGAGTATTTGGGGGGGTTGAATACCAGCCGGGCAGCAGCGTTCTGGATGAGCTGCAGAGGTCTAATGGCGGAGGCGGGGAGCCCAGCCAGGAGTACGTTGCATTAATCCAGGCGGGAGATGACCAGTGCCTGGGTCAAGAGTTGCGCTGCCTCTCTGGTAAGGAATGGTCGTATCCTTCTGATGTTGTAGAGGAAGAATCTGCAGGAGCGAGCCGTTGCTGCAATGTTCTCCGCACAGGATAGTCGGTTGTCCAGGATCACTCCAAGGTTCTTGGCTGTCAGGGAGGGGGTTACAGTAGAGTTCTCCACTGTGATAGAGAAGTCTTGGAGAGGGCAGGCTTTCCCAGGGATGAAGAGGAGCTCGGTCTTGTTAAGATTGAGCTTGAGATGGTGGTCAGCCATCCATGTTGAAATGTCAGCGAGACATGCAGAGATACGGGTTGCCACGTGTACATCAGACGGGGGAAGGACAGGAAGAGTTGAGTGTCGTCTGCGTAGCTGTGGTAGGAGAGCCCATGTGAAGAGATTACCGAGCCAAGAGACTTGGTGTAGAGAGAGAAAAGTAGGGGCCCTAGGACAGAACCCTGGGGTACCCCAGTGGAGAGGGTTTGTGGAGAAGACAGCAATTCTCTCCAGGTCACCTGGTAGGAGCGGCCCGCCAGGTAGGAAGAAAACCAGGAGTGTGCGTTGCCAGAGATGCCCAGTTCTGAGAGGATGGAGAGAAGGATCTGGTGATTGACTGTGTCGAAGGCAGCAGACAGGTCAAGGAGAATGAGAACAGAGGAGAGGGAGGAAGCTTGAGCAGAGTGGAGGGCTTCCGTGACAGCAAGGAGCACAGTCTCAGTGGAGTGCCCAGCCTTGAAGCCGGATTGGTGGGGGTCTAAGTGTTCCATCTTCCGGAGATAGTCAGTCAGTTGTTAAGATGCCGCGCGTTCAAGGGTTTTGGAAGGGAAGGAGAGAAGGGATACAGGTCTGTAATTGTGGACAGATGATGGGTCAAGGGTAGGTTTCTTGAGGAGAGGCTTGACTCTGGCTATTTTGAAGGCCGCTGGGACAGATCCTGTGGATAGGGAGGAGTTGATTAGGGTGGTAAGGTAAGGAAGGATGTCGGCGGAAATGGATTGGAGAAGAGGGGAGGGGATGGGATCGAGAGGGCATGTGGTTGCCCGCTTTGATGTGATAAGTGTGAGAATCTCATCGGGGGAGAGGGGGGAAAAAGATGACAAGCCAGAGACTGAGTGTCGAGGAGAGAGTTTGGAAGGGGTGTTAGCATCGTTAGTAGGAGGAGGGGAAAAGGTGCTGCTGATGTCGTCCACCTTTTTTTCAAAGTAGGTGACAAAGTCATCGGCAGACAGGGAGGAAGGAGGAGGGGGAGGAGGTGGATTAAGGAGTGAGGAGAAAGTGGAGAACAGTTTTCTAGGATTAGAGGCAGAAGAATGTATTTTGGAATGATAGTAGGATGCTTTAGCAGCTGATGCCGAGGAGGCGTAGTTGGAAAGGAGAGAGTGATAGAGGTTAAGGTCATCAGAAAGGCCAGTTTTTCTCCATTTCCTCTCAGCTGCTCTGAGCTCTAGTCTACAAGCATGTAGCGTTTCAGAGAGCCAGGAAGCTCGAGGAGAGGATCGAGCTGGCTTCAAGGTTAGTGGACAGAGGGTGTCGAAGGATGAGGTGAGAGCGGACAGGAGGGTTGAGAATGCTGCATCAGTGGATAGAAGGGAGAAGGATTCAACAGAGGGTAGGGAGGATAGGACAGAAGAAGAGAGGGTGATGGGGGACAGGGTACGTAGGTTACGACCAGAGGGTCTTAAGTGGTTAGAGGCTGACAGGGAAGAGGAGGTTTTGAGGTGAAGGGAGGAGGATATAAAGTGGTGATCAGAAACT
This sequence comes from Nansenia antarctica, assembly GCF_963989245.1. NCBI lineage: Eukaryota > Metazoa > Chordata > Actinopteri > Argentiniformes > Microstomatidae > Nansenia > Nansenia antarctica. The sequence continues at coordinate 51,383,141 of NC_137689.1, forward strand.
GGAAGAGGGGTAACAGTAAGGTTGGACGTGTGGGAACATCTGGTGAAGACAAGGTCGAGCTGATTGCCTGCCTTATGAGTCGGAGGGGAGGGGGACAGGGTAAGGCCGAAGGAGAGGAGAAGGTCAAGTACTCCGGATGAGAGAAGCCTCTCTGATTGGAAATTGAAGTCACCTAGTAGTACAAGCGGAGTGCCATCGTCAGGGAAGGAGCTGAGAAGGCCATCCATCTCGCCTAGGAAGTCACCGAGCTGGCCTGGGGGGCGATAGATGACAACAATGTGGAGTTTGACCGGGGAGGAGACAAAAACAGCATGAAATTCAAAGGAGGATATAGACAGGTGTGCCAGGGGAAGGACAGTATGTGACCACTTGGGCGAGATGAGGAGTCCTGTGCCTCCCCCTCGACCAGAGGGTCTAGGGGAATGAGAAAAGGAGTAGGCGCCAGAGAGGGCTGCTGGTGTAACTGTGTTTTCAGGTGTGATCGAGGTTTCAGTGAGAGCGAGGAAATTGAGGGCCATGAGAGATGCATAAGCTGAGATAGCCTCAGCTTTCCAGACTGCTGACTGACAATTCCAGAGACCGTCTGCGGCGATAAAGTCATGGTCAGTAGAAGAAGGTGGGTAGATGAGATTGGAAGGGTTGCGAGGGTGGATGTGACGTTGTCTCATAAGACGGCATTTGACAAGAGCGCTAGCGACCGCGATGCCCTCTTGGCCTATCCTTCATTCACTCAGTTTGCCCCTGGTGATTCATTTACATCACATCTACATTTTTGGCATTTAGCAGACGCCTTATTCTAAAGCGACTTACAATCAATACATTTCACTAAGTAAGTGAATTGTTTATCCACTAGTCAGGAAAAATACTCTATGCTCAGGCCAGAGGCCTAGGCCATTTGCAGTCGTCGTGCTAGAAGAAGGAAGAGTTTTATTTTTATTGACACTGGGGAAAAAGTACAAGGGGTTGGTAGATGTCTCAGGAGAAACACTATAGGTGGGGAAGTAGGTGTCTCTGGAGACAGTTAAAGTGTAACCTGAAGAGATGGGTCTTCATTCTCCGATGGAAGTTGGAGAGTGATTCTGCAGTTCTGACAGCCGCGGGAAACTTGTTCCACCAGCAGGGAGTCAGTATAGTGAATAGACGTGACCGGGCAGCGCAGCTGCCGCATTGGCGAGGTGGTGGGGCCAGTTGTCCAGCAGAGGTGGAGGAACGGACTAAACGGGCTGATGTTTGGGGGTGACCATTTCTTGCAGGTAGACAGGGGCTGTCCCTTTTGCTGTCTGGTAGACGAGTATCAGGGTCTTGAATCTGATGCGAGCTGCTATCGGGAGCCAGTGAAAGGTGTGAAGGAGAGAGGTAACATGGGAGAATTTGGCGAGGTTGAACACCAGATGGGCGGCATCATTCTGGATGAGCTGCAGAGGTCTGATGGCGGAGACGGGGAGTCCGGCCAGGAGTCCGTTGCAGTAATCAAGGCGGGAGATGACCAGTGACTGGACCAAGAGTTGAGCTGCTTCTCTGGTGAGGGATGGACGTATCCTTCTGATGTTGTAGACGAAGAATCTGCAGGAGCGTGCATTCCCGAAGTCATTCGATTCGTTTCCATTCGAGACAGTAAACAAAATGGTCGGATTCTCTTTTCTATTTTGGAGAAATTAGACCCTTATACCACACACATCAGTGACCACAGAGAAGGTGTAAGTACTGGATAGATATCAACAAATTCAATCTGGGAACCTGCATGGTAAACATGTTTAAATGAGGAATGTGTTGAAAAGGATATCTGGATTTGAAGTATGGGGCAAACAACATGGTGACAGCTCTACAGTACTTTGGGAGATATCCACATTCTATGTAAATATGTGTTCAATCGGTTTAGTGCCAGCCGAATCATCCCCACAAGTCAGGAAATAACTGTTCACAAACTGTAGAACCACTATGCAACAATTGCAAATAATGTTTCATGATTTCACAGGGATAGTTTTCTGATTTCTGATCAAATTTAATTTGTAAATGAATTAATAACTGGCTCCTGATTGCAATAGCTCCCTATTTGGCAATCACTAAGTGAGTATAGAACAAACTAATGAGTTTACAAACTAACTGTTTGTAAATGGTTAATAATTGAATAATAAGCAGGTTATAAATTAACTAATTATGAACCAATTATGAATCCTTTACAAAGGGTACCTCAATGTAAAGTCACCAGGACATGTTGCAATGATACAGTGTTGGTTGTGTAGTAAACATCTTACTCAATACAATGCCTTGTCAAAGCCCTTTCAATTCATACAATTAAAGCTATTCATTATATAATGTACAGTACATTGTGAGAGGATACAATACAGGTTGAACCTCGATCCAGGGATGGGTTACCTACATGGTGCGGTGAGAGACCAGGGTCCCCTAGGCCTAGTCTACAGTCCAGTCTGTGCGTCTGGCTGGCGTGTTGTGAACTAATTGTTTCGTGCCTCTGGGATTGCAGAGTGTTGTCAGATTTGTCAGGTAGTGTATAAATCACTGCTCTCTGAAGATCTCCCTCTTCTGCACGCTTCTCACCGTAATCCCTTATTTGTATTTATACAGGGGAGACACACTGAGACCGCAGCCTCTTTTGCAGGTGCACCCTGCCCGCAATATCTACACAATAAGAAAACAACACATACAAAATACAACACAGTTAAATACAGAAAGCAATACATCATATAAAACCCATCATATATTAGGAGAAACAATCACATCCTTCACCAAGGAGGTCCTCAATTAGCACCCTAAATTGCAGAGCAGCACCAGACCATCCAACTGAAATGTTTTCTGTAGATTGTTCCAGCACTGAGGTGCAACATAGCTAAAAGCAGATTTACCCAATTTGGTGGAGACCCGAGGAACCTCAAGAGTTATCCAGTATCTAAGTTTAAACTTCTATGTATTATTGAATACAGTATATCGAACCGCTGTATTATTGAACCTAACACCCTGCTGTTTCTGTAGTCTCATAACTTTATTTAATAACAATAGCAATAACTGGGGAAAGATAGAGAGGCACGGTATTTTTATTCCCAGCATGCATCTCATGGTTGAGGGAGGGGTCAGCCAGTCATGAAATTGCCTCAGCGATGCCCCCGCCAAAGGCATGTGCTCTAGCGAGCTTCACACCAACTCCTCATATACCTGCACGGCCACTTGAAGAGAGGGGGTCGGCTAAATGCATGGCTGCGCCATATTCTGCTTCACTCCTCACCTTGGCAGTAAAGCACTGACCACAACAGAAGCTGTGAGGCACAGCAACATGAGAAGTCAGCAGTAAAAGAAACTGGGAAATTGGAGACTTGCCAAAAGATCTTGTGTAAATCTCTATCTAGCTACTATGTGAGATGAATCAGTCTATCTTCTCATAGGGCTTTCACACCACCAAGGAACCATTCCCGTTCCCATTCTGGAACCTCCGAACCTTGGTGCTGTCTGGCGAACCAGCCCGCATTCATACCAGTGTAACTGGAACCATCAGCGTCATCAACGTTGGTTGACGAAAGGGCGGGATAAACAAAAATGTCACAACAAGATGGCAGCTCCTTCACTGGAAATGAGGATAATATCTTCCACTACAGTATCTGAAATAAACACTTTTCTATGAAAAATAGACACTTTCTAAACATGTTGTCTTACTAACCAGCTGCTCCATTACTGGAATAGAAATGGCTTACGAAGTTCACGTTCACGCGTGTGCGTGTGTTTTTTGAGCATGTGAGGAAGATCGAGAGAATGATGAAACTTTTGAAAAACATTTTTTATCACTAAAGATTAGATTTAGATTAGATTACATTTTGTCTCCTTCCTTCTTGCTAGTCTTTGCAGCCTAGAATATGATACACCCACTGACGACGTCACGGTTCTGCTTTTTGGTTTGCGCTGAGAACCACTATTTTCTGGTTCCAACGAAACAACTTTTCAGGCTCCGAACCAATTTATTTTTGGCTGGTTCCAGACTTGGTTCCAGACTTGGTTCTCGAACGCGAACCGGCTCGGTTCCTTGGCGGTGTGAAAGCCCTATCTCTCTCTCTCTCTCTCTCTCTCTCCCTCGCTCTCCTCAACTGTACCCATGCTTTACAATCTAATCCCCCCCAAAACCTCTCCTTTTCTACTGATTCAATTTATTTTCAATGCCACACCATTCAGATTGTATTGTTTACGGATTGATTGGGCAGTCCGGTCTGAAGGGACTTGATACCTTGTATCAAGCTGTAATTAGGCTACCCTGAGGGCAAGCTTCTCTTAAATGAGAAAGACTCTCCCTGATTGTTTGACCTCACTATTCTCCCCTTGTTGCCTGAGGCTGTGTTATACATTTAATTACTGTCTGTGCACACCACTCCAATGGAGCCCTGGAGCCATAGTTCACATTTACCTCACACTCTCTCTTAGACCAGTTACTGCATTTTCTACCATTTTCACCTGAACTGCAGACTCCCACCTGGATTTAAAAGGAATGGTAAAAAAAGATGTGGTGGAAACATCCTCAAGCCCTTATGTTTACACCAATCCTATGCCTTAGAATAGTGGAGGAGTGCATACGTTCATGCTTCGGGGAGAATGATAGAGAATTAGAATGCAGCACAGACAATCAGCTCTGCTGCCAGCTATGGTTCACCTCTACTGTGTTGACCACGTGGAAGCTGAGGAAATCAATTGTGATCATTACTGGTAATCAGGCGTCTTGCTAACAGTAAGCAGACAGAGGTGCAAGGGTCAGGATTGAGGCACAGAAGGGTTAGGGTCAGTGCTAATGAAGGGCCCCATTCTGCTTGAGCAGAACAGTTAGCAAAGTTACCTATTATAGCCACAATATTTTGAAGATATGGCATGCACCTTGACTAGGAATCGGTAGAAGCACTGCTTCCCCCCACCAAGAGATGGGATGGAATATACTCCAATAGGAAACTTTAATGCTGAAGCTAGCCATGATGTGCAATACATTCTCACACTGAAATGTGACACGGCCTGGTGAAAGGGGTAACAAGTCGGCAGCCGATTTAATGTTCAGACTTTTATTTAGAAGAATTTAAATACATTTCAGCTTTGTTGAAAATCAATGAGACGCTCGCTAGTCAACTAACACAGCTTGTTTTGTTAGCCTGCTAATAATGTAAAGTAGTGTTATAGTTAATTAGGTAGCAGTGGGGATTACTCACCGAATCCATTGCGTTGCAGTATTTTGGCTTGACTAGCGAGTGTGTGTTGTGATTTTCGACAACATTGAAATATATTTCCATGTATTTTATTTCAAAATAAAAGTCAGAACATTTTGATTGGTTGCCAAAATGCTAACCCTTTCACCAGACCATTATTATATGTTATTATGATATGTTATTTCCATATAACCTTGTGCCAGTGAATGTGTGATCATGTTGGTGCATTCTACAGTGTGTCGTGATACAGGAGTCGCACTCCGAGCTCACACAAGTCTCAAACATGCGTCCTCTGTATTGTCAACACATGTGACCGTCTCCCAAATACCCGATGGAAACCAGCTATGCCACTAAAAAACTAGCAATTTGATGGCGCTGGTGATTTGACCCTCAGGAGTGAGTCTATCATTTCAACTCTGTTACATAAAGTTGGAGGATTACAGTTCTTTTCCAGTTTGTTTCGACAAAGCATGTTCCTTTTATATCCCTCCTAAAACCCTGTTTCCATTGGTAACATGGGGTGTTCTATTTTATAAGATTGGAAACTGGATACTCCATACTTTTACACATTTCCTTGCTTACTGACCTCAGCATTTCAGTCTTTCAGTACTTTTCGTGCTGTTTCTATTGTTTGCTTGGTTTGTTATTTCCACTGACAATATCTAGCTGCAAACAATCTAGTTTCATGCAAGCTTTTGACATTGGCTATTCTTTATAATAAACAAGACTCTTTTTGACCAGGGATGTCAAATGGCAACCATTTAACCATCAACTGACACTGTCAAACAAACATCATATCGTGTGTCTCATTGTCGAGCGACAAATCATCCAAACTAATATTTTCAGTGCTTCTATCCTCTGTGAGATTTCCATGGTAGTGGATGAATTCATATGACTTATGAATTAACCTCCTGTTTTATAGGACATAGGATGCATATGGCCTCACTAATTCCTGGAACGTGCCTGACCTCATGGCATGCTAAAAAACAAACGCAAACATTCACCACACCCCAGGAACACAGCAACCCAACTGACAACATCTGGCCAAAGTGCCATGTCATTTCCGAGACATTATGATATATGGCATAAATTAGTATTCATCAGCCGAGTCGTAGCCCCTTTCATGTGAAAGGACTGTTTCCAACCCTTATTTATGACATGGGCCCTGACATTAATTCAGGCTTCTTTTCTCCTTGGAGACCCAGAGCAGACAAAGATGCGCTGTCGGATGTGTCATTCCTCTATAGCCACAGACATTGTCATCTGCTGGAGAAACTCCCTGGGCCTTGAGAAGGGAAGACTAAAGTACTTTTGTCCAGACGGAATGCAGTTTCCATCGGCGTTTTACTGTTCCCTGGGGTGGCATGTGGTACCAGAAGGGAAAAGGGGAGTGGGGGATGGGGGGGGAGGGGGGGTTGCGGAGGGGGTGGGGGGGGGGGGATCACCGGCATGCCTCCAGTGGGCCATGTGCCTGTGTGCCCGGCCATTGAGGCCTGTGCTGGGCCCGGCATGTGCTGCTTCACTCCACCGGGACCAAAGGCCAACAGGGCCTTGTTAATGATGTCAGAGGTCAGGCATCATAAACCCACTCTTGCCCTCCTCTGGACCCCTCAGTCGTAGGAGGAAACGGGAGATGGATCTCCTAAAATGTACTCACCACTCCTCATGCACCACTCTGATGTTGCAGGGCAGGGTGGTGGCGGGGGGGGGGGGGGGGGAGTGGGCGTTTGGTTAACTCGACAGAGGCTACTCTGGAGTTCAGAGGGGATTCCTGCCTCACGTATCCTGTTATTAGGCCCCCCCATCAATGACGAGATGAATGAAGTCTTGACCCGGAGGTTCGACCCCCCTGCCACAAAGAAGCCACCTGTCGCTCTCTGTTTGTGTATAACCAACACTGGAATGTCTGTTATCTGTTGTAACAGACACTATGTTGAGAATTGTATAGGACAAGTCAATTGATATTAGCGTTATATTGCTGTTGACCTATTGGCTGGGATGTGAACCTCCCTGTGTCACAATGTGGTGTCATGTTTGCTAATTTGTGTCAAATGCTAATTTACCGTTCTATTATCCTGTCTGTATTCACTACAACAGTGAGTAATTCCATGCTGCAATTTACTTTTATTTAGAATTGCACATAAACACAAACAAAGCATATGTGACACGTTCTAGTGTTTTGGTTCGCATGTCGGCATCCGATGTAATCCGATATGACTTTTCTTTCAAAACATGTGAATATATTTACGCTGTTGAAAATGAATGACACATCGCTAGTCAACTAACACAGCTTGTTTTGTGAACCTGCTAACAATGTTAAGTAGTGTTCTAGTTAACTAGGTAGCAGTGGGGATTACTCACCCAATCCATTACGTTGCAGTATTTTTGCTTGACTAGTTTCCCCAAAGCTCTGACACAATATGATATAATGTCATAAACAATTAGGTATGGAGGCGTATTTACAGTATAGTCTAAATGGATACAGTTTAAAGTCTAAATGGATGGCTCCTCTCTGATATAGCTCCCTGCTTGAAATTAACCCTCTAGCCCCCAATAGAATTCTAGAACATACCTGCAGTTTACTGGGGTTTTGCCTTCAATGATTCTATTGATTCTATGTCTGAAATAATGGTGAATAACAAAAAAATGTAAGCATAAATGTCAAGTTAGTCAATGTCAAATGACAAGTTCATTTACTTTTAAAGATGAGAGGCTAAACTGTATTTTCATATTATCATCCCCATCACAATTGTCATACATTTTAACCACAGTATGATTGTTTACCAAATAGTATCATCTACGGATGAAAACATGAGCTAGGTAGCCAGCTACAGTGTGGTTCTCACCTACCTTCACACATCCCTGGATTACACCCCAGAGTGGATTATTTTCTTTAATTAAATTACTGGACAGTGGACACAAATCGATCACCAAAGGCAAAGTAATCTTGTCATAGTTTTCACCTGCCTTTTGCTTTCATTTGCTATTGCAGCAAACGAAACGGGGTAGATTAGCTTTCCCCAAGCGGGTCTCGAACTCACGACCTTCCGCTTACCAACCGACTGCGCTAAACACAACACCAAGAAAGTTAACTCCCTTGGCGGAGCTGCACACAGGCTGTACACTCCCTTGGCTGTACACAGGGTTGTTACACTATTTTACAGTTTACTTTTTTACTAGATAGCTACCACTGGTAGCTACTTGCCTTTGAGTAGTGAAACATTTTAGCTTTTTCGGAGGCATACAACAACAATTTAAACTGCAAGGTTGACTTTTCCACTTGCTTATCGGTTAACTCAGTTCACTTTTGTTTTGAACACTTTGAGATGTCTCAAAAACAGGAAAGCCGTGATAGCCCCAGCGAAGGCCGAAATAAAAAAGAGTCTGAGCAAATTTGAATTTTGGTGCAGTATTGTCATTACGTGAAAAGAAAAAGGGAAAGGAAATCCACTCAAATGTTAAAAGAGAGAATCATGTGTTTTTATTGAAATGATTGCACCATCCATGGTTTAAGTATTGTATGCTTCAATTACTTTATTGTATGAGTGAAAGTGACATCCGTCCACTGGTGCTCTAGTAAAATATAAACCGTCCATCGACGGCCACCATGGGGTCTAGAGGGTTAAACACACATTAAATACAAATAATGTACACAGTGGGGAGCCCATAACTTCAAACTCCCCGTAGGTAGGTAAAACACAAAGAAAAACTACATGTGGAAGTTGGGTTCTGTGTGGAATGACCAAAACATACTCAATACTAGTCTGTGGGGAACAACTGCTTGGCTATGGTGGAGATCTGCATAACTTGGCTCTTAAAGCCTGTCCTAAGAACATGTGACATGTTTTGCATAACGTGAGATCAGCTGTCCGTCCTTGATGACAAGCTCCCATACTTCTTAAAGTGCCTTGTCTGAAACTTTGTAAACTTCAAGAGTTTTTTTCCACTGAAAGGGAATATTTCAAATCTTCTTAACATAAATCCCCCATTTCATTCCAGCCAACAATGCACTTTCTGAACAGTTCATAAACAATGCCTTTATTGCTCTTGCTCTAGTAAAGGAATGGCTCACTCTTAAACTAAATTTATTTGTTGGATTTTCTATCCACCCAAGTTACTAAATAAACCAAATGTGCACTTAAAAACTGTCAGTGACTGAGTTGGAATTTAAGGCTACATGAACTGTGTGTGTGTGTGTGTGTGTGTGTGTGTGTGTGTGTGTGTGTGTGTGTGTGTGTGTGTGTGTGCGCGCGTGCATGCCTGCCTGCCTGCGTGCCTGCCTGCACCGAGTGAGAGAGGCCCTCTGCATGTACCTACAAAGCCGATACTAACAACTCTGAGGATATTCTGTTGAAACCTGGTCCTCACAGACGTGCATGCATACCCCACATCAACTTTCCTTTTAGACCAGCAGTTGACAACCCACCTGCTTGCCTTTGCTAGAGGGGGTGGGGTGTGTGGGGGTTATGGGCAGGCAGGTAGGCATGCAGGGGCGCTGAGTGGCTGTCTGTCAGTACCCGGGCTACAGCTCTGTCAGTACCTAGGCTCTTGGCAGGTCCTTTCATGTATCTTGCCGCTGTTGTTACAGGTGGCTGCTCTCTCAGCTCTGGACGGATGGACGGACAGACGCACGGAGAGACCTCGGCGGGAGTCAACTCAACAGGGCCCGTCAGTGGAGCAGGAGGGGGGAGGGAGGCCCTTGGAGCTGGTGGTGATTTAAAGGCCTCACTTGTGCTGACTACTACGCTACTGTGCCACCCCCCCCCCCCCCCCCCCCCCCCAGGCCTGTGTGAGGATGACAGGTTCCTGGTTTGCTCTCTCTCCAGCAGCTGTGTGGAGGTAAGCCTAGCACCAGGGAACAGACTGCTATTACCATGATGCGGTTTGTTGGCATGTTAGCAACGAATGTATAGGCTTTATCATGCTACCTTTACTTAAAAAGGTAAACTAGTCACTACGGAACATGATATAGTGAATACAATGGTTTCCCTGACTCCTTACATTACCTTTTTGTACACGGGCAGGAGAAGAAAAAAAACATGTAACCAGTAACAGATTTCCCATAAAACCCTGTTTCCACTTTGGCCCCTGGCCCTGTCTTCTCCCAGAAACTTCCAGTAAAAGTGAACTTATACACACAATGGTGGGAAACATGTGACCTTTGACCCCAAGGCGGGTCACAGACAGGACACCGGTGACCTCAGTGCTAATGAAGACAAGTGGATCTGACATGCTCTTCATTTGAAACAGGGTAACAGGTAGCAACACAATGACAATAATGGAAAATCGTCACCGAAAATCACAGGTCAAATGTTAAGATGAAACAGGTTTTTTTCTTCTTTTTTTTGGGACTGTGGAGATTCTTACTTTGATCATATCTTGAAACAGGAGTAGTGGACAGCATCCATCGAGACTGCATATAATGACAAAATATATTATTTATGAGTTCTGGACGTCTATGTTATTTTGTGGTGCAGTATATAATGTACCATACATATGTTCTAATATTTACAGCACATATTTCCAATTCCCTTGGCTACAAGTTCCCTTGGCTTCGTTTCCCTTTGTTTCTCGTTCCCTTGGCTACGACTTATACAGTCCCCCGTCCACCAACACCCGTTTTTAAAACTACATTTGAGTGTTTTGGGTCGGAATACTGTACAGCTTTAAGGGAATGGTCCATTCACTTCGGTGTGATATTTTTTTCAGAACAAGCTGAATTACTTTCCTCCAGATGTGTACTTTATATTCAAGATGAATGATATGGACTTTAAAAGCATGATAAATGAGTGAGCTTTCAAAATCTTTCACTTCCCAAGAGAAGGCTGAAAGCTTTTTCTCAAATTCAACTCATATCCAATGCGTTTTTATCTCAAAACCTATCCCCCAAATCACTGAAATTAGGCTTGATTCAGGTTTCTAGCCAGAGGGACTGGAACAGTCTAAACAGACAGCGTTTAATAAACAGTCAACACAGAAAACATTGGATTACTTCCCAGGCAGATGAAGGTAACCGAGGCAAGTGCATTTTCCAAAACCATACCATGGCGTTAACACTAGAACCTCCCCCACCCACAGACGTCATATGACACTTTATAATCAAATATTATGCCGTTGTGAAACCCATCTCCCCTTCCTTTCCTTTCCTGACCTTTCATAAATGTCTGTTTTAACATTTTAGCGTAAAACCACACATTTATGAATACCATACCTTTTATTGATAGCTACATGGTCCAAGTCATGCCCTGAGGCACAATGAGAATCAAATCAGTTTTTTTCACCTGGTCCATGTGTTTGTGCTTCACCCTAGATTTACCCTCATAACAGTAAATTGAAACTGACCTTACAGTTATGAATGGCTTACCTTCTACGATAATGGCTATCAGGAGCTTTTACAGAAAGACAATAACAGTTATTTGCATGATCAATGTGTGATTACATGTGAATATAATACAGCTTTCCATACCTGGGGGAGGATGCAGCTTGGCCAACGGGTGCGCGAGTGTCTGAGAATATGGTGATGAAAATGATGGAGCCTTTACTGGGCAAAGGCAGACATTCTAATCTCCATATCAATATCCCTGGCAAACAAGTTGATTGCAGCAATGGAACCATGAAAAAAGCCGTGAAAGAAAACGAGACAGAAGCTTTATATTCAATATTTAGCTCTTTATGATACAACATGTGGTATTCTAATGGCTCTGTTCTGACTAAACACAACCAGTGCATTATTTCTGAATGGTATTTATGTCATTCAGTGATTACACGTCAAACAATAGACGTCCCCTGATGCCACTCTGGAGGCTTTGGTTAGTAATGAGTGCCCAGAGGTTTTAGTGTTAATGTGTTTAATTCCAAAACACATCCATCCCCTCCCTCCCTCCCTCCCTATGCAGTCCCACATGCCAACCCAACACCTAATTTCTCCTTCGCTGAGTGTTTCGCTCACAGAATACTTCCTAATGTTGTTCCAACGGAACCCTGGGAAATGACTGTAACTGTAGAGGAAATCTGAGAAAGTTCCAGGTCATATCAGAGCATTTAAATAGAAGCAGGTGCACTGCGGTTAAAGTTCACACTGATCCTAAACCATTACCTAATTGACACTGAATAGACCTGCTAATTGTTTTTAAGGAATTGCATCATCTGTCATCTATTGGAATGTCCATTGGCCTTATGCCTCACTAATAGTACTGTTGTAGGGTTAGCGAGTCATATGCCATTGAAATTAGGTTTCTTATTAGTCATTACATTATTTACCCTTTAAGGTGCTGGCTCATGCCACTTATTCTCGTAATTTCACCATTACGGTCAATTAATACAAATGTAAAAAAGTTATTTATGTACGGTAAGCAGTATATGCTTGAACTCTGTATTGAAATCACTGCTGCGTGTGAGAGCAGAGAGAGAAAGTGAGAGGTGGGCTGGGGGGGGGGGGGGACGACGACTCACTGACGTGTGAGTGGAGGAAGAGAGACAAAGGGTGAAGAGGGGGAAGTGTAACAGGTCTTCAGGGAGGTATCCAGCCTTCAGCTGAGACCTTGGCTTACACAGGGCCGGAGCAGCAGCACAGCAGGATAAATAACCCCATGGTCAGACTGCTGCAGTGTGCAGGAGTGTGAGGCTCAGTCCCAGAGGTGTTAGAAACATACCTCGGTACCAAGGAGAGCCATATAACACCGGGCCGAGGGAGTCAGTGAGGTCAAAGAGAGGTCCTCCATACATACTCAGGTGTGTAGATGGACCCTACATATCGACATTAACATCAATGGCTGTTAGTGATCACTAAGGAAAACACACACACACACACACACACACATATACTGACTGACATCTGCCTGCACGCATGCATTTATACACACACACCACACACACACCACACACACACACACACACACACACATACCCACACACACACACACACACACACACACACACACACACACCCACACACACACCCACACACACACACTCTTCAGCTCCTCAGTCAACTTAAACATTTTTGGCTCTGGCTGCTGAGGAGGACAGGGCTGTCAGCCTGCAGTTAAAGTGTGATGAACCTGTTACAGAGGCCTCATGCCGATCCCCTGTGTCTACTCATTAAAAACACGTAGAGACCACGCCAATCACCAGACTCCCTCCTCTGCAATGTGTCTGCCAGTGATCCTGATACAGTACACAGATTGTAAGTTAACAGGAAAACAAATTGGCTCATTCAGATACATGAAGAAAAGCAGAGAGGAGGGGGGGGTTAAGGAGTCAGTTTGTTTAATTTAATGAAGGAGAAAGAGGGGGAGTGTGTGTGTGTGTGTGTGTGTGTGTGTGTGTGAGAGAGAGAGAGACTACAGCTCCAAAGGCAACTTTGAGTGATGCATCTAATTTTGCTGTATGAACTGCTTAGATCAGTGTTTCTAAATCTGGCTTCAGTTGTGGAAACACTCAGGCAGAAATAAACAATAGCACTGAATACAATATATGAGTTAATTATCATTACATTTTGGATGAGAATTATGATGCTGTGTCTAAGGTAAATGAGCCCTCATTGTGTGAGTGTTCTCTTGTAAGTGCGACAGGTCTGACCCCTGATATGCTATTAATTGTGATCAAATATTTTTTGAAAGTCTACTTGAATATCATTTCCTCTCTCTAATTAAGTATATTTCCAAAAAGTATACTTGAAATTGAATGTTACATTCTATCATGTTAGTTATGAAATATACTTTAAATAAATATGGATACAAATAAATACAGTATGAATTTAATGTTCTGTAATTTTTCAATCTAAGTATTGAAAGCATTGACCTGGCCACGAGAAGCCCAGTAAACAGATAGTCCTGCTGAAAACTCTAGACCAGCATCCCACAGGCAACACTGCTGGTTTCAGCAGGGTTAGAATGTCATTCGGAAATCAAGAAAGCACAAGGTGACAACAAGACGTTTAATTACATTACATTTATTGAACGTGACATTCTTCTGAAGTGAAATAAATGTCTTAATTAATAATATTTGTATGTTAAGTTGAACGTGACATTCTTCTGGTATCTTCGTCATCTTGTGCTATGAGTAAACTTTCTATGAGTAAACTTTTTGAACAAAAACATTTGCAGAATATCCTGAAAAAATAAGAAGTATGTTTAGAATACAATGTTAATATATTTCATATCGCAAATGTACGTTTTTGTACACTTACAACACTTACAGTTTGGTTATTTATTAGATTTAATGCTCATTTTGACATTGGATTATATATTAACATTGTTAACACCTTCAGCTTTGTATACTTCGATTCCTGTTATCCCTCAATAATGTGTATTAAGTTGCTAACCATAACTGCAAATAATTAGGACCAAGATAAGTTATGCACTATGAACAAGTCAGAAGTCTATGGGCTTCAGAGGTGCATGGTTACATGTCATGTCCCCCTCAATCTCAATGGGACTTCATGCGTCAATAAAGGTTGAATATTAAAAATAATATGAATTTAACTGTCCTTGATTAGACATAGAAATATGCCAGTGACACATTATTAATGATTTATTATAATATTATAATTTAATTATAATATACTTCATAGTATTTTAAAGTCACTTTGAATATGACTAAAATTACATTCTAAGTACCGGTATGTTGAAAGTATATATTTAAATATATATATTTGTTCATATTTAAGTATACTTAAATATGAATTAAGAGGGGTCAATTTAACATATTTCAAGTATATTTAATAAAACCTACATAATTTACAATTTTAGTATATTAAATACAACTTTAGTAGAATTTTAGCTGGGCCATTTTAATATCAATTCATATACTTTAGTACATCAAATAATGCTTGAAATATAAAATGATGTATACTTAATTTTATATACTTTTTTTTTTTTTGCTTGGGTCATCCGTGGATGAAAACAATTCCTGTCATTTACAGTCCATACACTGCAGACCATAAACAAGATATAGTCACCTGGTTACAGGCCTGTATGTGCGCTCATCTGGAGCTCAGTGAACACGTAACTGGTCGTAATGACTCATACATGGACCAGAGCGGACTCATAGACATCCGTGTTAGAGTCTTCTCAGAGAGATACAATGGCTAGACTACATGCAATCTGTTGCAAAGGACATTAAATCTACTGTGTGAAATTGTTAAAAATGACATAGTCTAAAGGTAGGTAGCCTACATGTGCCATTATGTATATCTAGGGTATGTATTGTATGTATTATCTATGTAAGCATAGATACTGTATAATCTTGCATTTGTATTAGATAAATACTATTGTAGTATGTGTATGTGTAGTCTGCGTATGTCAAATATAGCTCCTACTGAAGTCTGTAGTGCAGCACAGTCATACATTTTCTCATTCTGCATGTTGTGCTGAGAATAACGCTCAAGATGTCTGCTAACAATGTTTTTAGCGGTCAAGCATCTTGAATCGATTTGAAGTTCATAAAGCGGACCCTATAACGTGCTTATAAATGTGCAGGGGTGTAGAGGAAAGGAAGCCTTTTATGTGCCATATAGATATTGGCAGTTGCAGTGTTTTATTTTATGTGAAGCCATAAGGAGAAGTGTTCGTCTGGTTTTGACCAGATGCCATGCATTAAACCAGTTGCAACTGTAAACAACATGTCTCTACATCCCTTTCTTCTTTCCCCCGTTGCGCTTAGAAACATTAGCGCTGTCCTTTCGGTATCCAGGTTACATTTACATTTTACATTTTTGGCATTCAGCAGACGCCTTATTCCAAAGCGACTTACAATCAATACATTTGAATACTAAGCATGTGAATCAGCAATCCACCATTCGTTGCAGGAAGAGTAATCTAGCTCGGGCCCGGGGCCACTGATAGAAGAAAAAACCTTGTCCCTATCGCCTTCTACTACAATTATTATTATTTTTTTTATTTTTTTTATGGAGAAACTGAGAAACAGTACAAGGGGGGCAATATAAGTTCTTAGGGACACAGTAGAGGGGAAAGCGGGTGTCTTTAGGAGACGTAGTGGTGAGGGTCAGAAGATGTCTCAGGAGGAGCAGTTAAGATGTAACCTGAAGAGATGGGTCTTCAGTCTACGACGGAAGATGGGTAGTGACTCAGCCGTTCTGACGGCCGTGGGGAGCTCATTCCACCAGCGGGGAGCCAGTGTTGTGAAGAGACGTGATCGGGCAGCCCGACTGCTGTGTAGAGGAGGTGGGGCCAGTCGGCCAGCCGAGGTGGAGGAGCGGAGTGAGCGGGCAGGGGTTTGGGGGGTTACCATTTCCTTCAGGTAGGCAGGGGCTGTCCCTTTAGCTGCCTGGTATGCAAGCACCAGGGTCTTGAATCTGATGCGAGCTGCTATCGGGAGCCAGTGCAGGGTGCGAAGGAGAGGGGTGACATGCGAGTATTTGGGGAGGTTGAATACCAGCCGGGCAGCAGAGGTCTAATGGCTGAAGCGGGGAGCCCAGCCAATAGTACATTGCAGTAATCCAGGCGGGAGATGACCAGTGCCTGGGTCAAGAGTTGCGCTGCCTCTCTGGTAAGGAATGGTCATATCCTTCTGATGTTGTAGAGGAAGAATCTGCACACTACACATCTTCACTGATGCGCGCATTGTATTCTGTATGTGTATGAAATGTGGAGTAAAAAAGAAAGTTTGATTTGAATACGACCACTCAACAATGAACAATCTACCCATCTGCTGTACTTCTACCACTAACGATGACACTTTCGTCACATGAATGTGTTTGACGATGAGTGGGGGAGGAGCCAGCTGTGCTGACACTGATGCACAGCTCCTCCCATTACCATCCCTGATGAGTCAATAATCCCGGTGTAAACATGATCTAAAGAGACGTCAGATCACGAGGTCCTTTCTGCTTCATGGTGTGTTTAGTGTTTGGGTGCTCTCCGGCCCTCTCGTGCGACTAACATGCAGCTGAGTGTGTTTACAGGGAGGCAGTGGGCGTGCAGCAGTAACACGTGTTGATAGGCAAGGTGGTGAAAGGCTTTTACAGGCTAACCAGACGTGAACAGGAAACCTTTAATCTGGGAGCTGAGAGACTCTGGCATGGGGGATCCTGTATACCAGTCGGACAGTCTGATTAGACTGTATCAGTCCTACAGTCGGATTATTCTGTACCAGTCCAATGGGTTTCTGTACCAGTTTGGTTTGGAGTTACTGCACCAGTCTGTCCATGCGTCAGGATAGGACCATGGGACTGAGTTATGCCTGTTGGAAGGGTTGCATAATTGCTATCCTGCTGTGCTCCGGCTCTGGTCAAGGCTCTGGTCAAGGCTCTGGTCAAGGCTCTGGTCCGTGTCCCTGAATGATACAGTCCCAGTACCCTACCGTAGATAGATGTATTCATTAGCATGCAACAACAACCCTCATTGAGATCTTCCCATTCATTGCAGCATTGACAGAACTGAGTTACCCTCTCAGGGTAAAACGTGCTCATCGCTGTCACATCGCTGTGTGAAAAGTGACACCATTATCAGATAAGTGACTATATGCAGTAATGAAATACATTCACAACCATGGAATGGATACTGCTATATACGATATGAGCAGAATTGCTTCTGCATAATGGTGGGAGTACAGTAGGCTAAACTGTCTATGACCCCATTGAAGTAGTAGAGGGTTTCAGAACGACAAGCTAGACTGTAGCAGTCGAAGATGAACCTATATGAATGAGGAAATGTGTAGGAAGTAACTTTGTTCCTCGAGTCTAGTCCATAACATCAACTGACGTACAACATACAGAAAAGCCGTAAACCAATGAGGCATCCAATGACATGGTGCTCATGTGACTGTCCCAAAAAACCCAAATCCATGGACATAACAGTATGTACTTAGCCAAAGATATGTAAACCCTGCATTTTGATTACATTTGCCTATGAGGCGTTAAGCCTTTAAATCTGCATGTGTGTGGTCGGAGGTGTGTACAGCCTACAGGTGCCATGTTAGGCATCCATGCCCATTGTTTGGTGAGATCCAAGCCATTTTCAAAATAGGTCTCTACAATTTATGTTCAAGATTCAAGATTCAAGATAGCTTTATTGTCTGTCACACAGTGACAGAAATTCTCCTTCGACAGGCAGAAGTGCAGCTCAAGAATACATTTCCACATTAAAAACACATAGGTCACATACATTAATACATACAATAAAAACAGACAGACATAGCAGTGTTTATAAAATGTAGTGCCTATTTAAAAAGTCCAGTCATTTAAAATTCATTCAGATGATCATCCCTGTTTGTGTGAAACGTTCAGAGACATCCACCATATCATCTTCGATTTTGAACATCGACTTGGGATTGCTTTGGGATTTATTTAAAAAATGTTTGGGACTATTTATTTATCTCAGTGTTTTATATTGATGGCTCTGACTACCGTATATTGATTGTGTTTTCATGCATTAATTTACTGTTTCATGCATATTCCCTTTTGTGTACTCCTCCCAAACAATTAGCTTTTCCATGACCATGTTCTCTCATCTGTATTTGATGCAATTTTGTATCTGTGTATGCACATTTGCTACAAATTATGATCAATGATGAGAAGGCGTGCATGCCTTTGCGCTTAGGTTTATCTATGGCTTTTGTCATTTTAGACTGCTGTATCTAAACGTTTGTAGTAGAAGCCCGCTCTGTTTCAGTTATTTGCCAATATCAAACACATTTCTCAGTGTCAGATGAACTGGAATAGACCCCTGGGTATATATCCTCCCTCTCTTCACAGTTCGACCATTTCTCAGCTCTTTGTGGCCCTCCCAAAATCTCAGTCTGTCTGCTTTAGCCTCATGATATCGCCAGACCTTCTCGACTGATCTTGATCGCTTTTATTTTGTTGACTCTGTCTCCCTGTGCTTTCAACACTGTTCAAAGGCCTTTCTAATGATCAAGAAACAGCATTGGTTTGGACGTTCTGTCAGTTTTAATTAGTCGACTCCAGAACTTTCCCGCCAGTGGACCCTGGTGTGCTGGAACTGTTGCTGTTGTGTCCCACTGTCCTCTCTGTTGGAGGAGCACCGCAGGGGGGGGTTAACTCTGCTTCTCATTAGAATTGCGTATAAAACACTGTCAAAGTACAGGCTCTTCTACCTTGAAATATCTATCTACAAGAATATGATACAGCAGCAACCCCCGGCTTCCACCATAACAACTCAGGAAAAGCCTTTTATTGTCAATGACGTGGGAGTCTAGTTTTGTTCAGATGTGGTCAATATCAAGCATCAATATGGATTTAGAAGGGTGCGGGATGAGTTGTTTTGATGGACGACCATACTGACTGGAGTCGTATTCAGTTTGGAGAGAAGAACAATGGTAAAATCTCGAAAGACTTTCCTTGATTCTATCTCAAAAAGCATTTTGAGGAGAAGGTCAGAGGGGAGCAATGATAACTCAATAACTATAACTCACAATAACCTCTACAATTGTCCTGTAATTGTAACAGTTGTGGGGTTATGGTCATGAAGACATACCTTTCTGAATACAGCCTACAGCACTGTAAACTAACCAATGTGCACAACTTCATTGTGCTCTTTACAAATCATAAGAATGTACTGTGCAAAGTTCATTCTGCGCCCAGGAGAGTCATAGCAACTTGAATGAGTTTATCTGCTCTCAGCTTTCGAGGACAGGGGGAATCTTTATAAAATTGCGAGATGAGGTTATGAGCCCCCGGGTTGTCGTTGCACGGCTGAATAGAGTATGAATGTCTGTAGTGAGGCTGGAAATTACAACCCTGATGATCACAATGGTCTGGCTCTACTGTACCGTGCTCATAACATTCAGTCATCGGTTTCTCCCCTGACAAAGTATGACTGCTTATAGGTTCAGACTCAATGAAAAATAAGTTTAATTTGAAGTTTAATTTGAACGTTCTTTAAAGAGTGTGTTAGAGCAGTGTTTCTCAACCCTCTCCTCGGGGCGCCCCAGCCGCACCACATATTTGATCTGTTCCACCACCAGCTCACCTGATTCAACTAATTAAGTTTTAAGAATTAGTTGAATCAGGTGTGCTGGTGGTGGAACAGATCAAATGTGTGGAGCGGCTGGGGCGCCCCGAGGAGAGGGATGAGAAACACTGTGTTAGAGAACACTTTTATTTTATTTTGGTATTAATGTAGACTATTCATGTAAACTACTGTAGGAAGTCTCCTTGAGGTCAAAATACCTGTTTTCAAAGGAAGAGGAACACACTTAGATTGTACACACACACACACACACACACACACACACACACACACACACACACACACACACACACAATAGACAATAACGTTTATTCTATTCTATTCTATTCTTCTACACACACACACACACACACACACACACACACACACACACACACACACACACACACACACACACACACACACACACACACACACACACACACACACACACACACACACACACACACACCCTAGAAGGTGTGAGTAGGCCTTCATGCCATCCTGTTTCAGATGTCCTTCTAGGTACATTGCATACTTAGTCAATTGAAAATAACAAACTGCGAGGTTTGTTGTGAGGTCAGGTATTACTGTATACTGGAGGGAAAATAGTGAGGAGAAAGGGTGGCAAAGAACTCGTCTACTATACATGTTGTGTAGAGATGATACAGTACATGCTTAATTTTCTACCACTGTTTATCTGAATGCATTTTTCCATACAAGCATCACACTGTAAATGTATCTCACCAGTTTAGACCAGCAAGAGAGCATAGAATTGTATTACTGTCATTTTGAGGGATGTTCTCTCTCCCTGAGTTAACATGGAGGTCTTGGACTTCTCAAACTGACACTGGGGGTACATTGTACATACCTATTGTTTGCTTGCACATGCACACGCGTATGCACACACATTCATATATATGCGCACACACACACACACACACACACACACACACACACACACACACACACACACACACACACACACACACACACACACTATTTTCTTCCCTTGAGTGCATTTAAAGCATACACCTGGTTGGAAGGCAGCCATAACACCACATCAGCAGGGACATATAAAGTGTGAAGGAAACAGATTTACATATTATTGCAAGAGAGACAAATACATATCCTTACTCACAGAAATATGCCTCTGAAATGCTCCCACATTGCTTGTGTTGGATCAATGGCCATTTTTAACACTAGCTAAATGTTGACTCTCCCAAATGACACTACCATCTACCAGATTCTGATCCCTGCGAAATGATCAATTGGGATGTTTTTGTTTTGCCCTGAAAGTCTTCAAGATCAATACGGTATTTGGCTTCAGGCAATCCAATAAGATGAGTGATGTTTGAACAGGAGCAACAATTCTTTTAAGGTCTGAAATTAAATTTGTTGACACATTTGGGAATGAGAAAACGAAGAAAAAAAAGACAATTGAAGAAACACGAAGAACAATCTTGCAGAGAAAAGATTGCTTGTTAGACAAACACAAGATCTGAATTATTCTTAGTTGATGATAAAGTTATGAACTGTGAACTGTGTCCCTCACGGAATTACGTTACGCAACAATATGGATAACTATAATCTTTATTTCTGCACTGCAACTAGGATAATGAGATCTTACAGAATACTGTGTGGCGCAGTTGATAGAACAGGACTTTACAGTTCTAGCATACAGTCTGAATGCACTAACAGTGATTCTTGAAGCCATTCTTCAACCTCTGAAACCATTAACACTTAACCATTAACAACATAGCCAATGCATTTACCAAGTGTGGCTAACTGAGTGCACATTCTCTGCTTTACACTCAGTTTGTAATTTTAAAACACACTTCGAGCAAGTCTGTAAACATTGGTCTCTACATTGCTACACTATTTTGCCAATTGCCTTTCCACACTGACACATGTGAAAACACTTGTAGATAATGAGTTCACTTACAAATCAGAGCTAGAGCACTATAAATAGGCCACAGGTAAACATTTGGTTTGGCCAACAATGGAGGCCAATTTGGACAGAGAGTTAAAGGGGTGAGAACTAGAGGAGGATGAGGAAGGGAGAAATATCATCGGACACCGTACCATCAACAACATCCTAGGATGGCAACATAACAATGTGTGCGGCTATTAGTCAAAACAGCGCCCTTCACCGTCGTGCAATCCTAGGCCCATAAAACACTGCACACATTATCACATTTCTGGACACCCTCGGACCCTCCACAACAGACTAGTTCCTAATGACCAGGGACCAGAGCAGCCCAGGTGCGTTCTGGGACAATGTTAGTTTCCACCGGGCTGCTTTTGGTCCGCAATTGGTTCACAGGTCACCCATTTTTCATCCCACTCGATCTCCCCCCATACTCTCCGTTCCTTAATCCTATTGAAGAATGCTTCTCGTTGGAAGGTGTATGATTGGCCATCCCACCAACGCATAGCCCTTCCACAGGCAATGGAGGAGGCTGGTGGAGACATCGATCAGGGGTCATGCCAGGTCTGGATACAGCACTCCAGGCTCTCCTTCCCATGCTTATTTTTTTTCTTTTTTTCTAAGCACAAATGTTGTTGTTTTTTCTACTGCGCTTTGGTTGTTTGAGGAGTGTTAGAACATTTTGAGAAAAACAAAAAAAACTGTTCAGAATACACATCCATACTTTACACATTTGGATAACTGTGTGTATGTGTGTTTACTACATGTATTGCAAACTGCTATGCCCTGCACACAGAAAAAGCAAAAGCCACAAGTGTTTTTCATTTATACTATCAGTGTGTAGTTTGTGGTTTGTGCTTGATGGTTTGTGTGTACTGAAACATTTCAAACAAACATGAAAAAAAACTAAAGAAATTAGAGAGAGTTTGAAAGGTTTGGAAGGAATTGTTTACTTTTTCAAGAGATGTATAAGGTTTGGCTGGTTTGGTGTAAGGTTTTGTGGTTAGTGTGTAGTTTTGCAAAACTAGCCTATAGTTTCAAAGATAGTGAAAAGAATTGGAAATGGCCTGAAATTGAATGAAAAGAAGCAGCATCCCACATTGCACTCAAAACACACGTTGCACAAAACACACATTGCACTCAAAACTGTGCAAAGATCAAGGTTTTATTGCAAGTTTTTGGTCTTTCATAAATATAGTGCCTCAGCAATTGTCTGCTAGCGAGTCTGCTTAGCGAGTGTCTGCTAAATCGCATATATTAAAGCATTTGATTGACTCACCTGTAATGAAATTCACAGATTTGAGACTCTTGGCTAATAAATACATTCAAACTGCTGACGCACTCCAACACAGGACTTGGCTCAATAGAGATATTTCACACCTTCACCATAGACCTGCTCAATACGCTGTTCCTTCCTGCGATTTCTACTCGTGCTGCAGTATTTGAGTTTTTCTTTTCTGTTTCTGCTGTTAGCAATCAAAACAAACTATGTGTGTTGTTCGAAGGTAGCAGTGGAATGATTGGACTTCCAGTGAGTGCATTCCAGAGCAGTGCAACAAATCTAGCCCATACCTCAGAATGACAGGTGTAGTTGTCATGGCGATCGATCATTGTGCACCTCCAATGCTCAGTATAAACTGCCAGTTGAATGAAGGTCTCTTGTACTGAACAGGGTCCCTTATTTGTAGAATCACTTGCTGGAGAAAATTGCATTTCTCCCATATGTTTACATGAATGTATCATTACCTTGATTGCTGTTGCTGTTTTGATTGAGGGCATGGGTATATCACAAAGGTTCCTGTGCTTAGTGTACATGTGTTAAAGGTTGATTGTGCTCTGAACCTCAGAAATGTGATTATTCACCATGTATGGACAGGCTTTTTTCTGCTTTGGGTCCTGATAACAGCAGAGCACTGGGGAGAGGGTTTGACGACTTCATAATCTGTGCAAAATTGCAGCAAAACATTGCTTTGTGTCATGTTTAGATGCTTCCTTCATGCATTTTGAACACAGAGCTGAGGGAATACCAGCTGTGAGTCTCAGAGAGGGAGGTTGGGCGTCTTTGGTATCAATGGGGCAGAGGGCTGTCAATTATTTTATTTTTTTGGGCTTGACGGAGTCCCTGTGAATACTGTAGCTGAGGAGCTCAGGGAAACAATTGTTTTCTCTTCTTTTGTCTCAGACTTTCAAAGTGACAAACCAAACTTTCTCTGCTCCGAGTTGGAGGATGACACTTCCATATTCAACCTCTCAAAGAGCATCTCATGTAGCCATTAAAAATGCATGTGAAATGAATGAAATGCATTGGTTTCCAGCTCAGACTGATGAAAAATAAAGCATCCGTACAAAGGCATTAACATTTTAAGAGGATCATTTCTGGAATATAAGCCTAGGTCTTTTGGACTTGCAGTATAACAGATAAATATTCTGGATTCAAAAAGAGAAAAAGAGAACCCTTTCTTGAACTGCAAGACCTCTCAAGATAGCAGGTTTGTATGTGTTACTATGGCCCCCAGCAGTGGTCCAAAAAGTATGTTTGGTTATCTTCAAAAGGTCTCACAGTTGCAACTCACAGTTTTCACCTTTTCATCTCTTATATAAACACAAACATCACTGAAACCAACACACGTTAATTGTTTAATGAGATTGTGATGGCTCAGTTAGCAGTAGGCCACTTTGCTATGCAAGATAGCACAATGCATCAGGGGGAGACAAATACTGACCGTCATAAAAAACACATCATTACTCTGCGACCTGGGTTGACCTTCGGACAGATCTCACTACAAACCAAGACAAGGCCCTGGTTCTACAACAAACCACCAGACTATTGCCCACAGCGCAATGATTAAAACCTGGCCTTATTGGGAGTGAAATTACTGAGTAAAGTATATGTCATTATTTGATTTCAGTGAATCACATGACTGCGTGGCTCTGAAATAGAGCGTGCGGTGTGCAAGCACTGAGGGGGGAAGTGTTGTGGTCGATGATTGATGCGAGGTAAAGCCAATTGCTATGCGTCTGGAGCTTCCAAATTCAGCTTGCAAGACTCCAAGTGCTGTAGCATGGTTTAATTATAACCTGTCCTGACTTTTTAGTGTTTTTATCAGCCTCAGTACAACTAGGTTGATGCGAAATGAGGCGATGAAAGCATCAGGTAACCCACTTTTGTGAACAAACACACTGATTTTGAGAATATCAATCCCAATGGCATAGCTTGTTTTGAACGTTCGTCTTAAAATTGACTACAATCCTCCTTTGAGGAGAAGATGATGTCTATCTCAGACAGAAGTGTGGTTTACACAGGGTGTCTCAGGTAGAGCACACAGTGTGGTTTATAGACTGTCTCAGGTAGACACACAGTGTGGTTTACAGACTGTCTCAGGTAGACACACAGTGTAGTTTAGAGACTGTCTCAGGTAGACACACAGTGTGGTGTACAGACTGTCTCAGGTAGACACACAGTGTGGTTTACAGACTGTCTCAGGTAGACACACAGTGTAGTTTAGAGACTGTCTCAGGTAGACACACAGTGTGGTGTACAGACTGTCTCAGGTAGACACACAGTGTGGTTTACAGACTGTCTCAGGTAGACACACAGTGTGGTTTAGAGACTGTCTCAGGTAGACACACAGTGTGGTTTAGAGACTGTCTCAGGTAGACACACAGTGTGGTTTAGAGACTGTCTCAGGTAGACACACAGTGTGGTTTAGAGACTGTCTCAGGTAGACACACAGTGTGGTTTAGAGACTGTCTCAGGTAGACACAGGTTCTAGGTAGAACACTTTATGGTGTTTTTTCATTATAATCTATAACCATAAAAGTTTCTCCCACAGGGACAAGCCGAAGAAACATTTATGGTTTTCGTTAGAACCGTTTTTAGAGAGGTCAAATGCATGAGGACCGTCTTACAGTCCACATAGTGTGTCTTGATACCCCTAATAAAGTAGTAATCCATTTTACAGTGGTGGATCTGAGAGACGGTTAAACAACAGAACATTTGTTTGTATTGTGTTTATGTCTGAACGCAGAGGTAAAACTAAGTTCCTTGAGTTGAGTACAGAGGAATAGATTATAGGTGTTGTTTCTCTGCAAGGTTGCACTTTGATCAAGAGAAGAACAGCCTACAGCGTGTTTGAAGTATTACAAAGTAGGATTTGATGGAAAAAGAATTGTTAAAAAAGAAAACATCCTTACTAAAATAAAAACAAAGCTGGAAATACAAAAGAATCACATAGAAGTTCTGTTATCAAGGCCAAGACTGTTGTTAATTAATGGGTGAATATTCTTGAAACAACGCGCTTCTACTCTTGAAGTGTAAGTTATCAATGAAGGTCAGGAAAGTGACATCCCTATGGAATGTTGTTCTCTCTCTCCCTTTTCATAATGTTTCATTAAAAAAAAGTACTGGAGTTATTCCAGTAACAGTTTGTTGAAAAGAGAGGATGAGGAAATTGCATTGCGATGGAAGAATCCCTGCTGTGTAGAAAGAAAAGAGCTTTGCAAACCCAAGATAAGCTTGAATTGTTAACATTCTGACATTCTAAGTTAACATTCTTAGTTCATTTTACTTCTAAATATTTCATGGTGGTGAATGCAGGCAGGGTTTAGGGTTTGTGTGTGTGTGCGTGTGTGTGCGTGTGTGTGCGTGTGTGTGTGTGTGTGTGTGTGTGTGTGTGTGTGTGTGTGTGTGTGTGTGTGTGTGTGTGTGTGTGTGTGTGTGTGTGTGTGAGTCCCTCTCATGGCTATGTGGTTCAGGGGAGATTCTTGTAGCATGAGGAGCAGGAACCGAATTTCCCCAACAGAAGGTTCATAAAAGCAGGCTGGCTCTTTTAATGACAACTTGAAAGGGGGAGGCAGTTTCTGTGGCTCAAATTGGCACATTTCACATGGAAACAAATTACAGGATTTAAAAAAAGGTTTATCTGTAAAAAAGATAAAAGTCCCCCAGCAGTAAAACACAAGTCAGAATTAAAGTGTTCTGCTAGGACCTCCCATGTTGTTAATTCCCCACGCTGAATGTCAATGTTGGTTCACCTTGTGAAAAGGACGAGGGTGTGTTGGAGAGATAGAGAAAGCCACTCGCTGCTGTAACATAGATAAATGACTGAAAAGCTTAAACACTCTTTTACGTGCTGTTGATAAATTAACAATCTCCTGACAATATGAAATAACACTTGAACACGTGAATGAGTCTATTATGAATGTGTTGTGTTGTTTGATGAATTATGTATTCTGATATCAACACTCAAAGTCAATTAAATTATTTTCCAACCAGTTTACTCTGTTTCCCTGGTGTTGTGCTGTTTAAAGTTTGTTAATCAGATGAAAATGTTTTCAGCGTTGTAATATTGATTCGATTTGGATTTAGCCACCTGCGGTGAGCAGAAGCTCAGTCCAATAACCTCAATAAAGAAAGCAGTCTGACACATCCATGATTTAATCCTTTCCAATGTCCTGTTAATAAGCTGTTCTCTCTCTCTGTGCTGCACCATCTTCCTTAGTTTAATTAAACATAACGGAGAATTGTCACCTTGAAAACTAATTCTCCCCAAAAGTAATTACATAGTTGACGACACTGATTATTGATATAGCAAGCTTAGTTTTATGAGTTACAAAATAACCAGAACCAATTTGAACAACACACACTGGTGCACACACACACACACACACACACACACACAGACACACACACACACACACACACACACGCACGCACGCACGCGCACGCACGCACACGCACACACACACACACACACACACACACACACACACACACACACACACACACACACACACACACACACACACACACACACACGTGCGCACACAGCCAAACCCTAAACCCTGCTTGCATTCACCACCATGAAATATTAAGGAAAATTCACTTTAGAATGTTAACAATTCAAGTTTATCTTGGGCTTGCAAAGCTCTTTTCTTTCTACACGTTATTCTTTTTTTCACTTAAAAAGCAATTGGGACTATTTGACAGTTGAAAATAAAGGGTTTTGCGTATTGTTCAGCTTTTTTGAAAAACAAAAACACGTCATCGAATAAAATATGTTTTTTAGATCCAGCAAAAGCTTTTAATTAACACAGACTCATAGTCATGGTCAAGTGAGTTTCAGTGACCCATTTAGCCAACTCTCTTCTCTCTATAAGGACATGGCCAAAACATCCCACTACTAGCTGAGTCCAGTGTTCAGTGAATATTACCACAACAACTGAACTTTTCCAACAATTGGCAGCTGTAGCTGCCCTGCGTATAATTTTAAACCCACTGAATCCACTCTATCACAAACTGTATTCGCAAGCAGTGATGAATGGGTGGCCATTCTTTATGACAGTTGAAGAATGCTCATTCTAGAGAGACATTTTCAACTCCCAGCCGTCTCCCGCCATTAATTCTCAAATTGGATCCATATAACAAATTAGTGGACAGTGATCCTTTAATTCTAGACCCCAAGCCGGCAATTATGTCTTTATTTTTATATTACGATTATAGAGACAGGCAGTTATTTGGGCGGCATGATAATTCTCAAAATCCACAGAAATTCTTGGCCCGATCTTTGGCCAAGAAATTAATTTCACACGCAGTAGCAAACATTCGCTTCGCCGTCCGTCACGGCCACTGTACAGCACATGCTCGGCTCGCAGACGGAGTCAGGCTCCCAGGGCAGGAGAATGTTTTGGAGACATCTTATGAATCTCAGAAATGGGTCCCTGTGCATTGAGATTCTCTTGGTGTTTCGACGAATAATTGAATCATGCCTCGGAGAGAGAGACGAGGGGGAAGGAAACCACTCTATTATTGAATCAAGAATGCCATGTAGAGTCTACCGCATTTGGATGATTTCCCACTTTTTGATCAAATTCATACTTTTTGTATTTTAATGAATGGAGAGCAATTGGGCAGGCGCCTGAGAAGGCCACATTTAGCACAAATCCACTAAAAGCAGTGTGGAGAAAACCAGTGTTAGAATTCCTACTATACTATTAGCCTATGGCTCAGTGCTATTGCTTGGTAGTCTGATGTTGCCAGCTGGTGATTACTGCATTTCCAGCCTAGTGTGTGTGGGTGTGTGTGTCTATGTGTATTGTTTTAGACGTGCAAACAATATATATCATAATGACAAGCTTCTTTTTTACTGGAAGAGTGAGATGGCGATGCATTTTTGAATGAAATACTCCTTGAATATGCTCTTGTGTTGATAGAAGGCAATAGAAGTCAAGGTAAAATATAAGTAAAAGGGGCTACAGCTTTCAAAGCATGTTAGATGGTTAATAATACTATGTGTCTATCAGGGTGTTGAGGAAAAAAGGTTGAGAGATGAGGGGAGGGCAGGAATGATGAGTGAGTGGTTGGGAGAGAAGAGACAGAATGGACATAATATACTAGAATAGGGGACAAGAGGAGAGGGGAGTAGAGGTTGAGGAGGGGACAAGACCCAGCTGAATGACGGATAGTGATAGAGTCTGACGAGGAACAGCCAGCACACACACACACACACTAGCACGCGCACGCACGCACGCACGCACGCACGCACGCACGCACACACACACACACACACACACACACACACACACACACACACACACACACACACACACACACCATGTCCCAGTCAGCCACATAGCCCCATGCTGAGAACAATGATGACAATACTGCAACATCCAAACCACCCACCCAGTCGGCACAGTACTGTACGCCTATATACACCATTCCGCCTTCCAACCAGAACAATACGACAATAACTTTACATTAATCCTTTATCCTTTTCATGAACTTATCGCTCTTCTAGAGCTTTCACGTCAGGATGACAATGATGAAAGGAAAGAGGGGAGAGAGAGAGAGAGAGAGAGAGAGAGAGAGAGAGAGAGAGAGAGAGAGAGAGAGAGAGAGAGAGAGAGAGAGAGAGAGAGAGAGAGAGAGAGAGAGAGAGAGAGAGAGAGAGAGAGAGAGAGAGAGAGAGAGAGAGAGAGAGAGAGAGAGAGAGAGACAGACAGACAGAGAATCAATGTGCTCACCCATGTTTTAGCGCCTTCACTACATCTGAGGCATAGGTAAGTGTGGGCAGGATCAAAGGGACTCTCCACTTATATATATTCCTCTACCGTCTCTCTCATGGACAGCGGGCCAGCGGTAACAATGGGAATACTGTAGCAGAGGAGATTCCCCTGTGTTTCCAACAGCACTACCTGGAATCGGTCCAAGGCAGATGTGGAAGGGAGAGATTGTCTTTTCATAACTCAATGGAAAACCATTTCCATTTGGCACCGACATCAGCTTTAGCACAGCAGAGGAAACTGTAGAGTACAATACAAAACACTATCTGTACATGTGGGAGTGGTGAAATGTATGGTGACACTCCCATGTATTTACTGAATGGAATCCAAACCGATATGGATACTAAGGAGTGTACATTGTGGCCATTGTGGGGAATAAGCACATTTTACACAACACAGAACACTTTTTGACACTTGGCTTTAGTGCACACATGAGTATGCACTACTGTAGGAGTGGGAGCTCATACAGACACTTCAGAGTCAAGTCCCACTATGTCGTAATGTAGCTGGATTGATGAAAGCACATATTTATTTTTATTTTTGCAAGTTGAACAACTTACATTTTCAGACTGTAATAGGTTGTACAAATGGTGCGCTTGGTATACTAAGCATTACACAAATAGCAAGTTACATAAGCACATTAGTGTGTTGGTCACATAAAATGACGCCATACAGCATGCTAATTTGATGTATTCCATGACTAAACCATACACAACACTGACGTGTGACATCACAACCATCCCGTTTTCCTCCTTCTTTCTTCCCAAAGAAAACAATCTCACTAAGTAGTCTCAATGCAATATATTATCAAATTCGCTTCATCTCTCCATCCTCTCCCCTCGTCTCCATGATCCCATTTTCTCTAAGAGTGTTCCTATTAAAAAAAAAAAGAGTGTGAGAAATGGAATTGATTGGCTCTGTCAATATTTATGGAGAGTGCGTCTGCTTGCGAGCATTGAAGTGTGAAGTGGTTCTCTGGACCTAGTGATGGAGGGAGAGGGAAAGAGGGAAGCATGGTAATCTGGGATGGCAGGCAGGAGAGCTGGCTTCGTGTGAATCTCATTAGCGTAATTGGGCTGGGATTGTTGCTGGGCATATGGACAGCACCATGCCCATACTCACTGCCAGGAACGGGAGGATTTTCATAAAAAGATTCCGAGTTAATATGGTATTATGCTTTGATATCAAATGCAGTTAAACTCCCCTCTCTAAATAGCCCAATGTCATTAGGGATACAATGTAAGAATAGCACCTCAAATGTATTCAAATACATATGACCGTTATACTGTATGGAGATTTCTAATTGATATACCCCAGACCCACCAGTTTGCCCTGTCAGTAAGTATGGGAATGTGCATATCTTTCTTTTCAGTATTTCAGGCAGACGTGACACAGAAAGATACATATACTGCAGCTATGGACCCAGGCCACAGATGATCTTTGAAGAGTGTGTGATGTCGTTTACTGAAGGAAGTGAATTTATGAAATGCACAAAACCATAGTTATATATATAGTCATATTAAGGGGAATCTCTTTCATATGTTCAGACCGGGTTATATGAGTGAGTTCCACCTGACAGCAGTAGCGCAAGTAAGGATGTGAGGAAGAGTTCTGGTGGTTAGGAGGTGACTATTATTTACAAACATGCTATCCCATAATGACTGAGGTAGTCCTTGGCAACCTTGGGGGATTTCTGTGCTCTGCAGTTAGTTTTTAGAAGCCTGCACGGTCATTTCTCAAAGCAAAGAGGATCTAAGCTACAGTTGGGTGGGCAGTGATTTATAGGTTGGAAGGAGGAGATGATGAGGGATTTGCAGAAGATGGTTTGTGTGTGTGTGTGTGTGTGTGTGTGTCCTATAATGTTCCCTTTACAGTCCATGCCTAGCTGCCATGCCAGTAATGGGCCCCAGTAACGTGGACTAATTCCAGGCTGCTGCTCCTTTCAGAACCATAGATAAAGTAATTCGACAATTTTAATTGGTGTGGAAAAGTATTCAAATGTATATATTCACTTTAATTTTCTGAATACAAATGACAACTCCTACAAAAAGGCAAATGTGTTTTCCCAACTCATTATACTTTTTCAAGTATACACACTTGAAAATGCAAATTTTAACACGGATATCTATTGTCGAATTTTGATTTAGGTCGATGTTCTGAAAGCTCCAATGTTACTCTATTGCTACTGCAAATTATATGGATTTTTCATAACTCAAAAACCCAGCTAAACACTCCATCCACCTTTAAACTGACCCTACTTAAAGAACATATTCCGATTGTTTATGGTTGTTACACTTTTTGAGGTTCACTCGAATTTGCATGAAATCCTATTCATGCCTGTATCGCTGCATTTACATCCTAAACTGTATAATCTATTAACTTTTCAATGTATCCACTGTGCAAGCCAACAAAGTTTCTTCAGAAACTTCCTTCTCTATTTTGTGTTTTAATTTGTAAGGCAATAGCGCAGCACTCTCTCATGTAATGTACTAGTTAGAAGCGGGAGTGTCAGCCTGGCCACCGATTTTCACATATTGCTTTCTACCTTATTATAACGGTGAAAAGTACTTTCTCACATATTAGCATTATTTAACATTGGCCATTATTACACCAACTCAGGGTTGGGAAGAAGTTTTCAGTGTTTTAAATGTATATCTGGTCTTTAGTGGGCATCTCCTTTATGGAGATAGCTTTAACAGATGGGAAGTATTCTTATTAATCTAGCTGGCTCTGCCAGAAAGCTCCAACAGCAGAGTCTTTCCTAATAATGTCTTTGTGGCCTGCTGTTGATATTCTAATTAATTCTATCCTCTAAATACTTGGGCTCTAATGTCTTCGACTCTCTTTGCCGATAATTGGGTGTAGAACTAGCTCTCTGTTTCTATTTTTACCCAAACATATTACCATTCATGCATGCTAACCTTTGGGGGGGTGAATGAGGTGAAGTTCCAAAGTTAATCATTTCCATAGGCAGTGGATGGCCCCATTCAACCAATTGCAGATATAGGGAAATAGCACTGCGGGTTTGCTTACAATGTTCAGTCTTTTGGGCAAAGGTGTGTTTTTAAATGTATTTTTATTATCAATATCCACTGATAATGTCCACGAGACGAACGGTTGAGGGTGTGCCTGTTTTCACATGCTGTGCGGACAGACTTGAACAAAGTCTCTTTGGATAAAAGTGTCCTTAAATACAATGCCAACAGTCTTAGTAGACCAATGGCGCAGTTTGCCTTAATCCGCTGTTGAGTCAAGGTTGTCGTCCTGAACCAAATTCCAACCTCTTTTTAAACATCTCTTCTGCTGATCAGAATTAACTAAACTTGAACTTTGGTTCCAGACTTCAGTGGGAAACTGACCAATGCATCTCAAGCATGTAGAGGGAGACAGAAACAGAGACTGCAGGATGATAGAAAATGGCTCCAGGGCAAGTAGAGAAGTAAAAGACTTCTCTGGAGCCTGGTGGATCCAATGACATGATTAAACTATGAACCGAAATCTAAAGCGAGAGTCGGTTTTTTCTTCTTCTTTGGAACAGCTCCCTTTTTCCTTATTTTTCTTAAAAGCTCATTAAACCCACTTTTACTGTGTGGGAGATGAGGAGGTGAGCAAGCATGAGAAATGTTTTTAACAACACCCCGTATGGTAGCCATCACACCCACCGGCCAATTACATTGACAGAAGTTCCGTCGGGTTGGCATTTTTGAGTAGCTATCGAAAGGCCATAGCTAATTAGATAGACTGAAGGTTACAGAGTTACATCTGAGTATCATGTCAATACAATAATTAACTCTTATAACTCTGTGTTTGCTGAGAAACTTGTAATGATTTTTTGATTCCAGTTTGGAACCGACCCTTCGGGCAGTCCAATGAGGCTTGTGGGTGGTTTGCACAAAAAATAACACAAAAAATGTTTTTTAAGTATAGATCAGCTCTGAAATGGGACAGGGAAGGGAAGCCAGCAATTAACTTATATCAGAAAGCATTGAAAGCAAGAATTGTATTTTTTATTGTTTCATTTAATGTTTTAATCCCTGCCTCCCCCTCCCCTGATTGGAGGACATGAAAAAGATTCCTACTTACAACTATTTATTGTACTTGGTAAGGTACAAATAGTATAAACATTGCTTGTAATGGACTTATACGTATAGGCTAATGTTACATAGAGTATTGTAATAATATGAGTTAGTTTCACTAACAAATGCATTATTCTTTCTGGCCCCTGTAAGTTTGTTGGTCCAAAGTGGCCCACGACTAAAACGTGTTTGACACCCAAGGTTTAACAGGTGTTTGATTGACAGTCAGGCTTCCCCTAGAATGCTGTGCAAATGATAACTATAAATAATTGATAATGATAAATGATTGATAACATTTGGTAGCTTTCTAAGTAATCGTCTCATCTATTTATTTTCTGCTATTCATTAAACACAGCACGTTCATTCCTCTCACTAAATAGTTAATTAACCTAATTAATTGTTGCTTTTGCATACCAATATCTAGCCTTTCTGACCTTGTAAATGATTTCACAAGATTACAAACTAAATGTAAATAGTAGATGGACCACTGTATTTATCAAGTTAATACACTTCTTGACTGCTTACTCCAATTATCTACCGCTCAATGTAGTAGAGTATTTGCCTCTGTGTCAGGCCCCGAAATGGACCTTTTACTTTCTCCCGTTAATTAGTTCTGAATGGATTGTGCCACATTCAATTTACGGGTCCCGGAGGTTAAATCTACCACATCTCCTACCACGGAAAGCTTCCAGGGTGTTTTCTCTTTCCACACGTCTTCCATCTCTCACACCATTTTCCTCCCATTTATCCTATTTTCACTTTCAATTTATCCTAAACTTCCTTCTCTCTCTCATTATTTGTCTCTATCAAACATCTTCTTGTTTCTTGTTTTTCTTGAGTTCTACCCTAAACTGTAACAAAATGTAGGTAACAAAACATAATAGTTCAGTTATCATCCATATATACAGTGTATATATATACTGTACGTAAGTTAGTTAGTTAGTTCAATAACAGGGTGATAAGCAGTCCAATAAATAGTCTTGCTTTCAAATAACTATATACAGAAATTCCCTCTCCCACATTAAATGCATGATTAAAGTCCAAATGTAATTCTTAATTGGGAGTTAGTGTATATAGTTCTGTAATGTTCTTAGTTCCTGTAGATGATTAAGCCAGTATAATGATTCAGGACCATGGACAGCACAGTGGGGAATTAAACTCACTGCAATGAACTTTACTCTGTATGCTCATTTCACCATATATCACATCAGAGAAATAATTGTCAACGTTCACATGTGGAAACTGGTGTGCTCTCCAGGGGTGCTCTATGTAGCAATGGTGTGAAACTGGTGTGAGCTAGCAGACGTCCGCTTTGTAGTAACCCTGTGGCCTGATCTGAAGTCAGGTTTTAACTTGGAGATGTGCACAATAAACGAATAGTCGACAGTTGAAGTTCTTTTGGAAATAGGACGATTTCAATATGTGTATGAATGATTCAAAGAACATTCAAAGAGCAATGTAGCTATCTTTGTTCGCGCGCCCACAATCTTTCCCACTCACTCTCTTCCTCCCTCCCTCACACACTCACTGACTCACTCACATGTAAAACATGCACACACGCATGCACGTGCACACTCACTCACTCACCTGGCACACAAAAGAAAGTTGTTTGGAATATTAATGCTTTGCTGCACAATTCTTTCAACTGCATGGTCACCACAGTGTCAGCAGTCTCACCCTGATCTCAGCTCTAATGACGTAATCAAAGCGTCTTTCAATTACAGCAGCCTGCTACCCTGAATAAGCCAAGCCTTGCAGTCCTGCTTTGTTGTGGCTCTCCTTTGAAGTGGAGCCTTTCATTGTATTGATACAGGTGGGTTGTATCATGGGCCTATTGTATGTGTCTGTGTGTGGAGGTTTTATATCAGGCTGATGATGATTGACTATAGAGAATAGTGAGAATTGTGTGAAAGTGTTGTAGCCAGTGTCACGTCATGCACTCGGTTATGTGAACAAGACATCCGTTGAGGTTTCAACATCTACATTAAACATATAGTAGTTGCCTTGTGAGCTTAAATGTCTTACCCCATCAGAACCCAAAAGATAACCTTGTTTTACAATTGTTAACAAACACTGTACTGTATAGCTTAATACATATGGTTAAAACTATAATTGTGATCTTATGGGTGGTCATCCATGCAGCTCTGTCTATGGAATTGAGAGTGATGACATTCCTCCAGCCCCATCCCTAAGCTGTTTACCAAACAAGTGGCAGGGAGCCCACTTTGTTGTTGTTTGAGTTACAGCTTCCACTTTTAAGATAGATGGTAGTATGCTGGGGATGAACAAGAGAAGGAATATCCCTATCCCATTGCTATCCATTATAAAGAGGGACAGTTTGGTTCTAATTGAATGCACTTAAAACAAGTCGGAATATAGCTAAGTGGAAAGATTCAGGGGCCCTATTATGCACTTCATAAGTCTTAAGCAATAAGACGAGGCGGTAGATCTAAACTTAAGACGTGGAGGCGTGGTCAAGGCCACTTTGCTATTATGCGTGCGGTAATGGGCGCCTAAGACCCGGCGCTAAGCCCAGAAATTAGTCATGGGTGTGTTTTGGGCGTCTTCTCAATCAACCCAATCAGCGTGCCAGGTGCCATTCCCTTTAAGAACCGGCTGCGTTAAGTCATAAGCGCTATGCTATTATGCAGTTCATAGGCGCTAGACTTCATGCGCGCTGACCCACTTCGCATAATAGCAGGGGCGCCTAGCGCACTTCATTAACATATGAACACTCCCACAATGAGTAATATATGCACGGGAGTCTTACGTCTTATGTGTGGGCGCCTAGCGACACCTGCATAATAGCAGTAGCGCGTATGAAGCGCATAATAAGGGTGGCGGTAGGTCTTAACCTGGCGGTGCGTCTTAATTAAGACTTAAGACGGCAAGTTAAGAAGTGCATAATAGGGCCCCCAGAGTTTAACAATACTTTTAAAATATATTTTGGTATAGGTCAATAGTAGTTAATCTTCCCCATCATAAATAAGGCAGTATAAGCAATCTGGAACTTAAAGAGCCAAAAATAATCATTTGAAAAGCTGAGGCAAGCATTTTTGGCTACAGATATCACAACAACATCCTGGAGGGATTGATTAACACTATAGTCACCAGGCCGTCATGTCAACGGGAGAGCAGTTTGCCTTATACATTATCCACATCATTATGCAATGATGCCACTTTCCGTATTGTTTTCAACATCATGGGCCTTTACACACAGACACACATACTGTAGCCTACATACTCATTGAAACAAGGTCTAAATTGACTGAGAGAAATGCGATGTTGTGTGTTAGTAAAACAATAAAGGCCAATGCACACGGCGTGCGATTTTGTCGCACAACAACATTCGATTCATAATCCACACCACCGAAGTGTGTGGGTGTGAATGGAGAATCGAATGTTGACGTGCGACAATATCGCATCGCAATGCACACGGTGTGCGATGCGATATTGTCGCACGTCAACATTCGATTCTCCATTCATTCATTCATTGGTGTGAATTGAGAATCGAATGTTGTCGTGCGACAAAATCGCACGCCGTGTGCATTGGGCTTAAGTCTGTGTTTCAACATTTTATTTAACCTTTATTTATAAAGGGGAAAACACACTGAGACCAGACCATGGCCTCTTTTGCAGGTGCACCTTATCCACAATATATATATATATATATATATATATATTAACTAGATAGCTAGATTAATCATCGAATCCATTGCATTGCAATCTTTTGGCTTGACTAGCGAGTGTGTTGTGATTATTTTATTTTTTTACTTTACATTTTTATTATCATTTTCTTTTATAAAGTGCAGTCAAACAATATGTCACAACATATTGATGTTACATAAAGGTGTCACGGGTAAGTCGCAAAAGAATAACAGTCCATGAATATCTTTCTTAAAAATAAATAATAACAATAAAGTAAAAGAAGAAAAAACAAACAACAACAAAAATAATCCCTAATTTCATCGCTGGCATTAACAACCACCACAGCCAATAAACATAATCATTATCACCATTATCAACAACAACAGCAGTGTGACAACAGTAACAATAACAACAACCAACAATGGTAAGAGAAAATAAAGGGGAAAAAAATGAAAATAAATAAATAAACACATCTGCATATCAGTCAGATCAAATGAAAATGTAGTGCAATGGATGACCATGTATTAAGGAATGTGTCTGATTTTAATTGCAATAGTGCTGTTGTACGTTCCATGTTGTAGACTTGTTGGATTCTTTCCCTCCATTGTATAACTGTTGGGGGGTGTGGCTTCAGCCAGGAGGCTGTGATTACCTTGTTAGCTATTAAGAGAAGGATTCTCAGTTGGTATGTTTGGCTGTTTTCTTCAAGATCAGCTGGGAGTATCCCTAATATGAAATGTGATGGTTCTAGAGGTAGATCTATAGAGAGACATTTTTTTAATTTCTCTTTGTATATTTTGCCAGTATTCTAATATCTTTGGGCAGTCCCAAAATATATGCGTGTGATCTCCAATCATGTCACAGCCCCTCCAGCAATGATCTGAGGTGGTGCTCCATTTCGATGTTATAAGTGGAGTGTAAAAGTATCTCATTTTAATTTTCCATCCAAATTCCTTCCAGTGTGGGCTATTGGTTACCTTATGTCCCTGACTGCATGAAGTCTCCCATTGCTCATCTGAAATTATTGTGTTCATTTCTAGTTCCCATTTTTCTTTAATATCTAAGTTATCTTCTTTTAACGCTTCCTGCAATATCTTGTAGATACGTGATATGAACTTTGTCTTCACTGTTCCTTTAGTTGTTAATAGCAAGAGGTGTTCTAGTTGTGTTGGTAATGAGCAGAGCTGTTCCCATTCTTGGTGGTTTTGTAAATAGTGTCTAATTTGCAAGTATCTATAGAAGTCTTGATTTGGTAAGTCATATTCCTCTTTGAGTTGTTCAAATGATTTGAGGACTGCTTTGTCAAATAGCTGGTCCAGAACCACTAAACCCCTTTCCTTCCATTTCAGGAATCCCTTGTCTAACCTAGCTGGAGGAAACTCACAGTTGTTTGCTATCATTATAGCTCTGGAAGTGGCCATGGGAAGTTGTAGCTTTTTCCTCACAGTTGACCATATTTGTAAAGTGTTTTTGCTCCATACATTTGTAATTTTCTTTTTCCCCGATATGTCTTGGTTTAAGAATGGTATTGAATGTAAAGGTACATTTGGGCATTCACTCTGCTCCATTCCCACGCATATAGTGTCAGTGTCTTGGGATATCCATGCAATCATTGCTCTGAGTTGGGCTGCCCAGTAATATGTTTTTCAGGCTAGGTAGGTCCAGACCTCCTCTTTCTTTTGTGCAGAGTAGTCTTTTAAATTTAAGTCTGGGTCGTTTGCCTTGCCAAATGAACCTGGACAACCATTTATCCAATACAGAGAAGGTGGAAACAGGAACATAAATAGGTAGTGATTGGAAGAGGAATAGCAACCTTGGTAAAATATTCATTCTTATACTTTCTATTCTTCCTATCAAGGAGAGTGGTAGGATTTCCCATCTTGCAAGGTCCTCTTTTATGTGGCCCATCAATTTCCCATAGTTGGCTTTAAACAACTTCGATAAGTCTGTTGTTATAATAATTCCCAAGTATTTAAATCCCTGCGACCAGTGGAAGTCAAGCCTACCTGACAATTAATTTGGCCAATGTCCAACCAACATCATTGCCTCTGATTTTGATTGGTTGATCTGATAACCAGAGAGTTCTCCATATTTCTTTATGGTATCTATCAGCGCAGGGACCGAAAGGACCGGGTCACTTACATAAATCAGAATATCATCCGCATAAAGGGAAATCTTGTGCTCCTTGTTTCCCATGTCTTTTATGAATGAATGAATGAATGAATGAATGAATGAATGGTCTTTATTGTCATTGATATAGTACAGGTACCAAACAACGAAATTTGGGAGGGGGGGTGCTAGGAAAGAAAAAAAAGAAAAAAAAACAAGAAGGGAAAGGAGCTGGTTTACATAAATAAAGGCTATGTACACTATCCACTATACTGTACAAATAAAACACTGTGCTGTACTCTATGCTATGCTATACCTATTCTAACATTTCCTATTTCTCTGCAACCTTATGTACCCTAGGGTTGTCATATTGCACATAGTGTTATTGCACATTCATTTAAAGTGTCGCAGTTTGCAGGCTTGAAATGTACACATTTGTGCCTCAGCACTACACCTGATTTTTCAATCCAGCAGCTGCCATCAATCCGTCCAGACTGTCCAGGGCCCAGAACCTAGGTCTTTGCTGTGTTCAGGGCCTGGATGGCCCTGGGGTAGAAGCTGAGCTTCAGTCTGTTTGTCCTTGCGAACATGGTCCTGTACCGCCTGTTCGAGGGCAGCCGAGCAAAGTGTTCGTACCCAGGGTGGGATGGGTCTCTGGAGATCTTGGAGGCCTTCCTGAGGCAGCGTGTGTTGTACAGCTCTTCCAGAGAGGGGAGGGGGGCGCCGGTGATCTTCTGGCCGTTCTCACGACTCTCTGTAGCGCATTCCTCTCTGCGGCTGTGCAGCTGGAGAACCAGTTGCAGATGCAGTAGGTGAGGATGCTCTCCACTGCGCAGCGGTAGAAGGCCACCAGGGTCTCCTGTCTGGTGTGGTCTTTCCTGAGGACTCTCAGGAAGAAGAGCCGCTGTTGTGCCTTCTTGATGATGGCTGCTGTGTTGTTCTTCCAGGACAGGTCATCCTGTATGTGCACCCCCAGGAATCGGAGGGTTGAGACTCTCTCCACGCTCCCTCCGTCGATGAGCAGGGGCTGGACCTCAGATTTTTTCCTCCTGAAGTCCACGATGATTTCCTGGGTCTTTGACTGGTTCAGCAGCAGGTTGTTAACCTTGCACAGCTTGCTCAGCTGCTCTACCTCATCCCTGTACGCCGCCTCGTCCCCCCCCGAGATGCAGCCCACCACGGTGGTGTCGTCTGCAAACTTTACGATGGAGTTGCTGGGGTGGACGGGGGTGAAGTCGTAGGTGTAGAGGTTGTAGAGGATGGGGCTTAGCACGCAGCCCTGGGGGGACCCAGTGCTGAGTCTGAGGGCTGTGGAGGTGTGGGAGCCCACCCGCACCCTCTGGGGGCGGTCGGACAGGAAGTCCTTGATCCATGCACATATAGAGTGTGATTGTCCCAGGTCTAGTAGTTTGGTCACTAGCCTGTCTGGAAGGATGGTGTTGAAGGCAGAGCTGAAGTCCACAAAGAGCAGTCTCGCGTAGCTGTTTCCCCTCTCCAGGTGGGATAGAGTGGAGTGGAGAGTCGTCGCGATGGCGTCCTCTGTGGACCTGTGGGCTCTGTAGGCGAACTGGTATGGATCCAGCTTGGGCGGGAGGCGTGTGACTATGTGGGCCCGGACTAGTTTCTCGAAGCACTTCATGATGATTGGTGTGAGTGCCACCGGGCGGTAGTCGTTTAGGCAGCTCACCGTGCTTTTCTTCGGGACTGGGATGATAGTTGAGGTTTTCAGGCAGGGTGGCCTTTTATTTCCTGTCTTATAGACGCTGCCAGGGGTTCAATATTTATAGCGAACAGCAGGGGGCTAAGACAGTCCCCTTGTCTCACCCCTCTTTGTAAGTCAAAGAACCCAGAACAGCATCCATTTACTCTGACACGTGATTTTGGATTTCTGTAAATAACTCTGACCCAATCTATAAATTCTGGGTGAAATCCCATTGCAGATAGTGTGCTGTATAAAAAGTCCCAATTCACGGTGTCAAATGCTTTCTGTGCGTCAAAGCTTATTAACATTGATGTTTGCTTATTTCTTTTAGCGCAAGTAATGATGTTTAGGGTTCTTCTTATATTGTTCGCACCTTGCCGATTAGGGATGAATCCTGTTTGATCTGGGTTTATCAAAGTAGTAATATGTTTTTGAACTCTTTGTGCTAAAATACTTGTTAGTAATTTCTGGTCGTTGCATAACAAACTGATGGGTCTGTATCCTTCACATAGAGTTGGGCCTTTCCCTTCTTTATGAATTACAGATATAATGGCCTGTGACCATGTCTCTGGAGGGTTGTTCTTGGAGAGGGAGTAGCTAAACACCTTAGTTAGTATGGGCGCTAGGTCATTTACGAAGCATTTATAGAATTCTCCAGGGAATCCATCAACCCCTGGAGACTTATTGCTTTTCATTTTTTTTATTGCATCTCTTATTTCTGTTTCCGTAATTGGTTCTATCATCTGTTTTGATGCTTCTTCTGATAATGTGGGGAGGTTTAAACCGGTGAGGAAGGTATCCGTATTCTCTGCTGATGTTTGTTGTCTGGGATCTTTGTATACATTTTGGTAGAATGATGCAAAGGCATCTGCTATCTCTTTGGGTTGAGACACTGTTTTGTTCTGTGTAGGGTGACAGATTTTGGAGACAGTGCGATTGGCTTGGGCTTTACGAAGTTGGAAAGCTAGAAGGCGGCTAGCCCTATTCCCTATCTCGTAGTATCTCTGTCTGGAGAATCTTAAAGCCCCTTCTGCCTTCAATGATAAGAGTTTGTCTAAGGCTTTTCTTGCCTCCTTAAGTTCTGTAGCAATGTTACTTGTTCTTGTGGTTTTGTGTTGTGTCTCTAGGAGCTTTATTTTGTTTTCCAGAATTAATTGTTCCTCAAGTCGCGGTCTCTTTATTTTTGATGATATCTGTATGATTTTTCCTCTGATAACTGCTTTTGCCCCCTCCCACAAAATTGAAGGATTAACTTCGCCATTTTCATTTATCTCAAAATATTCT
This sequence comes from Nansenia antarctica, assembly GCF_963989245.1. Lineage (NCBI taxonomy): Eukaryota > Metazoa > Chordata > Actinopteri > Argentiniformes > Microstomatidae > Nansenia > Nansenia antarctica. The sequence continues at coordinate 51,426,073 of NC_137689.1, forward strand.
TTTAGAGTATTACTTAATTCTTCTACTGTTTCTGACTTATTTAGCAGTGATACATTTAACCTCCAGTATCTGAAAAAGGAATGCAAGCCTAGATCTACTTTCAGCACAATGGGTGCGTGATCGCTCAGAGTTATAGGTTCAATGGTACATTCTCTTACTTTATACATGTATTGTTGGGGGAGACAGAAAAAGTCAATCCTTGAATAGCTATTATGCACGTTAGAAAAAAAACTGATCCTTCCCCCCTGGGTTTTTGGTTCTCCATGGATCCGTAAGACCCAATTCGGACATAAAGTTATTCAATGCTTTTGTTTTGGGGCACTGAATTCCCTTCTCATTGGGAATCCTGTCCATTTTCCCATCCTGCACTGCATTAAAGTCCCCTCCTATTATTAGTATCCCTTTTGAGTTGCCAGCAATGATGTTAGCTATTTCTCTAAAGAACATTGGGTCACACTCATTTGGAGCGTATACATTCAATAAAGATACCTCAGTTCCTCCAGCGGTCCCAATGACCATGACATACCGCCCTGATTTATCCTTTACAGTGTTTCCTCCAGGAATTTTTACATTAGTGGCGGAGAGCCCTGTGCACGCGCATGAAACGCGCACGCGCGCTCAAAACAACGAACTAATTGCAACCAAAACTAGAGGGAGGATGGCAAATTTAAAAAAAAAAAAAATACAGAATATAAACTTGTGACTGACAGTCACATACACACACACAAAGATCATCAGCTATAATATAATACGAAGTAGGCCTACATGAGAGCACAAAAGCGGCTAACGTTACTCATACTGTTTACTGTAGTGCAGAGAGACGGGAGTCGTAGGCGGCGTATCAAATGACAAAACTAAACGTTTAATGAAGGACATGAAGCGGGAGTGTCTTGGTGGGGGCTGAGCTCCGAGCAGCACGAAGACAATGGGTGAGACAGTGAGGGCTCCAAGAACTAACCTGGCCCGTGGGCACCCCTCCTTCTGCCACCCGCACAGTTCTCCCGCTGTAGTTGTAGCTGGTGGTGGTGGTACCCCGCCATAAACGTTGTTAGCTGATCCACCAACTAGCTCCTTTGCTCCTGCCAGCCATGCAGTTTCGGATCGCTCATAGCCACTGCTAGCTTCAGCAATGTTTGAAGTGTCTGGGACATCTTTTTTCTTGAAAAATCCATCCATCTGTCGCTGTTTTCGTTTAATTTTTCGAAGTTATTTAACGTGATATCTTATTTGTGCACCTAGCTAGCTAGATCAGCTTTTTGTATCTTTTAGATGGTTCACATTTAGACCAATCAGAAGTAGCCCTTGTGTCACGCCGTCAACTGAATGTTTAATGTCATTAATCTGATTTTGGATTAGCGGTTAGAGAGAAATGGGCGTGGATTTAGGTGCACTTTTAGTCAACATCCATTATAGCGCTGATCTAGGATCAGATATATTTTAATCAGCTAAAATGTTCAGAGGTGGATTTTTTTGGGGGGGGGGGGGAGAAATCGTGCACTTAGTGGACTGAATCAATTAGTGGCGGAGGAAATTCATTCGTGGCGGCCCGCCACCAATAAATGCATATAGAGGAAACACTGCTGTATCACCTTCTCTGCACTAAAATAGCCACTCCTCTTTTTTTCCCATATGAGGCACTATATACTAGGTTAACCCATTCCCTTCTTAATTTGATGTGCTCACTCTCTGATAAATGAGTTTCTTGTAGTAAGGCAATTGAACATTGCATTTTTTTTAACCTCTTCTTATCCACCTAATTTTTCTGGTTTTCTGCTCCAAATGACATGCCCACAGTGAATATAGAATATCTCCACAATCACAAGGGCCTTCATAATGATCTTGTTATCAAATGAAAGCTAACACCTGTGGGGTGGCTGTAGAAGTGTCAGAATTATCAATGGTATGGAAATTCGGCGTTGAAACCGGACATGACACATTCTACAGGTGGAGAAAAATGGGAGGGACGTCGGCCGTCTTTACCGTCTCTGAAAAAAAATGGTGGCATCGTATAGCATGCAACGTTGTGAAAAAAATGCGATATCGATGAAGAGAATTGATCGAGGTAAACTCTTTATATCACTTCGGATCCTCATGGGGGTCCGTGGATATAATTAACTGAGAGAGTATTTTCTTCCTTTTAATAGGATGGTTTAATCCATGGACGTTATAACTCACTACTGTCAATTTATCCATGTGGATACAAGTATCCCATGATTGTGTCCATCAAAGTTAACAATACAAAAAATGTAGACTTGTACCCGTGATAACAGAGTCCCTTATGTGACTGCATAGGGCTTGGATCCACAACTACCTCACAGACAGACGTCAGTATGTGAGACTGCAGGGCTGTCAGTCTGAGGTGGTGGTGTGCAACACCGGCGCCCCCCAGAGAACTGTTCTGTCACCCTTTCTCTTCACCCTCTATACCTCCGACTTCCAGTTTAGCTCCGACCAGTGCCACCTGCAGAAGTTTTCTGATGACTCCTCTATCGTCGGTTACATCACAGACGACAGGGATGAGGAGTACAGGGCCCTGGTGGAGAGCTTTGTGCAGTGGTGCGACACCAACTACCTTTTGCTTAATGAATGAATGGTCTTTATTGTCATTGCTACAGTACAGGTACCAAACAACGAAATTTAGGAGGGGTGGCTCCCCTGGTGTTAGGAAAGAAAAAAAAACTTTAAAAAAACACAAGAAGGGAAGGAGCTGGTTTACATAAATAAAGGCTATGTACACTATCCACTATACTATACTGTACAGATAGACGACTAGGGTTGTCATATTGCACATAGTGTTATTGCACATTTATTTAAAGTGTCGCAGTTTGCAGGCTTGAAATGTACATATTTGTGCCTCAGCACTACACCTGATTTTTTCAGTCCAGCAGCTGCCATCAATCCGTCCAGACTGTCCAGGGCCCAGAACCTAGGTCTTTGCTGTGTTCAGGGCCTGGACGGCCCTGGGGTAGAAGCTGTTCTTCAGTCTGTTTGTCCTTGCGGCCATGGTCCTGAACCGCCTTTTCGAGGGCAGCCGGGTAAAGTGTTCGTACCCAGGGTGGGTTGGGTCCCGGGAGATCTTGGAGGCCTTCCTGAGACAGCGTGTGTTGTACAGCTCTTCCAGAGAGGGGAGGGGGGCGCCGGTGATCTTCTGGGCTGTTCTCACGACTCTCTGTAGCGCATTTCTCTCCGCGGTTGTGCAGCTGGAGAACCAGTTGCAGATGCCGTAGGTGAGGATGCTCTCCACTGCGCCGCGGTAGAAGGTCACCAGTATCTCCTGCTTGCTGTGTTCCTTCCTGAGGACTCTCAGGATGTATAGCCGCTGTTGTGCCTTCTTGATGGTGGCTTTTGTGTTGTCCTTCCAGGACAGGTCATCCTGCATGTGCACCCCCAGGAATCGGAGGGTTGAGACTCTCTCCACGCTCTCTCCGTCGATGAGCAGGGGCTGGATCTCGGACTTTTTCCTCCTGAAGTCTACGATGATTTCCTGGGTCTTTGACTTGTTCAGCAGCAGGTTGTTAACCTTGCACAGCTTGCTCAGTTGCTCTACCTCATCCCTGTACGCCGCCTCGTCCCCCCCCGAGATGCATCCCACCACGGTGGTGTCGTCTGGTTTTAACACCAGCAAAACAAAGGAGTTGGTGGTGGATTTTAGGAGGAAGAGAAGGACCCCAGCCCCCATCACCATCAAGGGGGTGGAAGTCGAGAGGGTGGACTCCTACAGGTACCTGGGAGTACAAATTAATAACAAACTGGACTGGACCGACAACACAGAGGCTCTTCTCAGGACAGGGCAGAGCAGACTGTTTTTCCTGAGAAGGCTGAGGTCTTTCGGCGTCTGCAACAAGCTGCTGCGAATGTTTTACCAGTCGGTGGTCGCCAGCGTTCTGTTCTTCGCCGTGGCCTGCTGGGGTGGAAACATCTGTGCTAGGGATGCTGCGAAGCTGAACAAACTGGTGAAGAAGGCCAGCTCTGTGGTGGGGACCGGGCTGGACAGCCTAGAGGTGGTGGCAGAACAGAGGATGGGGAAAAAACTGGCGGCCATGCTGGCCAATCCCTCCCACCCGATGTACTGCGAGCTGGCGGGGATGAGAAGCAAGTTCAGCCACAGATTTGTTCTCCCCCGTCAAAGTACAAAAATATTTGGACAGTCCTTTATTCCAGCTGCACTCCGACTCTACAACCAGGCCCTGCAGGGTGGGGGAGACCTGGAGCTGAGAGGCCGTTAAGACTGCTACTTGGACTATACATGCACTTGAGCACTTTATCTTGCACTGTTTACTTATTGAGCCTGCACTGTTTTATTTATTTATTTATTGAATGTTTTTCTGTCTGCCCTACTAAGCTGTTTGACAACAAAATGTCCCCATTGGGGACAATAAAGGTTTTCATCATCATCATAGTAAGGGGAATAACATAGAACGTCCACCATTGTCGAGAATAAGAACACACAAATAGAACAGAAAAATAAACTTCCAAAAGCCCAACTGTTCTAACAAACATAGAATCAGTCTCAACAAGGACGGAGAGTTGTGACCGTTCTCTCCGGGGATGTGCACAGAGTGCCGTCGCAACTATAGCCTACGCTGATAAGTCGCCTTGTGAAAAAGAAAAAAGAGGAAAAGAAAAAAAAGCCCCTCGAGTGAGGAGAACAGTTTCTTATTGATTAACTTTAAATCATAACATTACAAAACTAGCCAAAATATATGTTCATTGCATAGTGCATCTTGTCACGTTCCTATCATCATATCTCCTAGTATCAGCAGTACTCACAACTCTTGTTGTTTCATTCACTCTTCAATGGCCCTATTCACCATTGAGAATGTTCTGCAAATCAGCGTTGGTCATCAAATTCGTCCGGTTTGAGACTGAAGTCCCAGACCGGTTGCTTTGCATTAGCTTCGCCTGGAGTTTCTCCCGCTCGTCGAGCCGGACATGGATACCCAACTCTCCGAGTGTTGTGGCCGCGTCTGCAAGCGTCATGAAGGTCTTCGTTACGGAATTGAGGTAGATGTTCAGCTTGGCAGGGAAGGGTGATTGAGCTTTGATGTTTTTCTCTTTGAGCAGTTTCATCACGTCTCTTACTTGCTTCCGTTTCTTTTGTGTATCTGAAGTGTAGTCCTGGTCAAAGAATATCTTCCCCCCGTTGTATGGCACTCCTCCGCGATGTTTCCAAGCCTCTTGGATGACCGTTTCTTTGATTCTGTAGTCCAGAAATCTGACGATGATGGACCTCGGGGGGCTCGCGGGATCTTTCGATTTCATAGTGAGTGAACGGTGAGCCCTCACTACATTTAGGTGCACCTCCTCTGGTAGTGTCAGTGAGGTTCGGATGAGATCACTTGTGAACTTCAGCATATCCATGTTACTTTCCTCATCCTCGTTCACCCCATATATGCGAACGTTATTCCGCCTGGCCCTGGATTCTAGGTCGTCACATTTTGCTGACAGGCTAGCTTCTCTGTGTAGCATGTGGTGAAGGACTCGTTCACTTCTTTGGGTTTTCTCTTCCGCGTCATTCAGCCTCTGTTCGTATTCGGTCATTCGTTGTTCCAATTTTGTCGTCCTTTCAGCTACTTCTGCCAGTGCGGATTCTACTCTTGTTAATGATTCTTTAGTCTCTTTAGAGCAGGGGTGTCAAACTCAAATACACAGTGGGACAACATTTAAAACTGGGACAAAGTCGCGGGCCAGATTTAATATTTATTGGGAAAAAAGTATGTTTTCCCTTCTTTCTAGATATAATAATGAACCTCTTCATATGGGAACAAACTTAAGTTTTACTTAAACACAGAATCTGGAACAAGCAAAGCTTAATACTATAAACACCTGAGAAATCAAATTTCAAATAAAAGACACCATCAGTGGCATTCATTTCTTAAATAAAAATAATATTATGCCTCTTTCTCCATCTGTGGCCTTTTCAGTTAATTTTCAATGGAATAATTTTTTCAAAGGCCAAAAACAAAACAAAAATTAATAATAACGAGGATAATTTCCGTCAATGAAAATCCAACAATTCAAGTCCATGTCCTAGAGAAGCAAGGAAAAGTGCATAAAGAAAATTGGGAACTGTGCAGCGCCCACAGCGTCATACTTTGACTTGAGCGTGTCACTACACTGGAGTTCAATCAGCTCCGTTTGGAGGTTGGTTGGTGCGCTTTCTACGTCAACTGCAAACGGATTACTGAGCAGCAGTGGCGGATCCAGAAAGTGGCTGATGGGTAGGCCTGGAAAAATCTGGGTAGGCCTGAGTGAAACTCATCACCGCACGTTTTAGACCTATGTATGAGCAGCCAGATGGATGGAACACAACCGGGCTCTCGATCATAGGCGCCGATTTATGTTTCTGCCCGTGGGTGCTCGAAACATTTGGGTACGACCAACACGCATGCACACACACGCACACACACGCACACGCACACACGCAAAATATTCGCAGGGACTGGAGGAGATCACTATGCAGACCATGAAACGAACGGAAAATAAATAAAGTACCTGTCTACCCAGAGAATGCAACGGACAGCCAAACAAGTTATTATAATGCACACACGCAAGGCATTCAAGCGCATGCAATAGTCAATGAATTAACCAATAACCATCAACTATGGAGGACCAAGTCTGACAGAATTAACAATAAAGTTTAAAAAGTTTTAAAGTTTTAAAATGTCCACAAAGCCTACTGCTCGTTCTTTAATTACCCCTCCATGAATGAATCGAATACAGACAGCAACTAGCTCGCGCTTGGATAGATCTTTATACTCATCCGCAAGTATGGCATATGTGGATTGCTCATGCAGTTCAGACTTTATCTTTCGAATTAGCAGTGAGGCTGCAGCCTCAAGCAGCTCATCCTGAATGTGATGGCTTAGGAGCGTGGCATTTCGAGGCAGTTCCTTCAGTCTATTTTCAATTTCTGGATCATATTTTGACATGAACTTGAATAGCTCCAAGAAATTACCTTTATTGAGCGCCTCTTCCGTTTCTCTGTGACCTCTAAGTGGAATTTCCAACTTGGCACACAACATAGCAATGTCTAACACAACTTTAACGTGTTGCCGGTTTCGCTCTATGAATGAAACGGCATCACCGTGCATTTGATTTAACACTGTCCCACGGCTTTGGGGTCCATGGCTTTGCCTGTACCCATCCAACTTGGTGAGGGCAACAGCATGCGGCTTGCTAGACTCGTGTTTGTCACAGGCCTGCCGGAGACGTTTCCAATTTTTGTATCCATCTCTTATAAAAGTGAACTCCGTGTGCGCCTCTGGGAAATGTCGACACACTTTACAAAAAATAGCGTCTCTTTCTTTACTATATTCCATCCACTTGAACTTCTCGTACCAATTTCTACTGAAGGAGCGCGATTTCCCACTGAACAATCAGAGTAAACGTAAAAGAGGAAGCAATGTAAACGTAAGAGAGGAAGTTGAATATTATTAGTATTAATACATACTTTTAATCATTTCCAAGACAAAACTATTCACATTACAGTTAATATACAGTTAAAATATTTTATTATTTCACCCATAGATCCGCGCCTGCAGAGCAGTTCAAATCTACATTTCTGTGCTTCAAAGTCGGCAAATCGCCGGGTAAACTCGGCACTGAGTACGCAGATTTTTTCAGCAAACTGTGCATTTGGGAACACGGTGGGAGAATCTGCATTTTATGCATTTTTATCGCGTTTTATCGTGAACAGATATTCTGTCTCCCACCTGTCTAGAAAGCTCCTGTTTTCCACCTTCCGTCTGGCCATTTTTTGAGAGGGGTGTCCTACATCTACCCGAGGTAGTGTGAGTGACTGGTAGCATGAGGTTGCGAATGAATGAAAACAGAGGAGGGGATGCTTGCTGGTCTTGACGCGCCAAGGCACTAGCAGAGCATTCTGGGATTTGTAGTATTAGCGGTGCAACGTTACCGGCGGGCCAGCTCAAATAGAAATTTGATATTATCTCACGGGCCAAATCGGGCCCGTAGTGTAATTATATTTGGCCCGTGAGATAATATCAAATTTCTATTTCGCGGGCCAGAGTTTGACACCCCTGCTTTAGAGGCTTCACCGTGCTCCTTTCTTAAGGCCGGTTTAGGCTTCTGCGTCGAATTTACGTGCGGCTACGCCGTAGACTACGCGAGGGCTCTCCAAGTGTATAGTTCTCCGTTGGTCCGCGGACCGCGTCGCGTTGGTCGGTGTACTCATAGCGGCATAATGGCGATCAAAAAACGTATTTTTATTATGCTTGTTGTAAAGAAAATGTCTATAATGCATTGAAATGACAGTAAACTAAGATAATAAGATGGTTATCATACATTTTCTAATCTTTATTAATAAGTAATTACAGAAAAGGTAAATGACATTTCTGTCATGACTTCTTATAGATAACTTTACATTAAATATGTCTATCATAAATATAATTTAAACCCAACGAACAGCCATGGGGCTCCCTGTAACTAATCATTTATTTCTAAATAAACAGGATTGTACATCTCGTAAATGTGAATCGCGCTATAAGGAATGCACAGCACGGCTATTGCTCCGTTGGAACGGTGTACACAAAGCGGCATAATAGCGATCTTTTTGTTGTGCTTGTTGTAAATAAAAGTTCTATGATTCATTGAAATGACATTAAACTAAGATAATACGGTGGTTATCATACTTTTTCAAATCTTTATTAATAAGTAATTACAGAAAAGGTGAATGACATTTCTGTCATGACTTCCGCATTTTGGGCGACGAGAGAGTCGGAATCTTGTCTGAATCATGTGCTACCAAGCGGACCAATCACAGAGCTTACGGTTACGTGCGCTCTGACGCGTGGTTAGATTTTTTGAGAGGAGCACGTCAAGGCTACGCACGGTCATGCGGGACTACGTAAGCTTACGCGTAGCCTACGGCGTCGACTTTACGCAGAAGCCTAAACCGGCCTTTAGCGTGCGTATAGCTCTGCTAGTATGGCAGCCATGCTGTCTTCCCCCTCATCTGGTTTCTGTTGCTCCTCTTTTTTCGTTAGTTTGCTCTTCTTCTCAATGTCTTTTCGACTGTTGGCCATTATGTTTGGTAGTTGTGAGTTTTTTTTTTAACATAAAATAAAATATATAATAGGTGTTTGGCTAGTTTTTTAAAGTTCTCCTCGGGAGCTCAAGATTCAAGCTGCTGCTTTGGCCATGACGTCACAGGAAGTCCCGTGTTGTGATTTTCAACAACGTTGAAACGTATTTCCATGTTTCAAAATAAAAGTCTGAACATTTTGATTGGTTGCCGACTTGTTCCCCCTTTCACCAGACCATGTCACATTTGTTCTTTCCAACATTAAGCACCGACATCAGCCCAACAAATGCTCTCTACAGGACAGGGAATGCAGACTTGAGCTCAGAAAGGGCCTGGTCAAATATAGAACAGTGTTATTGGCATATAGATGCAGGTTACACTTATTTACAGATAATCCAATATTGTTAATGTGAATAGTAAAAAGACCAAGACTTGATCAATGTAGTTGTACTTCTCCAGAAAACCTGATTTAACACCATCACTTAAGACACAATGGGTTCTGTCCCTTAAATAAGATATAAGATATTGGGCGCTAGTTATCTAGGTCAGAGGGCATATGGGTGTGATAAGTGGTAGGTGTCTCTTCTTCGGAGGTTGGGTGCGTGTTAGCTTCTATTTACATCCGTATGTCATGAATGTGTAATGACAAATTGATCATACAAATAACTGTTATTGTATTTCTGTCAATGCCTGCGACCCATTACAGTTGACATTGGTAAGTCATTCATAACTGTAGGGTCCGTTTCTAATCACATGATGAGGATAAAGCTACAGTAAGGCTACTACAAATGGTCCATGGTCTGTGTGGCAGGTGTCAAACGTGCCTCAGGATGTGGCTTGAAGCTGTTGGCAATTAAAATATCTTAAAAATGTGTCATTTTGAAACTGTCAAAACAAACCACTGTAATGTTAAAAACAGACATTTGGGAAAAGTCAGGGATGGAGGGGGACATCGGTTTCACAACCACAGCTATTTAGTGTGTGACATTAGTGTGTGTCTATATTGTCTTTTGTTTGGAGTTCAGTGGGTTTTTTATGTGTGTGTTTTTATTTTTTATTTTTTTAAAGGTGTTGCATTTGCCCTTGCTTACTTTTATAATTGCCCCCGGTCAGGGGGGAACATGTATCATCAGATTAGTGGACAGATACATTTCTGATATCAAAAAATTACTTGACTAGGTTGAGTGCTCTTTGAGTAATTGAGTTAATTGCAAAAAATGTTACAATTGCCCCCCGGTCTCCCCTACACACTATGATGGCAGATAACCTTGCTCAATGACATTTAAAAGTGCAGCTTTAATCAAACTTAATCTCCTCTCATCATTTAGAGCAGAAGTAAGTAGTCCCTGTAATTGGCATCAGGGGGAAAGGATGGCTACTGTAGGTTATGTGCTGCTCTGATCGTAACCAGCGTACAGTATGGGCCCATTGCTTCAGGCGCAACTTCCTGTGAACAATTTAGGCACCATAGATAACTTTCTATCTGTCACAACAGCCATGTGTCTGTAATTTGTATGTGTGTAAGGTAAACGTTTGATGAGGAGAAGGATGCTTTAATGTTATGCTAAGTCTCTGTTGACTTTATATTAAGGCCCAATCCTATTTCTTATTCTTACCCCTCGTTTTTGAGTGCCACTCACTTTTTGTCTTGCCCCTCGGAACAGAGTTACAAGGGGTAGTGGTTGAAGTCTCCCTATGAAATGGGACAACCCTTCAAGACCCTGATATGTTATCAGTAGTATCATAGAAAAGCATGGACGCTCGTGATTCATTCACAACTTATAGGTTTCGCGATCAAACAAGTCATCAAATAAAAAAGAACAATGCTTCATTATTATATTCATTTCGGGCGTGATATGTCATCAAATGGGGGAAATATGACAAAATGTGGGACTGTCATGCACAAATCAGCCTTAAAACTATGTTGTAACGTTAGCTAGCCAGCTAGAGACATCAGCACACTAACTATTTTTTTTTTAATGTTTGTTATAAAGAAAAGCTCTATAATACATTGAAATTATTATACATTAAACTAAGATAATACGATGGTTATCATAATTTTTGAATCTTTTTCAACAAAGAAAATAATTACATTTGTGTTTTTTGTTGCTTGTGCATTCGCTACTATCTTGCAGATGATTCCCAAGGCATTCTCGGTGATTTCGCATAACACTCTGTTTGGAATGCGCCTCTGAAAAAACTCTGTTTGCAGGGCCATGTAGCCCTGCCACCTCGCCCTACCCCTCCATCCCAACAACCAATCGGGACACCCTACCCCTATACGTGAACATGCAAAACAGAGGGGTAGGGCCAAGTGGTAGGGGCAAGGGGTGAAATGGGATTGGGCCGATGTTAATTTGCACCTATTTTGTATAACCTACAGGTATAGTAGGTATGTTACTAGTGAACTTCCATTGTGTCTGCTAGAGTGGTACAGTACTATTCAGGGTATAATACCACTCCCAGGGTTGTTCTGCCGGAACCCATCTGTGTGTGTGTGTGTGTGTGTGTGTGTGTGTGTGTGTGTGTGTGTGTTTGTGTGTATGTGTGTGCGTGTGCACGTCATTGTGCGTGTGTGTGTGTTGGTATTCAGGTCACAGCCCACCTGAAGGGCAACACTGTCAGTCAGACTCTCTGACCAGATGACCTGCGGTCATCTAAGGGTGTGTGGGTGGGTGTTTTGTGTTTTTTTCCGAACCAAAAAGTTGAAACCTATCCCCCGAGTCTAAAGGGCAGCATGAGTGTTTATATTAATAAGCAAACTCAATGGAATAAATAGTTGCATTACCTGACTGGGGTGAACTTTAGATTCTAGATAAGGTCACCAAGTTTATAGTTGGTTTTCAATTTGATCCTAGTTTCCTTCAACATTCTCATATTCTCACACAATACTGAAAATCCATGGCCGTCTATGTTTGTGTTTTGCCTCTGTGTGTGCTTTTGATTGAGCTCCTGATAGTGCAGATCAATTAGGGGTAATGCACCTCACTACACAATAGTGGTCCATGTATAGGCCTATTTCAAAGCTAAAGAAATATTCATTTGACATCATTCCATTTTGAATAATTCACCCTGATGCAGACAGCAGCTGGAGAAACTGTCATTCTCAAACCACCCATGTTCTTTTCTGTTTAAGATTGAAAAGGTTGTCGGAAACAAAACAGACTGAAGTATTGTCCTTTTTTTGAGCTTGCTGGGAAGTTTACTTTTATCTTGGAAATCTGCCATGTAAATTCTAATGAGAAAAAAACAAACAATCCATCAATTTTCCACTTGTAAACAAAAGAGGGGGAATTTTTTCAATTAGAATTACAGCAGCTGGGAACTCTAATCACACAATGCAATGCATAATTCATCGCCCTGCGCCCGGTGTTAACGCGTGTGAATCTGGGAAGATCATCTGCCGATGCGGGAACTAGAATTTACATGTCAAAGAATGTTTACACAGGTTGGGTGTTGGCCCAAAGCCAAGTCCAGTGAGACTTGTAGTTCACACCCTATGTGTTGGGAAGAATCATTGGGGAAATAGGATGTCTGCAACACAGTAGTTCACAAAGCAAATGCAAAACTCTTTGACTGACAGATCCCAGAGGAGATGGAAAAGTTTGAGGTCGATCATAGGATGTATCCTCTTAAATACAACGCAATGGAGAGAAATTGTTGCAGAGAAACTGTCCGTGTTCTGCAGATTTCATTTGATTAGTATTCTACTGCATGGGTTGTTTATATTATACATTTAATACGTGTCAATATCTGGCTGCTATAAGTTGCAAGGTCACCTAAAATATGCAAATGAAGACTGACTATGACATTTAAATATAGTAATGACGTCTGTGTCCATGTTATTTCTTACCTTCCGTTATCATATTGTTAACCATATTCACAGGTGTATTATCGTTTTTGCAAACCAATTAAACATATAGCCCTTTTGGGAAACAGTGCAAAGTTCATCTCTGCCTGTATAATGTGCCATGTTCAATCAATGGTTTTGAGGGTAAATAATGCTTCAATAACGACAAAGTGTACCTTTCATAACTCCTTCCATGCAAGCACATACTATATGTGCTAAATTTAGACTGAGAAGTTTGATATTGTGTTTTCCATAAAAGTAATACAAGTGTAAAGATCAACTCCAATCTGTCTTCATCCTACATTTATGCAGTGCCGAACACTGCACAGCCACCTTCTCAATTAAATCAGATGAGTGACTCTCTCTCTCTCTCTCTCTCTCTCTCTCTCTCTCTCTCTCTCTCTCTGAATACAACAAATGTTTAAATTACACGACCAAGTAAGCAAGATTAATTAATATGATAATCAAAAGGTATTTGAATACATTTCACTGTTTACTTAACTTTCTTCAATTCATGAAGATTCTTTTTAAAAAGGTTGATCTATTCGTCCAGTATAGTGACACAGCTATTAACTTGATTAACTTCAAATGTGCATACAGAATTAAGTATCCTTTATGAAGCATACAGTAGATTCCCTACTGTGATTTTCTAATGTAATGATGTTAATGACAATACTGACAGGCCTACTATATTGACTGTCTGGGCCTAGCACATTGAGAGTAAAACTATTATACAATACAAATCATTTTCATTTTTTTCATTTCACTTTGAAGTGAAGTGTACCTCAAGTGTGACCACATTATAGTTCAGGATAGGTGTATACTATGTGCCTAAGAACAATCTATCCTAAGTGGAAGCCAGAGGTGTTACTGTATTGTAGGTAATACTGTATTGCAGTTGCTACCATGGCCTTACTGAAAGTGTTGTAAAAAGGTAGTCACATAAGCACATAATCGATCAGCTTCTCAGATTTGGGAATCCCATAGCGTCTGGGATTCAAACAACAACCAAGCAGTCACACTGCCACCTTTTTTGGTAAACAGCTGAGGGATGGGTCTGGAGAAATACACTCAGTACAAATACACTTACACTACAAAATACTTGATTAGGAACATCTGTACACCTTCTCATTCAGTCAAGTGGTGTAATAGTGTGGGGAATGTTTTTTCTTGGCACACTTTGGGCCTGTTAATACCAATCAATCTTCACTTCAATGCCACAGCCTGTTTGAGTATTGCTGCCGACCATGTGCATCCCTTCATGGCCACAATGTACCCATCTTCTAATGGCTACGTCCAGCATGATAATGAACAATCTGCAGGAATTGCAATTGTCATCATAGACCATCTCAAAGGAATGTTTCTTGTGGAATCAATGCCACAAAAAATGTACGCTGTTTTGAGAGCAAAGGGAGGCCCGACCCAGTATTAGTATAGTGTTCCTAATAAAGTGTTCAGTGAGTGTATATCCACTCTAAGTGACTAAGCTATGGATGCAAGGACTGACCATCTGACCAAAATTATAGTTTTAGCCATGTTTTTAATTTGCTGTATAACAGTGTTGGTTTACAATTACATTGTTTACAAACATGGAACATATTTTGGTTTTCGATGGGGTAAAACAACGTATCTAAGCTCATGAGGAATTTATACATTATATTCTACAACAATATGTCTATATATCATATTTAAAAGTAAAAATATTACAGTAGAGAAACTGTACATGGGGGTAGTGGGGATGAAGAGGTCTTTAGGAGGGACAGTCAAGAAGTAGACTGAAGAGATGGGTCTTCAATCTATAGCAGAAGATCGGCAGTGACTCAGCAGTCCTGACAGCATTGGGAAGCTCGTTCCACCATACTAGTTGCGGCTAGCCGAAGTGGAAGAGTGGAGTGATCGGACAGGGGTTTAGAGGCTGACCATTGCTTGCAAGTAGGGAGGGGCTGTTCCCTTTGCCACCCGGTAGACGAGCACCAGGGTTTGAATCTGATGCTTGCTGCTACCGGGAACCAGTGAAGGGTGCGAAGGAGGGGGATGACAGGAGAGAACTATAGCAGATATTGAACACCAGATGGGTGGCAGCATTCTGGATGAGCTGCAGAGCTCTGATGGTGGAGGCGGGGAGCCCTGCCAGTGTGTTGCAGTAGTCAAGGCGGGAGATCACAAGTGTCTGGACCAAGAGTTGTGCTGCTTCTCATGTGAGGAACGGACATATCCCTCTGATGTTTTATATCAACTCCTTGCCCAGAGCTGCAATATATTACAGGAGACCCCTGACATGTTATCGATAGTGGAGATATGTCGATGATTGTCCTCAGTCAAAGTCAGTTTAGAGCTCAGATGAACAGTGCTGCTTTTAGCCTCATAAGCATGCCTCACTTATGAGAAATTCATAGAATGAATGGCTGTTGATTCTGTCCCAAAATGATCGGCAGCTTTTCCTCAGGGTCCTTTTCAGATGTTAGGGAAGGTTGGAGAGAGTTGGGAAGAGTGGAAGAGGAGAGTGAAGGGTGAGGCAGTGAAGGAGTTAGAGAGAGTCGGGGAGTACAGGTTGGCTTCTATTCTCTTTCTCTCTAGACATGTCTATATATGTTGTGAAATAAGTTTTTGCTTGCCATTTCCATCTTGCTATCAACGATTGAGGACATCAACAACAATATATTCTGCTGAAGAATGAAATATGTCAAATCATCAAGTTGGCTTCTAAAAAGAGACCATCTTCCTTCACCATTTTATTCTCATACAAGAACTCTTCTTAGCACTCGTTTTCAACATACAAGAACTCTTCTTAGCACTCGTTTTCCAAACAGAAATCGGTTATCCTAGTCAAATGTTATTTTTGAGTAGATAGTAGAGAACATAGATAAAGCCTCCCTCTGGAAAAGAAAGAAAGAAGGAAGAAAGAAAGAAGAAAAAAAAGCTCTGCTCCAGCCCGGAAATCTTGGTTGTATCTACTGCATTCTGTTTCAGTTGGATAAGAGCTGTTGCCACAGAGTGACTGTAGTTATACAGTCAATTTGCGTTTTGGCAGTGGTGTCCGATAAATTAAAATTGTTGGGTAAGTGGAATGGGGAAAACAAAACAAAAGCCAAAAAAGGCACACAGGAAGTGTAGTGATGTTTCACGGCTCTACATATCTTTTGGATGATAGGGTCTGCTTTGTAATCCTACTAATGTCTATCCCATTACTTCCACCATTTCTACAAGGCCTAATATAGAAAATCTGAGAATGATTCAGTTTGCCGAAAGCTCCTAGTTGAAGTAGAACATTTCTCCCGAAACCCAGCCACAAAGCTGTGCAAAATATTGTAAAGTTCAATGTTTGTCGATCAATCCTCTGTGCTTGAACGAACAAAACGTTGTTCACACTGCAGGCCTTAATGCTCAAATCGTTTTTGTTTTCCAAATTGCTTTTGGAATGCTGACTTTTCAAATAACATTTATAAGTGACCAAATTGGATGTGTGTGCATTCAGACAGTGTAGTCTTAAAATGGCATGGCTATGCTAGTCGTCATAGTAACGATGGGACCATGTGCCGTGTAGGTGGTGGTGTTTGTGCTTCCTCTAATTCACAAGTTGTTGTGGGTAACAACAATGCCTGTCATGGAACATTCCCAGTTGCTTGCTCAGTTTCTCTTTATGAGAATCATGACTAGTGACAGAAAGCAATACACCTCTTCATATTCCACACACTGTTGTCCTCCATGCCTGTTTATTGTTTGTATCACAAAGTGATGATGTCAGACAACACTGTGTCACATAGGGTTTGATAAAGAAAATCCCTTCAGTACAAATAAATGAGATCTGACTGTTCAGATACAAGTTGCATGGCCAGGAATCAGATTTGTGTCTGGATGTATTTGATTATTAAGATATTAGTTGACGTTTTACTTCAAAACATCTATTGTTGTATAGTACTTGTTCATTTTTGGATAATTCAGGATTTATACTCCTGGCCAACCATCTGCTAAACTTTTGGCCTCCGAGTCCTATAGATGGAATGAAAGGATGTGCAGGAAATCCTGCTATCATTATTTCTCAGCCTCCTCCGCTGATTCCTCCATTGTATTATTTATAACCCACCTACACAAACTAGTGATTTGCCAGGACAGCGTATATCTGTAGAAGACCCTCCTGGAAGTTTTTGTTTGTTCTCAAAAGCTGGATCAATTTTCTTTCCAAATGTACTGCATTATCTGGTATGGATTGCTTCGAGACTGTACAGTATGTTATCCAAAGTGACAATTAATAATATGTCACTCTTATTGCAGGACCACTCAACCATTTACCCATTAGTGACTGTAGAACACATTTTACAAATGTTCTGTTAAAACAATAACTGTCTGTAAAAAATATAACTAAATATGAATTATTGCTTCGACAGCCTTTATGTATTTCTAATACACACAGCGCTGCCATACTGTGTGGTGCTAGTCAACCCTGTACTGTATGCAGACCAGTAGTCTTTCAGGAAAGAAAATGAGGTCAAAGAAATCTCCTTAATCATGCGTTGTTGATGTTTTATTTTATTTCTGCCTCTCGAGCAACAAAACTGAATATTAAAAAGTTATAAATGGCACCGTAAATATATGGGACTGTTTGCCAAGTCCGACAAAACTGCCATTTTAAAATGGTCTCACAAAAAGGCCAATTGCATACCTCCCTAATCCCTAAAATGCACACAGAAAATATGTGTTGTTCTAGTAGGTAATGACATACACATGTGAAAGGTTAAGAGCTGAGAGGATGTGTTAAACACACTACACACAGGGCTCCATTTTCTTTCCACTAAATAAATAGACCAGAAAAGTCAATTGATACAACATTCATTTGGCATTCTTAAGGTCATGACTGCATCGCTAGGAACAGATGCAGATTTTTTACTCTGTTTACTTAAAATTAGCATAAAAACTCCATCTCATTGACAGCTTTAAAAGAGAAGATTGTATACATCATGTATTGTGAACATGATGCACAACAGGTGCATCTGTCTTCACCAGGCAGGAACCTCTCACACAAGAGAAGCACAAGGAAGGAAGGAAGCACAATCAAGGTGAACACATTTTCTTTTGCTCTTATTATGGGAAGGCCTCATAAACAGTGTTGGGCACGTTACTTTAAAAAAGTAATTAGTTATAGTTACTAGTTACTTATCCCAAAAAGTAACTGAGTTAGTAACTGAATTACTTCATTATAAAAGTAACTAGTTACTAGGGAAAGTAACTATTGCGTTACTTTTTGCCACGGTGCAGCGGGCTAAGTTAAGGTCAGTCAGCCAAATGTGACAAGGAAAAGCTTACCCACTGCCATATTAGAAGATAAATGTGATCTTCTTGTGAAGATAGATTTTTTCTGAGCAGGTTTCAGCAGGGATTTTTCATATTTATTGCACTTCAACAGACCACAACTGGTAGACATATTGTACTTCAAGTATTTTCTTCATTACAAAAGTTAACAGTTAAACAATCTGAAGTGCTTTTAAAGTAGTACTGAAATAGTGCCTGTACTTCGACCGTGAAAACGCCACGTTCACCTCAGAACACTCAGGACTCGCCATTGCTGCGTGTATCTCTCTGATAGTTTGAGTGTGTGTGTGGTGCTGTGCGCGCGTGTGGTTTGTGTGTAGAAACATCCGCACAACACTGAACTATGGTTGGCTTACCATGACATTTTCTCTACCATAGCCAATCATGATCACTTGCGCGGTTGTCTCGCCCCTCCCCTCACCAACAAACAAACAAAAACACCTTTGCAGCTGTGACTGAGGTCGGATGACAATGAGAAGCTTCAGTAGTAACGCGCCGCATTGAATTACCGGCAACGGTAACGGCGTTATAACGATGGAAATAGTAATCAATTAGATCGCCCGTTACTGGGAAAAATAACGCCGTTAGTAGCGCCGTTTATTTTAACGCCGTTATTCACATCACTGCTCATAAATGACACTTGTTTAAAATGTACATGTTCTACTGTGTACATGCTATTTAATAGTGTATACACAGTAGAAGTGTACATATTAAATTAATGGAACAGTGACTCTTTTTCTCCTTTTTTCTAATAGTGGCTATTAATCCATTAATACAAATCATTCTCCTTGTGTGCTTTGTAAAATCAGATTTAGAAAATGTTCATGACCTATTAGGTATTTCCCTGAAGCTCTCCCACCAGCAACTCATTCATAAATCACACTATAATACTCATCCAACCATGGCTGGGCAAAGAGAGTCTGATGAGGTCTTCAAAACCTAAATGTACAATATTTGTCTTTGGTTGGAGGGGATACCCCTTCACTAGAACATCTATCCCAATAGGCTTATGTTTATGTTTGTAAACTATAGAAAGCTTGACTTCAACAAGTCCAATATTACTTCTTTTTTTTGTGCTATCTATTTTTAATAAAAAGGGGGTTCTTCATCTGCTGCTTTAAGAGAATCATTGGAAGAACCCTGGGTTATACATGGGTTAATCCTGGGTTATACATGGGTTAATCCTGGGTTATACATGGGTTAATCCTGGGTTATACATGGGTTAATCCTGGGTTATACATGGGTTAATCCTGGGCTATACATGGGTTAATCCTGGGTTATACATGGGTTAATCCTGGGTTATACATGGGTTAATCCTGGGTTATACATGGGTTAATCCTGGGTTATACATGGGTTAATCCTGGGTTATACATGGGTTAATCCTGGGTTATACATGGGTTCATCCTGGGTTATACATGGGTTCATCCTGGGTTATACATGGGTTCATCCTGGGTTATACATTCAAAAGACAGGAACAGTCGAAGAACCCTTTCTGGTTCTAGGAACAGTGGAACCATTTATTGTTTTTGCATCCATGTGGGTTTAAAGTATTATACTAAAAAAAGTAAAATACTTTCAAATACTTTGAGAGTTTTCTTAGTGTGCCTGGAGTGCCACACGTGGACAGGTTTTAACATTTTGGGACTCCTGTCCCAAATTATTTCAAATACTATTTGAAACCAGGTCTGGTTTAGTGACCTGTGTGACTGTTTCTGGTGCAATGTTAGTCTTCCTGATCAGGTTACTTTTAGTTAGCTAGCTTACTTTAAGTAGCAGATGATGTGAAACGTCTATAGTGATGTGAAACCGTACCTTTCTATGTCCCTTAGCTGGTAGTGTAAGGTAGAAACATGCATGCTCAAGACATGTCAATGCCTATCCTGCTACCCTGATCACACGTCACTGGTCTGATTGCATCTTTACGCTGGACCTCCATTGTTATGTGTGAAAATAGAACTATGGGATGCTGCTGTCCTGCCAACCTGTCAAAAGCAAGCCAATAATGCAGGAATCTATTTACCAACCACATGCACCCGTCTTCCTGTAATGGAACCAAACACCTCCTACTTTCTCACCTCCAGACACAAATCAAAGGTGTCATGAGTCACCTTTCCTCACAAGGTCAGCCTATACAAAGAGATGGATGGATGGATGGATTATACTTTTCAGCAGTATCCGTGTCCCTGGTGTACAAAACATGTACTTCTGTATTTAAAAAATCTCTGTCTAGAGAAGATTGAGATCTGAGAGTAATACAACTTTGTAAAAGGTCAATAAGTTCTGTATTGTTTTGTTTTGTGCGTAAGTTCTGTATTTGTTATTTTCAACTGTTACTTACAGCCACATTAGTTCTGTTTTGCTCTGTATATAATTTCATTCCTAAAACTTGGAGGCAATACCTCAACCTCTAGGTATTGCACAGGGGTAAAACTATTTCAAAAGTAGATCAAATTGAAACTTTCCACTCTGCCATTTTCCTACTGTGGTAACCTCAAGGTTCCATGCAGAGCAAATCGCTGCAATTAAGACATCCAGAAGACACACTCAGCCACAGCAATATATATCTCTAAAATGACAGTCCATCAGTTGGTCACACATCAAGCCATGCTATGCTCTGATTAGAACATAATATTCTCTAGGGGTGTATTGTTCTTCAGTATGTCTGGAAAGGTTCACCCTCGGTCATCCTTCCTTTTGAAAGAAACTGTCAGAAGAGTCATTTTAGAGGAGAGAACATCATGTTAAGGGCAGATAGGGTAATAGAGACGAAGGAGTGTGGGAGGGCCGAGTTGCTACTCGGTTTCTCAGTAGGGGAGCACACAGATTGGCCTCAGAGTAGCATGTCCCTGTCCTAGGTTCACAGTAGACTTAGAAATAATGACCTAGCAACAAAATAGCGAGGAGACAGACTTTTGGCAGAGAGAACGAACGAGCCTAAAGCAAGACAATTCACTTGCCAGTGCACCCTTTTTGTCCCACACAAAATGCCTTGCTTGGATGAACCTGAAAAATCTCTGAAATGACTTCCCATCGAAACATGCTGTCTACCTTCCTCTATACATGTGTAGTAACTCTGTTACCACTCTTGTTGCAGTGTTGTAGGATATGCTGTCATAAAGTACTTTTGAGTAGTTGCATGGTAATGTAGCTGAACGTTTTCTACATTTCCCTTCTAACAAGGCTAGTATTACAGTCTTCGTCAGAGGAATGTAAAATGCATGTTGTTCATCCGTATTGAACTAACTAGAGACAAGCTCTATATAACATCAAAGTAATATAGAGAGATTACAAGTATACACATGGAAACTAATACTTACCTCCACACCTTCCCACTCTTAGCCCATGACTCAACCAGTAGGCTTTGATTGCCTCTGTTGTGTATGGTATCATTGCGTCTGGTCAACCCAAAAAAACCTTGCCGAAATTAGCGTTGTATAGAACGCATAGAGAAATTGTTGCAGTATAGGCTATAATGCAGTTTGTTTAAATATGTTATTAAAATGTTAATAACATGTAAATAAGTATGTTAATAATTATGATGAACTAATCAATGGTAGGTGGTTTTAAGATTAAGGTGCAGGAGACCAGGGACAAATGTAAACATTTTGCATTCAACTCTATTACTCAGAGACCACTCTCCTAGATGAGAGTGACCTAGGTCATTTGTTGAAATTAGAAACGTCTACTAATATATTTTTTTATAATTACGTTGGTGGGGTCCATCTCCCTGGGCGATGATGTAGCCCAGAAAGGACACAGAGGGAGCATGAAAGTCACCCTTCTCGGCTTTGGCGAAGAGGCGATTCTCCAGCAGTCGTTGGAGCACCTGGTGGACATGCTGCTGGTGGGTGGAAAGGTACTTGGAAAAAATAAGAACATTACAGATATATCCAGATATACAAAAACAAAACATCCTATCATGTCTCGTAGCACATCGTTGATCAAGTTCTGAAACACAGCAGGGGAGTTGGTGAGTCCAAAGGGCATGACCAGGTATTCAAAATGCCCTAGGGGGGTGTTGAATGCGGTCTTCCACTCATCTCCCTCACAGATGCAGACCAGGTGGTGGGCGTTGTGTAGGTCCAGTTTAGAGAAGATGGTGGAGCTGTGAAGAGGAGCGAAGGCGGAGCTGATGAGGAGCAAGGGATATTTATTTTTAACAGTGATGTGGTTAAGTCCACTGAGACTTACAGGAGAGGATGATGGTCGGATTATTCCGCCAGAAAGGGAGTCCTGTATGTAGCTCTCCATAGCCTCAAGCTCCGGCCGAGACAGATTAAACAGCTGGCTACTGGGGAGAGAAGCATCTGGCAGGAGGTTCATAGCGCAATCATAAGGGTGGTGGGGGGGGCAGTGACAAAGCATGGTGCTTGTTGAACACTGGAGCGAGGTCATGATAGTGCTTAGGAACAGAGGACAGGTCGGGGTTCTCAGGAAGAGGAGGTGACTTAGTGGGGATAGGACCCAGGGCTGAACGTAAACAGTGGGTGTGGCAATGGGAGCGCCAATAGATAATCTTGGCCGAGGGCCAGTCAATATGGGGGTTGTGGACCTTGAGCCAAGGGTAGCCAAGCACAAGAGCAGTGAGGGGACAGGTGATTATATGGAACCTCAACTCCTCCCGGTGGTTTCCTGACAATAAAAGGGTGACAGGAGGAGTCTTGAAGTCAATCTGGGCTAGGGGTATTCTGTTGAGTCCTCTAGCCTTCAGAGGCACCTCCAGGGGCTCCTGTTCAATACCCAGCTGCTGGGCCACATGCACGTCCATAGAACTATCATCCCCTCCAGAGTCTGTGAGGGCAGAAAAGGGTTTGGGACTTGTCGCGCCACAAGAGGTGTGAGAGAGGGTAAGAAAAGCAGGTCTGGCTCAAACATACCTCCTCAACTACGAACGAGCCAGCACTTTTAGTGGATGGAGGAGACGAGGAGAGAAAATTCCCAATATGTCCACAATAGACGCTAACAACTAACTCGGGAAACTCTCTCCTCCGGTGATAACCGAGTTGCATAGGCTCAGACTCTGGGTTCTCCGTGTGCTCTTGGGAGGACCTGGCAAAGGGCGGAAGTGACGGCCTAGGCGGAGCTGATGGAGGAATGGAAGTAGACACATATCCGGACCGTCCTTTGCGATGTTCCCGAAACCTGTTGTCAATACGGATAGTTAGGTCTATGAGTTGTTCCAGGTTCCCGGGTTCGTCACAGGTAGCTAGCTCATCCTTCAGACTGTCGTTGAGGGCGTGCAGGAAGAAGCTCTGGAGTGCCTTGTCGTTCCACCCGCTCTCAGTAGCGAGAGTGCGAAAACTCGATGGCTAGCTCAGCCACACAGCGGGAAGCCTGACGGATAGAATGGAGGTGTCCGGCAGCATCCCTGCCAGCAACAGGATGCTGAAAGACTCTCCGCATCTCCTGGACAAAGGCATCATAGGTAGCACAGGCGACCGTCTGTCTCTCCCAGACGGACATAGCCCTGGTAAGCGATGCTAGGGGTGAGCATAGTAGTAAAAAGGGGCGACATGAACCGAGATCGTCACTATAGTGCACGGGGAGAGGAACAGAGGGCTCACGATGAGGAAAGGAGCCTGAGTGAGGTGGCATTTGAACGGGCACAGTTCTCCGTGGGGGGTTCTAGAAGGCTGGGAGGTGTGCCGGAGCTGTGAACAGTGGCAGTAAGCTCCTTAAGGTTCTTACCGATCTCCATACGACCCTCCCGTCCGGTGACTTGGCCTGCGAGAGCCATCAGAGCATTGGAATGTTGCCTTAGCAGTGAGCCCTGGTCGGAGATGGCTCGTAGCACGGAAGCTGTGTCTGCTGGGTTCAGTTACATGGCCAGACTGTACTGTGACAACCAGACTAGTGGCCCCAAGAGCAGACACAGACAAGAGGCAAATGGAGAGTAAAACCCAAGGCTGAGTGTATTTATTGATTCTGTGGAATAGGGGTAGAGCTTCTATAGTGAAGCAGGCAGGTAAGGAGGGGCAGCAGGCAGGGCAGGTAGGCAGATTCACAGATTCATGAAGGACACACGAAATGCATGGAAATGGTTTTAATTGAGACAGCTTGTTAAGAACAATTGCCATCAAATGGATCCATTCGTGGTTCAGTGTGTGTCCAAATGTAGTTTCTAACTGTTGAGCTGGAAAATACATCTCCTGGGGAAGAATTCCTCCTGACCCCCTACATGGGATATGCATGACCTCTGCATGACCCCTAACATGTTACCTTGTTTACTGCCCTGGTAACATGACAAATGTGTGACTGCTGTTTCCCTCAGTGTCTTGCCCTGAGACAGCTGTGCTGCTCTCTCAGTAATATTAGTGTCGGTCACCTGTCTGTCTTCATGGGTCTGAATCTAGGCATTCTGTAAACAAACATTGATTTATTTATTGATTGATTTCATTCAATTTAATGTCTGCTCCTAAGAGAGAGAGAGGATGCTGTGATTTGGCTGCTTGCCTTAGGGGCAATTGTATCACTGTGTTATTTGTTCCCAAACCCGAGCAGCAATGACAAACACCAGCCATTCCAACACATGTCAATCATGTCACGTTGTTGCCAAAGAACAGTGATCATAAAAGTGATTGCAAGTTAGGATTCATAGACATTAAACCTTAAAGGGGCCATGTATTAAAAAATATATGATGTTGAAGTAACACTGTGAAATTGTGAGAAGTGTGCTGACCATCCCTAAATATGAGAGCAGTTTGAGAGTGTGCCTTGAATTCTAACTCGTTTTCCATGGGTGTGATATGTGGGATCTAATTATTGTGCATATTGTATGTAGGGTGATACATGTGTTAGAGAGATAGAGAACACAACTGAGCTTGTGCAGAATGAGTGCTATCACTCTACCTGACTTCTGCTTGAGAAAAGCAGGGTGATATAATCGACCCCTGTTATTTATCCCAGAGAAGAATAAATCATTTTTCTCATTGATATGTTATTGTATGCAATGAACTGATTTTAATTTATTTGCTCTTTTTTAGGTCACAGAGTAAGGCAGAATGTAACGAGATTTTGACAAGCCACTTCACTCTAGTCCCACCTATCAAACTATAAACCTAAATCACGATTTCAATGCCTACAGTATGACCCACTTCTTATTTCCCTTTGTGTGGAGTACAGTAGCATCCCCAAGAGAGTGGAGGAGCATTCCTTCTCTGAGTTATGTATGTGATTAATTACAAACATGCATTCCAACTGCGCTGCGTTATCTTATCAATGTGCAGAGAGGCCAAGTTGAGAAACCCAAGATTCTTGAGAAATGAATGTTTAGTTTTTCTTACATTTCAAAGAGATATGAAAGTTAATTCCAGATATTATGCTAATTTCATAGACCTCAATTTCCTTCTGGTGGTATGGTTTCTGTGATATCATCAATTGGAGAAGGAACGAGACTTTTACTGTTATAACACCAAACCCAACTGGCTCTCAAGCTATCCCTCCCTGCCATCCACTTAGACGTGGTCGGCTTAGAAAATTCAAGGAAGCGATTATGATTTTAAATGTAGCTAAATAATAGCTCTCAACTTGTTACCCTTGCCGACCACTGTTGCACACATGGTGTACTGCTATAAAAATGTGGTAACACTGTACTGCACATAAATCATTTCCTGATTGAAGGGTTGGTTTGTATTGGATTTGACACAGGCTTAAGAGTACTCAGAGGGGCCTCAACCCTCCCTCCACTCTCCCACCCCAACCATAACCACAACCAAGAGGTGGCCAAACACCCGGAGGGGTACTTATACCCCTGGCTGCAAACCGTTGGCTCCCAAAAATCTCCCTTTTTTTAATAAGGGAATCAGTAGAACCCAAATATTGACATTCATTAGTCAAATGCATGTCAAAGGAAAACCAAGATTAGATTCATATGGTCGGGAGCCGTCGGTGGAAATGCAATCCACTAATGCAAAGTCGACCGCAAGGGCCTGACAGATCTGAGGAGCGATCTGCATGTGAGGACCGCAGGCCCTCTCAGACAGCCCCTCTGTTGAGGTTAGCCCTCGTTTCATCTCTGACCGAGTCCTAAATATCTTCAGACATGGGACTCTCTTTAACACATTCCCCCAACAGCAAGCTCCCTACACAGGAATGTGTGAAGCTCTGAAGTTGTGGTTAACTTGGCTTTTCTCTTTTTAAAGGCTTTAAGCATTTTATCTGTGTGCACTGTTGGTGTCTCCCATGATTTTCATCTGTTTCCTGACCCTATGAGATGTCCATTGATATAAGGGAGAGAAATTGAATTGTGGTCTTCTGCAAAATGTCGATCCAAATCGGAAAATATCCCATTTATCGAAAACAGACAGTTATCAAAAACAGATTTTCTTTTTTTACACAAATTCACTGACTAATGCAAGATGTCTCTAGGATTACAGATAGCTAACAGTTAAAAGAGGTGGTGAAGGCAACACAATATTGGACAGCAAAAAGATAACTTTTGGTTCTGGTAGGCAGGTGAAAGCGACTACACTATGTATGATGATGAGTAATGTTATTACTACGTCTGTGACTTAATGAACCATCAACCAATCACAGTAACTTTTCAGTTAAGTCGACACTGCGATGTCATGGCTTCCGCATTTAGGCCTACGAGTGAGTCGGAATGTGACGCTACCAAGCGGACCAATCACAGTTCTTATAGATAACTTTACATTAAATATGTCTATCATCATCCACTGTCAAACGCCACAGGCAATCATTTATTTCTAAATAAACAGGATTGTACATCTCGTAAATGTGAATCGCGCTCCTTATGGGAAGGCTGTGCTTGACGCTTCCATGGGGCGCTACTTTGGAACTTTTGTACTCATAGCGGCATAATAGCACTTTTTTTGTTATGCTTGTTGTAAAGAAAATGTCTATAATGCATTGAAATGACATTAAACTAAGATAATAAGATGGTTATCATAATTTTTCAAATCTTTATTAATAAGTAATTACAGAAAAAGTAAATGACATTTCTGTCATGGCTTCCGCATTTAGGCCTACGAGAGTGTCGGAATCATGTCGGAATCATGTGCTACCAAGCGGACCAATCACAGTTCTTACGGTCTGCGTAGGTATGCCGTGTAGTTACATTTTTGGAGAGGTGCGCGTGAGCCTACGGCATAGGCTCCGGGCCTACGCAGGCTACGGCGTAGGCTACGCCGTAGATTTTACGCAGAAGTATAAATTGGGCTTAATACAGCGGGCCGCAACAACCCCCCATCTGTGGTCAGTGGGACGATGGTAAACAGTGATAGAACAGCTCCGATAGCATTGAGTGTTTAATATATAGATTTATCAACATAGTTGTTAATATTGCATTAGTGGGAAGATC
The DNA here is from genome assembly GCF_963989245.1 of Nansenia antarctica. NCBI lineage: Eukaryota > Metazoa > Chordata > Actinopteri > Argentiniformes > Microstomatidae > Nansenia > Nansenia antarctica. The sequence continues at coordinate 51,453,595 of NC_137689.1, forward strand.
TCAGCATACTCTATGAGATAACTATATTATTGTAGAACTAAATTATATGCACATAATGTGATTATAATAAAAGTGAGATGTTTATTCCCACAGTAATCATATTGCATGGTTTGCAATACCAACCTCCTACCTCCTTTACCTCCTTTGAAAGATAGGGTACTAGACTACAGAACCAATGGTAATTTCTAAATTAAGATTACATGTACATCACATTGGAGAGGGGAGTGAGCATGTAATTTCGGTTTTCAGGATTGAAACCTTGCTGTTTTTGGGGTTGGTATTGAGAAAGGGTACCCTGCCATACCCAAATGACACAAGAAGGGTGGTTGTGTGTTATTAAAATCCACATCCACGATTTCCCCTGCTTGGTGAAAACATCAGTTGGTTGTTAGACTATTCGCACCCTGGCCATTGTTTACAAATGGATGGGGGAAGGTGAAAGGGGAATTCAATGTTGCAAAACACTTTTTACGCACTATGCCCAATGCACTATATAGGCATCTCTCATAGCCATGACGTAGAGACAAGGGCGAGCAAGCAAAACATCTATCGAGTCTCAATCCCAATGAAAACCCAAATCTTTATGCATATCTTGCATGTAAATTAATCTAATTATGTAAACCATAGGTGGCATTATGAAAGCCGACTTGTATTTGTTAATGTCAAATTAAGAGCAAAATATTTTCCCTGTGCTGTGGCGTGATGACTTCAACAAGCAGTATGAGAGTAGAGGGTGTGTTACTTGATTAAACGTTTTGATGGCCAGATAACTCAATGACAGATCAGGTTTTAACTTTGGGTCTAAATATACATTTTTAGAGGAAAATTGCTTATTTTGGACCAAAATGGTTGGATATGCATATACTGATACTGAAAACGGTGTTTGTTGATTTTGACTTTTTAAAATGTTTTTTTTATATACAATTTAAAAGTTTACTTGAGAACTGGGAACTAGAGAATCCCTCTCAGTGTTGTACCTATTGCACTTCCCTATAAGCCCTGAAGGACATTAGAGCAATGTCCTTGAGGAGTTCTTCTTATAGCTAATTATAATACTTACATTCACCCAGCACACAAACAGTATATTCTTAAACAACAACAGTTGTTTTCCAGAATGCATCCAAATGTTAACTCTTTGTGTTGGTAAATACTGACATGTCTCAGTTTGCAGTAAATTGTTTTTCTATTTCTAATTATCATTTTAATTGAAAGGGGATTAGGCTTGAGTGTAAAATAATTGCTGTGGCAAACATAGAAAGTAATGTGGACTAATCTCATGCAGCCAACCTTCAATAACAGATATATTTTGTTTTTAGCCATGAGGATTTAATTTTCAATAGTGTTATGGAGATTGATGTGAGGCTCTTCAGTAGTTTTTCAAAAGTAACTCCACCATAACATATTGATGACTCCTTCTGAACTCTGTTGCAGAGATTATCATTCCAATGAGGGGGTTGGTGAATCAACAGGCACAAGGACGAAACTCGTACACACAATCTGTGTGTGTGTGTGTGTGTGTGTGTGTGTGTGTGTGTGCATGTGTGTGTGTCTGTGTGTGTGTGTGTGTGTGTGTGTGGATAAATGGTTAATTGAAAGTGAAATTCATACAATCTTCCACAAAAAGTGGAATGAGAGCTGCTCATGTCCAATAATGATGAAACCTCATGTAGTCTTATTGTGGACCTGCTGTGTTGGTATCTGATACTGTATTCAAATGCTGGGCTCAATCCATGATACCACAGGTGCATTACCATCAGTACATGATTATCCTGGAACTCACAGGTTGATAAAAGGGTATTGCAATCTGGCTCCCCAAAACCCAGAATGATATACATCAATTAAATATGTTTACTTTAAAGGCGCAATCTGTAATTCAAACAACAACAAAGCAGGCTCTCTTTTTTAGTAAACAGTTGATGGATGGGGCTGGAGAAGTATAACTTCTCTCAATTTCTTAGACAGAGTTATGGATGCAAGGACGGACCATCCATAATAACAACTTTATTTGTGTAGCTTTACAGTAGGTAAGCAACAATTTAAAAACAATTTAAAACAACTATTCCAGTTTAAAACACACATAATTACAAAACACAAATACACAAGCTATGACATATAGACAACAGAAAACAGGTGGGTCTTCAACTTGGTTTTGAACACTTCCACTGAGCTTGCCTGTCTGATGTCCAATGGAAGAAGGTTCCAAAGAGTTTGTGCACAGAAAGAAAACGCCCGCTCACCGATTGTCTTCTTCCTGACTCTGGGAACAGTCAACAGGGCAGAGCCTTTTGAGCGCAGAGACCTTGAGGGGACATATGGGTCCAGAAGGTCCTTTAGATAGGAAGACGCAGTGCCATTTACAGCTTTGTATGCTAGTAACAACAACTTGAAGTCCACTCTAACATGGACAGGGAGCCAATGGAGGGAAGCCAGTACTGGTGAAATATCCATGAGATCAATACTATAGTTATAACCATGTTTTAAAGCTTTACTGTCTTTGTTTACAATGGCATTGTTTACAATGTGTGTACAAATAAATACATTATTTTGGGTTCTGATGGCATAAGACAGTTGATCTAAGCTCATGGGCGTTTATAAGTTATATTCTTCAAAAATCAAGGGCTATATATAATTCATTAAAAAAAACATGTACCAATTACAAATTGCCCATTTAAAGAATTATCACTTTTTAGACACAAATCATATATAAGAAAATGTCATGCTATGCAAAAGGTGTCATGTGTTTTACCACCTTTTTGCAAAGTGCCAGATGTCATAACACACGTTTTAGCAGCTTTTAAATGAACTATCTGCTGTATGTTGGCCTCATAATAGAAGTTGCAAATTGGATCTCATCCACGTCCTTTATATTGGAACATGTGTCTGTTGCAAAAGTGTCTTGGTGTATTAGCTGGAGTGAAGGTATGTGATTGATCACATCAATTAGATTTTAGAGTGAACTATCCCTTTAAAAAGTGGTATTTGTTTACAGTATTGTGAGAGTATGCTAATGGTGCCTGTGTATGTCTCTGCTGTGTGGGCAGGGGCTTGTTTTCCTGCTCTCACAGGGATTAATAGAACAATGTCTGTCAGGCATATGACATTTGAATATTGAACGAAACCTTTGTGAACGTGTCTTTTGATGCCTCTTGGATTTTGTTTTGACATTCTTTTCATCTGATAAAACAGGAAGACATCTCACTGTGAGCAAGCAGACGCTTTCTCATTTGCTTTGTCTTCAAGGGAGCATTGTTTATTTATGAGCCGTTGTTTGTACATATACGGTACAATCAATAAAATCATTAGGAGAGGAAAATGTCATCCGTGAAATGCGTTGAGGACATGATATTCTCTTATAAACCCCGATGTTGTATTTATGGCAGAAGTCTTTCAATTAGATTGCATTGAAACAAACTAAACACATTTTGTTTTAAACAATCTCTTCTGGACTTAAGAACATATGGTATATTCATATAACAATGTTGAAAGTTATACAGTGTGCAATAAATAACATAAACTATTCGGATTATCAACACCTCCTCTTTTACAGTGCTCAGAATAGAGTTTTAAATTTCAGCCTGAACCCGACAGGACCAGACCAGCCAGGCCTGATTTTCTGAAACGTATTTGGGCCATGCCAGGTTTCAGGTTTGCTGTTACATTGTATATAATCTTACGTGGCTGTGTGTGATAGAGTAACTGCTCTCCCTCTGCGCTAGTCATACTATGCCTAGCAGCACCTGTTCAATTGAATGCTTTTAGTGTTATTTTAATTTATATATTATCTGCAGAAATAATACAAAATAATTACCGGTAGTTTGGTTTTTGAACGCTTTTTTACATTCCCTTGCTGTTCCTGTCAGCCCATTACTGAATTGGTGTTAAAGGGCTGCAACATAAAAAAGAACAATCCCAATTTGCTAATGTGCCTGCTCTGTCATGCTCTCTTTATCTGCACCTGACCAGAGTCAGCCCTCTGTTATGGAGTGCTATTGGCATCAACGCTAACAAACACACAAAACTCTGCAACAACAGCAATATCTCGTGACGTTAGAATTATACGGTTCTATCTCCATTTTGGTCAAAATTGAGTTTTTTACATAATCTGATCCATTAGGTGTTTATTAATGCCTGTGTGGTGTTATTTTTAAAATGTTGACATTTTTGAGTTAGTAATTCATAAAATACAAAGGTTCCATCTCACAGAACATAATGGAATGTAAACACTTTGACGCTCAATATCTCTGAACTGCCCTAAACCGAGATAGAACCTTATAATTCTAAGCTCACGATTCCGGCTCATTTCTGGAAATATATGAGGTATTCTGTAGTAGACGACGGTGCAGTAAACACAGTTGTTGATAGTAACTATGTTTGAGTTTGCTCTCCTTACTCCGCAGTGCCTCAATTTTGCACAATGGATAAAGGTACAATTATTTTCTGTTTTTTGGGGGTGCTCGGGCTCTTCGATGTCAGGCCTCATCTCAACGGGTCTGTTTAAAACTGTTGTTCAGTATAGTATTGTAGAATAGAGAAATGTCAGTATGTCTTGTGAAATTGCAATATCACACTCTAAATATGAATGCTTTCACCGTGTTAGAAATGTCACACTATGCTTGTGTAACTGACACAATATTTTAATTTGGGTTTCCTCCACACAGTTACACCACTTTAACCTGCTAAGATAATGCCTTGGGAAGTATTGTGGACTCCAAACCAGGTTCCAAATGGGTTCACTCCCATTTGACCTCCTCCTCCTCCTCCTCCTCCTCCCCCCCATGTTGCCCCACTGTAACAGTCATTTTAACCCGGGTCTCGATTCACCAAAACACTGCCGTAGCCCACTAAGCTAAAACATAGGCATAATCTAGTGTCAGGCAAGCTTACTCATCACGTGAGCATGCTTCCAAAACAACTTTTATTACACTTGTCAAACCAAAGAAAAGTATTATCGACTCAAGTGGAGGACATTGTGTAGCAGAAATGTGTTCATGTTTTCCAAAGTGTTGCCTGCAGAACTTCAGAGCACACTTCCATAATATTCTCTCTGATGAAGGAGGCTGACACTATCTCACTGACCAGAGCACATATCCCCAAGACTGATAGATAAATATTGAATATGTATCCTTCACATGGTGGAGATTCATACATCATGATGCAACATGTTGAAACTTGCCTCAAGTACAACTGATGCTGTCCCCAGTTCTGTTCTCGGGTAAAACTCCAAGTATAATATAATGCATGTGTTTCCATTGTAACACATTGTAACACAAGCTGCTGACTGAATAGAGGATGCAGGTTGCCACTACACAGACTCTTGTCTTTGTTTTATGGTTACACACAGATGTCCCCTGGAAGCACTGAACGTCTTGCTCCTCTATAGCCTAAGGGTTCAGGGACACTCATACTGTAGTTCAATAAAAATAAAGTCATGACATGACAAAATCATGACAAAATCCAAAATGTACTTAATCATTATGATCAGCGAAGAGGCCATTTTAGTCCTCAGACTGGAGGTGATGATGCCATGCTCTGGAGGACCAGGAACGACACTCCATTCCCTCTCTTAAAGCGACCAGTGAGAAACCAGCAGCAGCTGATGGGTGGACCTGAAACCAGACCTGGAAAGGCTGTGCTTTCCTAGGACAGGCAGGCTCAAGCAAACGCGGGTAGGCTCAAGCAGAAATGCTCCAGCTATTTTAAAGTATTTAAAAAATACCTTGGTTTTTCAGAGTACGTTGTGCTGCTGGGACACAGGTTTGAATCCGGGGAGCAGGGTTGTACGGTGTTACTCCTGTAGTCTGAGAATCCCAGGTGAGGGCATCGTTCATCTCCCCTGGTCTCTCAGCATCGGAGTTGTTCATCTCTGATGTAGAAGGACAGTAGAACTTTTACATAATGCATGAGATGCTCAGTTGAAAAGCAATCGTTATGCCGGTGAAACTTCAAGGAGATATTTGTGAAAGCTAGATGTTGACCTATAGCCAAAGCTGCCACTGTCCTGTCATGATTACAAAGCACAGGAGTGCATATGTCTTTGCTTAAGATTGTGATGACTTCAAGGACGAGGTCTGATGATAAATGATGTTTGACTGAGTTCAAACAAGATGATTAATTCAAAGGGCTCCAATGCGTTTTTCATGTTGGCATCTTATCAAAGGGAGAACACTGCTAATTGCTCTATACTGCTTGAGGTACTGTATACTGTATGAGGTAACGTGTGTTTGTTTGTAATTGAAATACCAAATATTGAAGATTCAAATTTGACTGTACTTTTGTCTTTTCATAGATTGATTACCCAAGGGACAGTGTGATACACCAGCTGATACAGACCTCAGGTCTTCATTATTGCTCATTGCACATTTGTACTCCTATTCCAGTACTATTACTGGCCAATATCGCTGCTATACACTTTGCCACCTTATGTCATTGTTTTATTATTATTATTATTATTATTATTATTATTATTATTATTATATTTGTCTGCGTTGTCGATTGTTTGATTGTTGTTTGAAGCATTGTGGTGTGGTTGTTGCCCAAAGCATCATTCATTGCGTCGTCATATGTATATTCTATGTATATGAGTATATATATATATTCTATGTATATACCTGCCCCCTTTGCAACACCATCAATGCGAGCCTCCAGCACATCCTGACAGGCTGCAAGACAGCGCTGTCCCAAGGCCGCTACACATGGCGACACGACCTGGTGCTGAAAAAGCTGGCAGAGGTGGCAGAGTCATGCAGACAGGAGGCAAACAGCAGACCTTCCGCTCCAGACAGACATCCCATCCAGTTTGCAAGGGCTGGAGAGAGAGTCAAACCCTCCCGTCAGAGAGATACAGCAAGACTCCTCGCACCGGGTAGTGAGTGGACCATGAGGGTCGACCTGGGGAGACAGCTCCAGTTCCCCAGGGAGATCGTGGAAACATCGCTCAGACCAGACCTGGTCATGTGGTCAGAGGCTTGCAAGACAGTCCTTCTGGTCGAACTCACTGTCCCTTGGGAGGGTGGTTTGGAGGCAGCCAACGAGCGGAAGCGAGCCAAGTATGCAGATCTGGCGGCGGAGTGCAGGGAGGCTGGCTGGAAAGCCGTTACGTGCCCTGTGGAAGTGGGGTGTAGGGGCTTCGTAGGTTCCTCAGCTGCTCGCCTACTCCGTGACATAGGATGCACAGGAGCAAGGCATCGGAAAGTCATGAAAGAGCTGGCTGAGGAGGCGGAGAAAGGCAGCTTCTGGCTGTGGCTAAGAAGGAAGCATAAGGGTCGGGGGGCGAACAACACCTAGGGCATCAGCAGGGGGTGGCAGGGAGAGATCCCTGCCATCGCTCCGCCACCAGGAGATGTACTGGTGTTAAAGGAGCGAAACGTCAATGACTGGTGGTCCCCAGCTGATGACCCAGTTAGGCCCACATAGGTGTTCAGTGAGGTGTCACAGCACACCTGTTCTAAAGGCACTGTTGGAGGTGCGTCAGGCAGCAATGCCCAGCAGGAGTACCATCACCTGTATCATGATTTGAGACATAAGCATACACAAAGGCAACCTCAAATAGTTAAATAGTTCTTTTGTTACTACAGTGTAGGTCCTGGTAAGGTAAAATGTTCGTCATACCTTTCTGAAGTTGCAAAGATAAATGTCACAAATGATTTTGCAGGATGACGCTACTAAAGTAGGTGCTGTGCACAACGCACCAATTCTCTTACAAGAACCAGTACAATGAAATACACTTCTGAAATGTGCGACTGTTTTCCCGGTACTGCCGCAAATGTCTCTACTGCACCCCAGGACAGCTTAACTTTTTCAGGATCTTTATTGTTTGTCAATAACAGCAGCCTGGGTATTTCAGAATGACCAGTGAGTGTAAACTTCCTGTTGGGGGGGCCGGGCCAGATCATGTGACAGTGATGAGGTCGGCATGGTCCCTCAGACTGCCCCCCCCCCCACACACACACACACACACACACACACACACACACACACTACCACCCCTGAGTCAGGTGACATTGAAGGCAGCATTAGTAGCTAGCACTCAGCTTGGCTCCACTCTCCTCATGTTTAATGCAAGGACTGCTGGCTCTCTATATTGATTTGTAAATGCACACCATGTGTGTTTATCTGTGAGGAGTCCCCCCTTTCTTTAAGAGTGACATTAGCACAGTAGTGCCTCTACGAGAGAGAGAGAGAGAGAGAGAGAGAGAGAGAGAGAGAGAGAGAGAGAGAGAGAGAGAGAGAGAGAGAGAGAGAGAGAGAGAGAGAGAGAGAGAGAGAGAGAGAGAGAGAGAGAGAGAGAGAGAGAGAGAGAGAGAGAGAGAGAGAGAGAGAGAGAGAGAGAGAGAGAGAGAGATCCGGGTTGAACTTTTTTGAAGATAATGGTGAAGAGGCTACACATCTGGACCGAGCAGAAGCAAAGGGAACAGGGTTGTGTTTTAGAGCTCTGTGTCTACAGTATGTTTACAGGGATGGGACCAAAACCATAATGGTTTGTAATGTAAAATGTAGAATCGATGCTCATTAAGCAATTTAATTAGTTTCGCTTCTCTCTAAATCCAACAGGTTTCTATAGTGTTTCATGACTAATTAAAAGGCCCAGAGGAAAAACACTGTACCATGTACATTGTCTTAGCATAAGTATTATAGTCATTGAAAAGTGACATGATTCCACATGTGAAATGGAAATGAGGTATGAATATAGGCACAATTTATTGGCACACTAATTATGTTTTAAAAACACTTGGTTTTTTAATGAATATCTTAGGGCATAATTCAACATTACCACATCTGTGTTGGTGCATACTACATCTGTGCTGGTGCATAATTGGGTTTTAAATATTCAGGTATTTAATATAATAATGGCTTCATGTGATCATACATTCAGTCCTTGCATACATTCAGTATTTGCATGCCTTTGTGCATCACCATGGTTTAATTAGTGTCAACATATTGACCAAAATAAGGAGCTTTCCTCATTGAAAAAACTGGTTCTGGTTCTTAACTACCCATCACATCACACCACACATAGCACTGTGATTTTATGGTGCTGCTCTTACTTGCTTAGATCAAGACACTCCTTTATATACATGCAAATTATATACATGCAAATTATGTGTGTGTGTGTGTGTCTGTGTGTGTGTGTACGTGTATGTGTCCGTGTGTGTGCATAAATGGTTAATTGATAGTCACAAAAAAGTGGACGCGTGTGTACGTGTATGTGTCCGCGTGTGTGTGTGTGTGTGTGTGTGTGTGTGTGTGTGTGTGCGCGCGCGTGTGTGTGTCTATGCTCCTACACTTCCCCGAGCAGTGGCTAGGGGGTGCACTACGGACACAGGCTGGGAGGCTAATGTATTCCTGACTGCCGGCTGGGGCTGGTCACATGGGGAGCCTTTGCCAGTTTAAAAGTGCTTTAGTTTCCCTCAGCCAGTGCAGAGGCAGCCTCTGAGAGAGCCACAGCTTGTTGTGCACACACCAATCCCCACATTCAACTTTCTGTATTGGAGCGAGGCACACAGACCCACACACTGTCATACACCCCCTGCCACTGAGGAGGGACTGGATAGAGAGTGACAGAGGAGCAAAGCAACATATTCTAAGTAAGTACCATCGTTCTGATTTTCTTTCTCTTTTAAAGCCGTTTTTTTTTTTTTGCTTGACCTGTCTTGTTGTATAGAGTGATGTGTGATACGAACTCACGGAAAGGATGCCCTATAAGGATGTCTATCTAGATAATATGACGAGTTTAATATAATAGTGTGCTTTTAAGGGTGAATGAAATGACATTCCAAGTCATTTGCTTTGGGGTTTCATTAGAATTTGGATTTACGCTGTCATGCTTCATTTTGATCTTTTGGCAAATGGTTGATTCATTCAAACACATGCTTGTCCTCATTCGTTAATTGCGCGCGGTTCACATGGAGCAGGTTTGTATTGCTGTTAGCCCCGCAGCGCTGGTATTACGCACATGTGGAGTGAAATGCACTTTGCTCAGCTGCCTGTCTTCTGCCTCTCTCTCGCTATGGCACAGAGCAGTCCAGTCTCTCCTCGCTCTCTTTCTCACCGACCATGCTGTTACAAAGTGGATTCTTGCAAAAGGAGAGAGAG
>NC_137689.1:51468686-51486186 GCF_963989245.1 Nansenia antarctica
TGTCCCACTGAAAAGTCACTGATCAAGTAAGAAGCTGGCAATTTTAGATTTACAGAGGACGCAGTCTTCTTAAGCTTACAGCTGTCTCATGCTAGATAAAGTAAACAAGTTTGCTTCTCACAGCCCTTTTCTGTCAGACTTGTCTTCGTCTGTCTCCACCTCTGACTTAAGCGGTAGGGCTCAGTGAAGTGTCCTCACATTGATCCCCATTTCACCGGCGACAAGTTCCTTTAACGTGCCTTTAAGGCCCTGGGAATTTGTCTTATCACCTGAGAATGTTATTCCTTTAAAGAACAGCTTCAAGGGTCTTTAATTAAAAGAGTGTTGGCTCTAACGGTGGAGACTCAACCCCTGCAGGTGACTCTTTGGGGCCAGTAATCCCAACAGTACTGGCTGTGATCAGATTGTTTTTCTTTAGCTCAGAGCATTAATGATTATTCCCCTCACTGCCTGTGGTTGGTTCGGTAATGTTTGAAATGACAGCAACGGCCTCCAAATAAAAGGTATGGAGGTAATTTGTATTTAAGCAAGTGTGTCAAGACAAGTTGAACGGTTGGTGAATCCACACTGTTTGAGTCGGCTACACATTATGGCAATATGTGTAATTTAGGATAGTGTGCGATAAGTATGTGCATTTAAAAAAGGCTGTGTATTATTGTTGTTACACTGGTTTGAATCCATATTTTCAACCCCAGGATGATTTGAGCATTTTGAGCTGTAACGTTTTCAGGAAAAGTGCTATACAAATAAAAAGTTATTATTATTATTATTATTATTATTATTTAGTGAATAGGTTCTAATAATAACACTTATCTTGATGTACATAACTGTCAGTGCATAAATGCATAAGCCCTGCTAGCAGTTTAGTCATTTGAGATTTGATTTCCTTTCTTGTACTAAAATGTGCAATCTGTAGCTTTTTGCCCTTGAAAATCACAAAATAACTATGCTGAATCATTAGGGCCACACCAGGTCCGGTCATCCACCATCACCAGCATCACCTTCTCTGGCCAGAACATTCCCCTCTCCTCATCTGTTACCAACCTGGGCGTAAAAATGGACCCTCACCTCACCTACAAGACCCACATCAAACATATATCCAAAACAGCTTTTTTTCACTTAAGGAACATTGCCAAACTCCGTCCTGCACTCACTCTGGCAGATGCAGAGAAGCTCGTCCATGCCTTTGTCTCCTCCAGACTGGACTACTGCAACGCACTCCTCATCGGGATTCCTAGCAGCTGCCTCCAGAAACTTCAATACATCCAGAACAGCGCTGCTAGGATCCTGATGAGGGTGCGCAAATATGATCACATCACCCCCATCCTCAAATCACTTCACTGGCTCCCCGTCTCCCTCAGAATTGAATTCAAGGTCTCCCTCCTCACCCACCAGTGCATCCATGAAACTGCCCCCCCCTACCTCAAGGAACTCCTCCATACCCCTCAGACCTCCTCACGCACCCTCCGTTCTACTGCCACCAACCTCCTCAAGACCCCCAGGACCAAGCTCCGCACGATGGGAGATCGGGCCTTCTGCTCGGCTGCTCCCAGGCTGTGGAATGCTCTCCCTGACCACCTAAGGGCACCACAGTCTGTGGATGCTTTTAAACGAGGCCTTAAAACCTACCTTTTAATAGAGCCTTTTTTTAGCCTTTTAATTGAATGTTTTTTGCTTTATCTTACTGTGTTGTAGCACTCTGAGATTTTATATGTAAAGTGCTTTTATAAATAAAATGTATTATTATTATTATTATTATTAATTATGATACATGGGCAGTTCTGTGACAGCGTGTGCACCTGTCAAACCCTGCCCTTCTGCAAGAATGAGCTATTCCAAAATGTTTGAGATGTTTCTGGGTGTCTACACCCTTGATGTCTTGTGGTGTGTGTGGCTCATTGGCTACCTGTGAGCGGCAAGCATTTGTCAGTGCTGGAAGTCGACTTTTGTGTGCAAATAGATTTTGAACATGTTCCCGTTGCAGTCGAAAGAGGGTGCAATCCTGCATAGGGTGCCGTTAAAAAGCACTGTGTGTGGGTGCCACAGGTGACATGTGCCAATGGGAATATGAACATTCTAAAACCTGTCTGATAAAGACCTGCACTTCCACATTAGGGGTGTAAGTTAGTTTATAGTGCTCAGAATGGTTTCTGAACTTTATGTAAGAAGTATGCTTCATGGGAGTTTGCAGTTCCTTTAGGAATACAGTTAGAACCTTTTTTATATAACTTTGCCTGAAGTAGGAGTGTAACTTTGCCAGGAGTTTGACTTGTGCATACTGTTTTTGGTAATGAGAGAGTGTTCTGAGAGTTTTATTCCATAGGGTATACACAATGGCCTGAATACAATATATCAATGTAATATTTACTTAACGAACACTTTCTATGTATCATTAGAATCACATTTTTGTTTTAACAGTACCTTCAGGTTTGATATAATAATTACACAATGAGATGAGATACTTTATTACATGGTTTCTAAAATTCTTGCAGATCCAAGTACTGAGGGAAGGCAGATACAAGAGACTCAAAAATCAAATCAAAATATATTCCTTTGTTCATAACCACCTGGGAGTATTCAGCAGTTCAGCTTTTACCACCTTTTGCTAACATTTAGGCTTGTGTCCCTGTCTCCTATGAAGGAGTTATGCAAGGTTTTCAAAAGACTTCAAAAGAGCTGTCAAGCCTATCTATCTTTATGTGTGTGTGTGTGTGTGTGTGTGTGTGTGTGTGTGTGTGTGTGTGTGTGTGTGTGTGTGTGTGTCTGTGTGTGTGTGTGTGTGTGTGTGTGTGTATTTGTAAAAAGCAGAGAGCTGTGATCTTTAGTATCATCTCCTCAGCTTGTCAGAAACAGAGACAAAAGAAAAAGCCAAGTATCGTATGTTAAAGGGCATCATTAAAAATGTACTTTGCCAAAAAGGCATTAGAGAGGTGAAACCCGAGCATTCTCATTGTGCTGTAAATAATGCTCCGTCTTACTGCAGATTGAATTCAGTAAATCATAGAAGAAGTCTTAAAAACTCCACGCCACCCTGAGAATGCATGTCTACATCTGACTTTGATCTAATTATCAGTCTGAGTAACCTCTCCTTGATGGGAGAGTTCACCCAAATTATTAATATCACATACCACCAATTATTTATAGCGCATACCACAAATTATTTATATATCATATACGTTTGAGATGATTTGTACATGAAATTCAAAAGATGCTAAAAAGGGTAGGTTGAGTTCAAGGTATTTGTGACAGGGACTGGTAAAAGAAATCCTCAAGTCAGGCATGGTCTTTTTTCAGTTTTTCCAGATTATGAAAGTGCAGATTGTAAGCTTTCAAATGATGTGGCATACATTGAAATCTGAAAATAGTTTATTTTAATGTTGGTACCCCTCAAATGTTGGTACCCCTCAAACCAAAGAAAACTCTGAATCTCACTCTGAATCAAAACACAGCTTCTAGTAGCTAGCAAGCTAGCAAGGAACATCGCTATGAACATAACTGCATGTTTAGCACATCACAACATGCTGATAGAACATCAACATGCTAAAAACACATACTGTAACTACACACAATTAGATGATTACACAGTCCTTGCTTTTGCACACGTCCTAAAACGTAAGTTTGTTTACAAGCCATGTATTACCTACCACAAATTATAGTATTAAGTATTTAGTGATCCTCCTAAAACTGTGATATCGAGTGGGCTCTTCAACACTTTAACTTTTGTAATATGCAAAAAAAAAACAGAAAACACATTTTAATTACATTTTTGAAAGAAGCTTTTTGGTCATTTGCATCACTTTAAACCTGTCAAATAAATGCCTTGGTTTCTGTTTGTTGTAAAACAAACATAGTGTGGTTGTCACTCGCAAGTGTGAAGAACAGAATATTAACTGTACCTCTATCCTATAGACTAGAGGGAGGATTAATAAAGCCACTGTTGAGATAAAGATACATTTTCATTTGAGTGACATGCTATTTCCCTCAATGTTGTTGATGGTAGATACACCTAATGACATTGGGAGACCATGCACAGGGATGATATAAAGAAGAATGTCCACAGCAGGGGTAAAGCATTCCCTTGGCTGGGGTATGGAATGGAAGCATAATAGCAATCAGTCTGATGTGTTAGTAAATATCCAATCATGTTTACCCATACTCTAGTCTCCTACTGAGAGTGAATGTCCCTCCGAATACCACTCTTTCCACTTTAAGTTGATGTCATGTCCTTTGTGCTAGTAATGACATGTAAACACCGTAGATGCTGTAGAAGTGTAAGGTAGATGGTGAAAAATAGCAGCATGAAGATACAGTATTATGTTTCTTGTTGGAAGTCGTTTTAAACAGCGGGGAACTGTCAGCCTTAGCAACAATAGGCCTTCAGCAAAGGATTTATAAAATGATTGTTTAAAAGGTCTATTTCGAATGTGTTTTAATTACTATTTCATCTTCTCAATAATGTAAACAATATAATGATCGCATCTCTTTAGTTTGTGAAGGTTCACACTGAAGAGAAAGATATATCCAATTGGGAGTTTTCTTTGGTGGTTTCTGTGGAGAAAATTCTAGCTAGCAAGCTCAGCCATTGGCTAGGAAGGCAACTGTTTGGCCAGAATCTTGGAGAGACAGTGAAATGAACCAATAATATTTTGACTTGCAATATTTTGACTTGCAATTCCACAACCTTTTTAAAGAAAACATAATGACAGCTTCTGCCATCTCGAAGGCCTAAGATTGGTCACTAGTGTCTGCGACTGTCATGTTCAAAGAGCACACGCTTGGTAAAGTGGAATGTCACTGGAGACACACAAACAAATGTGCAGCACTGACATGAAAATGTAAATATTTGGTTGCTCCCACTGTTTTTTTTCAGCTATGCTTTTAAGATTTTTTCAGCTAGGTTAGTGACTTTCACATTTCAGTCACATTGTACAGTAGTAAACATCTCTTTGGAATATAAAAACTATTGAACAACAATAAAAACATTATCATGCTCAACACTCCAGCTAAAATAGCCAGATTTACTAGTCTTCCAATAAAAACGTTTGTGCGTGTTGGGCTCAATAGTAATAATATATACATGGTTGGATTTTGTGTTTGAGGAAAAGTTTTTGGGAGGAGCAGTCACACTGAAGGCCTAGGTGCAATAGGATTGGTTCACCACTGCTTTCACACATAACGAAGGAGAGCAAATAATATACTGCTAGCTGTCACCAAAACCTGGTGCTGCATGTCTTGCAGTAATGAGTGGAAAGGAAGAGAAAGCCTGATTAATTGGTGTAAAAGTATATCCCAGATAGATAGGAACACACAGATGTGCTAATGGCGAGAGAAAATATTACAGTTGACAAGATAGAGGACCGCATTAAAAGTTGTTTTTAATTTAAGAGCGGCTGACAGGCCCCCGTGGCTGGCTGGGTGTTGTAAAATATAGTTCTGGGCAATTTACCTGCATGTGAGAGAATAAAGTGCCTTTTGTAAACGGTGGTGGTAGCCGGTGGTAAACGCTTGGTTATGCCTCTGAGGAGGAGGGAGAGAAAGACAAAATAAATGTCACATCACTCTTTCTCCCTACCTGACAGTTCAGGTGAAGATGTTGTAAAAAAAGAAAAGAAAATGGTGCACTTTGTTGCCTTGTTCATTGGTACAGTAGTTGCCAGAGTTGAGTAGCCTCCCTCCTGACTGTCTGTCTGTCTGTCTGTCTGTCTGTCGCTCCTTACAGGGACAGCCATGTTTACTCTTAGTCTTATCAGGCTGACAGTAAATTAAAACCAGGCTGGTGTAAGTGGCAGAACATACCCTCTTATCTCAGTCTCAACCATGGGATCCAGCTGGGCTCCCCCTTTAGGCGACATCGTTCGAGATCATTGAACTACTACTTTTACATATCCCCTCTTCTTATCTAGAATTACATTTTGTCATCAAATATCTTTATGGTCAACCCGTTTCACAAAATGGCAGCAGGTTGGAACAGCACAGTCTGTTTTAAGCGTCAAAGACGAGACGAGTAAGAGAGGGAAAATGAGAGACTGAGAGAGACAAAGAGAAGGAGACACAGAGAGAGAACGAGAGATTGCTTTAGAAAGGAAAAGAGAGAAAGCGATGAGAGAGAGAGAGAGAAAGAGAGAGAGCTTGAGACAAGAGAGAGAAAGAGAGTGTAAGAGAGATTATGTGACACAGTCTGGTCTATTGGTCCGCAAGTCGGCATCGGATTGAATGTTTTCTTTCGAAAAATGTCAATACATTTCAGCATTGTTGAAAATCAATGACACATCGCTAATCAACTAACACAGCTTGTTTTGTGAGCCTGCTAACAATGTAAATGTTATAGGTAACTAGGTAGCAGTGGGGATTACTCACCGAATCCAATGCATTGCAGTATTTTGGCTTGACTAGCGAGTTTGTGTTGTGATTTTCAACAACGTTGAAATGTATTTCTGTGTTTCAAAATAAAAGTCTGAACATTTCTATTGGTTGCTGACCTGCGGCCCAAATAACCAGACCGTGTCACATACAGTATATTACACAGGGACAGATCACTCTGCTCTTTAGCTGCTAGGCTCCGCCCCTAGGGACACAAGAGGAAACGTCAAGAAGGGGTTGTGAGAGAACATTAAGGGGACTCTGTTATCCCTGTGACAACGCTGTGACAACGCAGTGTCTGTGTGTCAGTGTCTCTGATCCCATGCAGCAGCCTGATGTCAGAATTTCAGCACTACAAGGTCTAATCACTCCCCGACAACAAGCGGGCAGATGGAGTATACACATTGTAGATGGCTAGGCAAATACCGTAAACACTACATTGCGGATTCTAGTCAGACGCAAGGCACTTGTGTGTACACACGCCAACGCCATGCTGCCGCCATCATGTAAGTAGATGCGGTCGTGCAACTGAGGGATGCTGGATTTTTTTATTTTTAAAAATGGCACATCAATAATGCAGTTCAATAACATAACAAACAATTCACATTAATCATGTATGCTCATGTCTGCTTGGGGCGGAGTGGAAAATGGTTTGACTTTGATAATGTATGTGACTGGCCAGTACAATCGCTTTAGTTTGTTGCTGCCTTATTGAAAAAGGGAAATATATATGACATAATATATATGTCTGTGGCAATTTCATGTTGACCAAATATATCAATTTATACCTCTGCTAAGGTTGATCTCAAAAATGGGATTTCATGTTACTCCGAAGTTGCTTTTGCTATTGTGTAAGGTACACTACTAATGAGTGTTCAAACACACTATATATACTAACTATACTATATACTATACTAATATTACATGTATGGCTGTCCCCTGTCCACAGCTCTTAGTGTATTCCAATTGTGTGCTACTGTACACGCGCACACTACTCATGTACTGTGCTGACACACCTTCACTGTCTTCGCTCTGCTCAAGGAGAAGTCTACTTCTCTATCACACTGTCCCTGTCCACAGAGTTATCCAACAGTGTACGCACTTCCCAATATATTCAATGTAGTGTAGTGTATTCAATACGCCCAAAGAGAAGCAGTATACTGACTCACTGTCCAGTTAGTGTGTTCAAACAGTGCACCACACTGACACGTTTTCCACTGTTCATCAATTACATTTTGT
The DNA here is from genome assembly GCF_963989245.1 of Nansenia antarctica. NCBI lineage: Eukaryota > Metazoa > Chordata > Actinopteri > Argentiniformes > Microstomatidae > Nansenia > Nansenia antarctica. The sequence continues at coordinate 51,476,286 of NC_137689.1, forward strand.
CCCCTCGTTACACACACTCACAGACTCCCCACAAGTACAGACCAACAGTCTACGTGGTCCCTGCTGTGTCATAGCACCACAGGGGTCTGTTACACCATGCTGACTCTGTGTGAGTATGGGGGGTTTGTAGAGGACAAACGGAACAGTGTTACATCCCTGTGCCCTTGGAAATGCTGCATATCCTCGCACCAGTTCTATTTTTACGATCATCTCCCTCCAGCCCTAACGGAGATGAACGTCCTGGAGCGATTCCATTAATTAACATTTATAGGCGTAGATGACTATTAAATCATTCGATTGCCCCTCCACCACATGTCACACAGCTATGATATGAAAATCCAATCTCGGGATCTGACTTACCGCCAAAGTAATAATTTGCCGTATTTGTGTGGGGGTTATTATAAATGACTACAAACAATCATGTCGATTATGACTCACATGAAATAATTAAGGTGGTGGAGAACTAACAGTCCATGTCAGATGGAATCCCAGGTCATTTTCATGGTAATGGCTTGATTAGGATTCTAACTAAGGCTGATAGAGTTGGGATTGCCGAAGGGCATTCGGAAATACCACCCCTCCACTCTACATTCTCTCTCCCCCCTCTCTCTCTCTCTCTCTCTCTCTCTCTCTCTCTCTCTCTCTCTCTCTCTCTCTCTCTCTCTCTCTCTCTCTCTCTCTCTCTCTCTCTATCTCTATCTCTCTATTTATCTATCTTCTTATGTGAGTCTGGTGTGAGAACCCTAGTTTGTTAGACCGTTCCACAGGCAAACCTACAGTATGTCTCCTAGTCTGCATGACTTTGCTAAGTAGACAAACTGGTCAGTGAGAAAAAGAGCTGAAGCAATGTCAATCATACCCAATCCTCCCCACGGAATATTCCCCAGTACTGTCGTCTTCAGCCCACATTTCCCATGACCATAGAAGGCCCAAAGAATGTCATCTGGAGGTGGCAGATAAGGTGGCCATATCTTATCAGGCCACAGCCAAACTACAGTAAGTCTTTTTTAAAAACCTCAGGTGTTGCTCAGTCCTGTATTTCAGAGGCATTCGCTCATTTTCATATCAATTTCATAGCATTAAGTTCGTCCCTGCACCTGCCCTCAGTGAAAATAAGCCATATCTGGTGGCTTAGCCAGCCGCTATTGCAAATCTGACAGTCTCCTAATCTCGCCCCCATCATCATACTGAGGGATAACTTCATGAAAAATAAAACTTCCAAAAGCGTTGTCAATCACAGACGAAAAAAAATAATCCAATATCGGTTTTGACTGATTTAGGCCAATAATTTCTTGATTCTTTCAACTGGCTTGAAGTCTTCAGCTTCACCTTTCCTCCAGGTAAAAGATATGAATATTTCACATCCGCTTCATGAGAATGGAAAGTGAACTGAACAGCAGCCTGGGCAGTGTGATTGCGTGCCAGAGTTGATTGTCTAAACAGGGCAGATGAATGGAGCGAACTCTCCTTGCTCGCTCAAGGCCGGAGCTACTGAGGCAGAACGGCAGTATGGCCACTCAGCTACTCCCATTATCCCATCACTCACAGTCAAGGCTGGAACAACAACACAAGCAGACAGACATTATAACCATGTACACCGTGAAAGAGCAGCTGGCTGCATGGTGGTGATGCAAAAGAAGAAAAAACGCAGCATACTGGTGTGCTGTTAGTTTCCTGGAATGTTTACACTATTGGAAAAAAGGTTATGCCTAGAACAAGAAAGGGTTCTTCAGCGTGTCCCTGTAGGAGGAGCCATTGAAGAACTGTTTTTGAAGCAATGTATAACCATTTTTGGTTCCATGTTAGTTCTACATGGCACCAAAAAGTTTTCTTCCAATCCTGTGTTACCCGACGATAATGTGAAACACACATGACTGTGATCTTTCTTTTATGCCAACAGCACAATCGCATCAGCAGAAACTTAATTCCTCAGAATTGATCATGAATCAACAATTCTGGTGTTTTTTTCCTTTCCATATTTTCCTTTAAATCTTTTTTTGTTCCAGCTTTAGAATTGCATTGGTGCTTACATAAATAGTTTAGTACAGTTTATTCCTCAGAGAAAATAAAAAGCATTTAGAAATAGCATCTGGAAATGAATAATCATGATAGATTTATCTTGTAGAAGTAAATGTCCCTCTGTGATGCATTCTGGGATGTAAAACTGAACAATATAGTAACAACCTGGAGCCCTGTCAAACAAAATAATATACATTTAGTTATCTAGTTCAATGTGGGTTCTCTTGACTCGAATAAAGTATGCACTCAGTACTGTATCTTCCACTGAAAGATTAAAATGTAGCATCGTTGACAAAGGTGTTGTTTGCTTGGAGGTACAATGTACAATTTAGCGCTGCTGTAGACATTTCCACTTTATTTTCTAGAAATGTCGTGTGTGTAAAGCTTACTACTATCATACACTGATGAAGCTGCAACAATAACTGTGTCAATAACCATTGATCCGCCAATTGTAAACTCTCTATGGTTGAGGTCTTTTATGTCATGGAACTGGTGGGCACTGCGCCTTAGGAGTGGAACTGGTGGGCACTGCGCCAACTCTGTTAGCAGTGCTAACTGTATCTATGGGATGGATGAGGTAGTCAATGACTCACTGCGATGGCCCTACTGTACACCGACCATCATAACCAGACTCCTCCTAGAGCACTACAGTGGCCTTGACCTGCTGACCCAGGGCAGAGGAGCTAGACTGCTGACACTACCAAAATCACATATCTGACATGACTTGATAAGTGAAAGCAAGCTTACCTTGACCAATCCAATCATGTTAGATGAGCCATCAATTCAAGGAAAGGAGGAAAGAAGGATGCATTTCGAAACGTATTCAAACAGGGCAGAAGATTGATATGCCTGCCTATACTGACCCTGCCCTGTCACAGGTCATGGATGGGTGAAAGCTATTGGCAATCGTCTGTCCAGCATGGACTGCTGAAGGACAATATCCTGGCATTATGGATCAGCTGACCTTTTCAAAATGAAGCTCCTGCAACCACATGTATGCAGCAGCATGCAATATGTGATCCCACAATAGTAAATGTTCCACTGTTGTGCAAGTCTGTTTTTCACAGATCTATCTAGCTTTGAGACCCCCTGAATGAACAAAGTCAAGTTAGTGTCATCAATGACATGTGGCCCTTTGTTGTTAACATTAGCAGCTGTCACGAAGGGTGTAGAAACTTTGAGAATTATGTGAAATGCATCCACTTGAATGTAGTGCAAACCTGAAATAAAGAGTCTGAGTTTGTTAATTACTACCTACTATAAATAGCACAAGTAAACATTATAGTGGTGGGAGATGGACTGTGGTCTAAGTGGCGCTGACCATCAAACAACTAGTTCCACATAAGCTGTAATGGAATTGCAACAATCTAGCATTATGCCCTATACGACAGAATTAATGATGAATCTAAAATATTTGCATTTCATCAATGGTGTCCTCAGTGTAGACTCATTTTCTATAGCCTTTGGAACTCCAGTGGTTGCTCAAGATGCATGGTTGAAAGATTACATACTGTACTTGACTTTGCCCATATAGGTGTCATTATAGAAACAAATCTACATATAAAAACATACAGAACATATTTCAGTTATGTCATATGACGGTTATGGAGCAGATTCATCTTAGGAGGTGAGCTCTCACTCCTTTTTGCTTTAAACTTAAACTCAAATACTGAGCTGAACCTTTAGTAATAGCTCTTGAAGATAACTCTGGGACACACAGCAAAATAGTTGTTGTTTTTTTCATTCATGGCGCATGCTGAGCATCTAATTGTCTCGGATAATCTTTTTCTCAACAACTCCCTCAGCTCAGTTCAGATGTTTTTGTTTTGGTTTGTTTGCTGTTTTGGTTTGTTTGTTTGTTTGTTTGTGTCCTTGGCCAGATTTAATCCAGCCTACCCTGAGGTAGAAAAGGGCAGCTGGTGTTAAGAAGGAAGGTACTGGGTCTAGAGGGTGATGTTACGCTTCGCAGAGTGTTCCACCTAGCTGGTGACATCAGCAATTTTGTCCTGACTATTTCACCAGCCAGCATTTCTGTGAGAAACAAAACGACATTTCTGAAGCATCCTTCAGTGGGGTAAAGGTATAACCTTCAGTCTGCACAAACAATGCACAGCAATATCAAAATTCACAATTTGCTCCAAGGAGTGTCACCCATAAAATGAGATGAAATAAAGAAAGTATAGAACGGATTCATTGGCCCAATCCCATTTCACCCCTTGCCCCTACCACTTTTATTTTGCCTGTTCACGCGTAGGGGTAGGGTGTCCCGATTGTTGTTGGGATGGAGGGGTAGGGTGAAGTAGTAGGGCTACATGGCCCTCCAAACAGAGTTTTTTCAGAGGCACACTCCAAACAAAGTGTTATACAAAATCTCCCAGAATGCCTTGCGAATCATCTACAAGATAGTGGCAAACCAAATATTTTCTTTGTTAATAAAGATTTTAAAATGATGATAGCCATCGTATTATCTTAGGTTAATGTAATTTCAATGTATTATAGACCTTTTCTTTATAACAAACATAACACAAAAAGTATGTAGTATGCTGAGCTAGCTAGCTAACATGACAACATTGTTTTACAGCTGATTTGTGCATGACAGTCCCGCATTTTGTATTTCCATGTAGCATTTCCCCCGTGTGGCACTCGAAAACGAGGGGTAGGGGTAAACATAAGAAATAGGATTCGGCCATTGATGAAAGGAGACCACTTCATTTCAGTAGCCTCACCCCTGGTAACAAGCGTTTTATGGTTTACCTAATTCTGTTGATGGGCGTTACATGCTTATGTGCTGGACCTCACCTGTCTGACAAAGCACTAACCAGGTGAGGAGAATGGATTCCATATGGAGTCTCTGTGTGTGGATATATCTTGAATAGCCTACAGTGTATGAATGCCTTTAAAGGGAATTGTGTGGTAGTATATGATAAGGAGGCTGTGATAGAATTGTTATATTACCAGTCCAAATATGATGTAATTGCTTAAACATTAAAAAATAAAATACCATAATAATACAAATGAATTACTTAATCATTGTAAAATGCAACATTAAGCACCACTGCCTGGAAATACCAGACAATACCCAGTTTTGCAACATAACCTTCTTGTTTATACTAGCATAGCTTATTCAATAAGTGATAGCTAGAATTGTGTCTTCCTCATGTTATTTATATCAATAAAACATTCAGTCTTTTTTCACACCAACAAAAGTATTTGTCATACCTTTTCAGTGACATGAGATTCAACCAAAGCTGGCAGAAGGTGTTGACATTGAAACCCAGGCTGACATAGAAAACTGCTATGACACGGTTGACTACACGGTGTTGGTGTCCAGTGATGTCAGGGTGTCACACGTTGGGCTTGTCGTTACATTGGCGGAGTTGCGAGTGGTGAAAGGGCTTCACCACAGGATAGTGTTTCTGACGTTTGACCATAAATGCCACTGACAAGCAGCTTCCATGAAAGCCATCGTCATGTGCTCATAAACATACCATAGCGGCTGGCTATATTTTTCCTTTTCAGAGAATGTTGGTTAAGACTTGTGTTGAATCCAGAAGTGTAGGCAGACTGAATTTGAATAGCCAAATCCTCATAACAATGCAAGGAATTTTAGGAATAAAAGACACACCTACATTCAATCACGGCCTTCACACTTGCCCTTATATAACTGAACTGACATTCAAGCAGTGTTGAATTGTGTAGTGGTAATGAAATGGTAAACCCTTGCATAATGGTATAATCCAGCTACAGTGCTACTGGAGCTCCATGGTGACATCCTCAAAGTTCTTCTGTATGTTGGCTAATGCTATAATAATAGCCACAGTGCTAACATCATGATGGCACTGTCCATCTTCTAAGCAGTACAAACTGATGAGTCCCGGTCTCTGTCTCCGTGGGTGGTATAGTCATAGAATTATAATTAATAGCAAAGCATACTGGCAGCTTTCTTTGTGATCCGTTTCAGAAGTTTCCAATTAAAAGTGGCGTTATCAACAACCAACTCAGCTACAGTACATTGGAGTATTCAGCAACGACACAACTGACATTGGATTGTTCAATGATGCATAGAATTCTATTTCTACTCTTTTCCTTCCACCTCACTGTTTCCCCCCACTCCCCCCACCACCACCACCACCACCACCACCACCTCCACCACCACCACCTCCACCACCCGCCTTTCCCCATGTGATTCATGTCTAGCCTCCCATCTGGGTCCACTGGTCTACGGTTGGGGCATGTAATCCACAACATCCCTCCCCTTGGTTCCAGAGCAGCCCCTAGCCTCAGCGTCTAGGGCCTCAGACCCAGTGTCCCAGCTCCAGCCTTGGTCCCAGTGATACATGGGTGTAATCCATCCTGTTTTAGCCTCTCTTACTTGCATTAGCAAACTCGGTTAGCGAGCGCTTTCTGCTTGGCATGACTAATTGCCTGAATGGCATTCGAGTCGGCTCAGGCTTTGTAGATGCTAGCGTGTCATGTATACATGTGTATGGCAAGGGGAAGAGGGCAGCCATCATGTTCTTCCCCATGTGGTTTCCAGCTACCGTATTGCGCTTTGGAGTAATCCGAGCTTGTTTGTTTTTATCCTCCCCGGGTTCTCTGTCGCCAAGCCCAACGCCAAAAGCCAGGTTTATTTTAGACTAGTGCAGGATTTGCATGTGGAGAACTTAATGTGCACATTTTCATGCAGAGGCACGTGTATGCAGGGCTAAAAGTCATAATTTAAATAGCATTAAACAGAGCCGAGTGAATCCTCAGTCTGTTTATGGCAGGGCAGGTTGTTTAAGTGCTACAAGAGGCTTTAATGGCTGTGGAATAATTAAAAGCCTGCCAAATTTGGTCATTTTGTCTGACAGCAGGAAGTGTTAAGAAACATTTTTAAAAAACACTTTTCATACGCGTCACTGCTGACAACGATACAAAAAAAAAAAAACTGCTTCATATTATTTTATAGCACAACTATTTGAAAGATGCAGTGATAATGACCTTCCATGTCACTAACAGAAAATAGTATGCAATCAAATGTACTATCAATTAGTAACACAATTAAACAAAAGCCTGAATAATTAATTGATTTGCCAAGGCCAAGTCAGTTGACTATAGTATCAACACATCTGTAGCATGAAGGTTATAGAGAGAGCACTGCCCTCTGGTCATCCATCTTGAGGGTACCATGCTAAATGACTGTCCTTTTCCCCCTTAAGAGGCTAAAGCCAGGTAGCTGAAGGGGAGGATTTGCATTGCATAGAGATGCAGAGGGTCTGAGACAACCTTGTAGATCTTTTGTGACAAGCTGTTTACTATTCCACACCCATGTTTGCTCTGGCCCACGGTCACATTGACATCTGCAGGCAGAGACAATCCTATACAATGCAATCCAATGCAATCCCATCTGTGGATTTGAACAGGAGCAGTGTTTGGAATTAAACTGGATGTGATTCCTGCTCGGGGATTGCCATGCTGTTGAAGGGCTGGCTGGCAGGGGCTGGGGCTGGCAGTGGGGGGGTCAGGGCTGGATTGTAATAACAATGGGGTTGAAATTTAAATGAGAACATGAGGATCAGGGACATTCTCAAGGATGTAGTAGGGCAATGCCTTGGCACTATTGTAGTGCCATTCCCTTTGTCTGTGTCTCTCCTTATCACTCTATTATTAGTTCTATTTTCCTTTATCGTTCTCTCTCCCCCCCCCTCTCTCTCTCCTCTACGCGTATTTTATTTGTCATTCTCCCCCTCTCCTCCTCTCTCTAACCATCTAATCATTCTCTCTGTCCCTTCTCTTTTCTTATTTTGTGTTCCATTCCCCCATCTCTTTTCTTTTCTTTTCTCTCTATCTGTCTCATCCCTCTCCCCCTTTCTCTCTCTCATCCTACCATCCTTTCTCTGTACAGTATACCCCCCATCTCTCCCTCTCTCTCTCTCTCCTCAATCTGTTGTGCTTATGCTGTTTATTTCTTTTCGGACATGGGTGATATTACCCTTGCAAGGTCAGCTGTGTGGGTAAGCTGGCTGCTCCTGGCCTCGCTATTGATTTTAATCAAATTCACCTCGGCGGATGTCCCACGTCAAGGCTCGTATTTCATGCTTCTGAGGTTTCTTAATTGATTGCAATTAGAGCCGGAGGAAAATGGTGTGGCGGTTGTCTGAGTCCTCCTCACCACTCATCTCCAAGGTGGGGAGCAGGCTGGAGGTAGGAAAGTACAGTATAGGTCTACACAAAGCACTTTGAGCTGCAGCGTTTGCAGGAATGAATGAATGAATGGTCTTTATTGTCATTGCTATAGTACAGGTACAGGTACAGGTACCAAACAACGACATTTGGGAGGGGTGGCTCCCCTGGTGCTAGGAAAGAGAAAAAAAAACACAAGGGAAAGGAGCTAGTTTACATAAATAAAGGCTATGTACACTATCCACTATACTATACTGTACAGATAAAACGACTAGGGTTGTCATATTGCACAAAAAAAGTGCTATACAAATAAAAGCTATTATTATTATTATTATTATTATTATTATTATTATTATTACATATCACTGTAAGGTAGAATGTCACACCCTGCCAAAACCAGGGGGATATGGTCAGATTTGTTTCATTTCCATAGTAAGTGTAAGGAATGGGAGAGTTGCTGGTTTCATGTATGTTGGTATTCTGAGCTGCTTGCTTCCGGGCTCTTTTATTTTGTCACCCGCATGATAAAATCAATACAGTCGACGTCAGTGGGTCTACTCTACTCCTGCTCCGATGAGGGATGGAATCAGACACCAGAGAGAGAGTGTGTGTGTGTGTGGGTGGGGGGGGGGGGGGGGGGGCGTGGAGATGGGGGGAGACATAGATTAAGGGAGAAGGGGAGAGAGATAGATGGAGAGAGGGAATGAAGGGGAGAGAGAGAGAGAGAGAGTTACTGGGAAAACGGTAAGATATTCCAACTGATAACTTATGGTTTTGTGTGAGCCTACCTTTACCATTTACTACTGACATTTCTCCCACCTTTCCCTTGCCTCCCCTCAATCTATACACAGAAGTATAGTATTACACTGGCCATAATATAAGCCTACATTAAATTATGATAACAGGTACTTTCTGGTGACTGCTTCAAATGATTCAGCAGTTAGTACCGGTAACTGGTAATAGTACAAAAGGGCACATAGTGGTTTACTTTCTTAAGTATGTACCTGTGTGTAATGCTGGAAAATAAAGGGTTACCAAATGTTTTTGCTCAGTGTACTCTAGACTTCTAGGGGGGTAGTTTTCTTGTTATTTACATGTCTACATGAGAAGTCTATCGATCTTCGATGCATAATTCAGTCTGCACAAACAACAAACAAGGGAAATAATCATGTATTTCTAAAAAGTGCAATCTGACACGGATATGAATATTTAAACTTCACTAACCTGCTGCTGCTCTCAGCTGTCATGAATGATTTATTGAGTATGTTACCGCTATTTTTATACCTTTTGTGCATGTCCTTCTACCTGCTGCTGCCCTCAAACTCCAATGATTAACCAATTGCTAACACTTTGGCATAACTTGACAAAGCCACTTATAGATGAATTAACAATGCATGTCTTAATGATTTGTTAACATTTGTAAATCATTTGTATTAAATGTGGGCCCTTAAATAAATGGCATTACTTTACATAATGTATGTTATATAATAATTAATAAATTATATGATGACTAATAATTAACATAATTATATTCATAATTATGAAGATAATTATGTTCTTTTGCCTTTTATTGTTGTTTAAGTATTGATGATGTGCAGTAGTATCTCATTTAGGACAGGTAAAAAGCAGTGGTAATGGTAATGCACCACATGCATTCTACTAACATTATCCAATATTGTAGATAATCATCATACCTACACTATAGAACATTTTAAAC
>NC_137689.1:51488686-51503686 GCF_963989245.1 Nansenia antarctica
AGAGAGAGAGAGAGAGAGAGAGAGAGATGCTGCAGAGATCTTTGATAAGATCCTTGATTTGTCTGATCAAACCTCTCCTCTTGTGGCGGTAGTTCCTCGGTAGTCGTCCCCCCCCCCCCACACACACACACTCCCCTCTCTCTCTGGGCTTCCTCACATTTCTCTCTCTCTCTCTCTCTCTCTCTCTCTCTCTCTGTGTGACTGATACATGGTCTCTAGAGGGGCTAGTCAGTTAAAGTTCAGTGATTTCAGACATTAATTACTTAAGTGGTCCTTCTCTGGGGTCCGAGGCCCGACTCGACCATTATTATTTATTTTCATTCCAGTTGTTGAGTCTCTGAAGCTCAAACATTCTGGTCACGAACGCCTCTGCAACTCACCGGGTCTGCTACCATCAAAGGTAGCCTGTCATTAATAGTTTATTGTATTTTACATGCATGTAAATTGAAGTACTCATACAAGCATATAATGAGGGGCAGAGTTTGAGAGGGTCTCAGAGGGTCTCTGTGTGTGTGTGTGTGTGTGTGTGTGTGTGTGTGTGTGTGTGTGTGTGTGTGTGTGTGTGTGTGTGTGTGCGCGTGTGTGTGTGTGTGTGTGTGTGTGTGTATGTGTCTGTCTGTCTGTCTATATGTCTGTCTGTCTGTGTGCGTGTGTGCGCATGTGTCTGTCTGTGTGTGCATGTCTGTGTGTGTGTGTGTGTGTCTGTCTGTCTGTGCGTGCATGCGTGTGTGATGCGTGCACTGGATGATGGAACGTTGATCAGTAAGGAGAACAAACCCTCTACATTCTGCATCTCTCATCTCATCTCATCTCAAGTGGGCACGCTCTGTTTCATACCAGGCAGTGTTTCATACCAGGCAATAACAAGGGATTGTGTTGTGTCCTTCAGTGATACAAGCCAGAGTGTAATTGATGTAAACAACATGACAAAAAGTCAAATGCACAGCTCATAAAGAAAGTCCATTCATCTCGTAATCCACTTTTCCTAAACACAATAAATCACTTTATAAGCTTTATAATAAAATAAAAAAAAATCACCATAATATCAAAAAACAGGATTACATCAGTGCGCTGGTAAAACTAACCAAATGCTGGGAGAAGAACATTCACCCAGTGGCTATAAAAGAGACGTAATGCTCATTCAAATGGGTGGAATTTTCCTTGAATGAACACAAAGAGATTCGATTGTGAGGTAATCAAGCGTCTGTAGAGCTGGTGATCAAAGCGCCTATTCTGCATATTAAACAATGGGGCTGTGATAACTGAACATGGAGTGTTTTGACTGACTTGTTCACTGTAGTCTTAGTTTTGTAATTTTTAATCAAACGTGGGTGCATGAAATGGCTATGTCAAATACTACCAAATTCCTGAGCTGTATTCAACAGTTAGCTGTTAATCCCAACAGTTCCAAAAGTATGAGCTTCAAGCTACAGTACATTTACCATAAGTACTTTCAAGTGTTTGAGCCTGGTACTTATATATTACTTATATAATATTTCAGTCAGAAAAAAAAGTATTTGAGTATTTTAATCCAGGTCACATTTTCATCAACATATACCTTTGACAAACCACTTTCTAGTTAGGGTTGACTAATTGCCATCTCTGAAATGGGATAACAAAACGGACATTATTTTATTTTCTGAGAAGGTCATAACCACATCCATGCCAGGGACAATCATGTAGGATGAGAGTGAGTCTAAAGAGTGCAGCTGAGTAGGTGGAGAGCACCGCAGAGTGGTTGAGCGAGTGACATCTGAAACAAGGCGAGAGATAGAGAGAGTGTAGATTCTACACTGTAGAAGGTTCCACCATCCAGTGTTTAAGAGGGTCATTACCACCTCAGTCCAAACAATCTCATCCAGTAAATGCTGAGCTTCATTGGGCCATTATCAAGTAAGATTGTTGTTACAAACAAAGTGAAGTACTGTATGCTAAAGGACATACTGACATGGAGGAGAAGCGAAGGAGAAGTGAAGACGTTTGTTTGTGTGTTGTGGACGTGACATTGGGGAGGTGGCATTGAGGAGAAGGAGGCCACAGTTTAAGTATATCTTATTTTGTAGTCGTGGAAGGCTGCTGTAGAGTGCCTGGCATAGCTTCCAGCTAGCTGGAGAGAGTATCAAGTGTGGATGTGTTTGTACTGTTAGCTGTAATTATTTAGTGGTCATCATGCTAAATACTTAGCCAATGTATGTTCTGTATGAAGATGACCTCCAGCCCGTGCTGGGAGAAGGGCCAGACACTCCATATAGTCCCGCTGGCATCCCAGGTACATGCTCTGGCCAACCCCCCGCCCAGATGCTCGTCAACTGGAATCCAAGAGCCTCAAGACATGCAGTAAGCAGGCACAGGCACAGGCACACACACGCACACGCACACGCACACGCACACACACACACACAGGCACCCTCCCCAGATGTGTGACGGACAGTGTCACCAATTCCAGCGTCGCCTTGCATTGAAATGACACCAGTCTTATCATTGTAATTGGCAGTAGGATTGCTCAAACTTGCGCTGTTATCCAATTTCTTGCTCCACTTCCTGTTTTTTTTTTCACCAGAGAAGTTAGAAGATAAAGGAAATGAAGCATCTCCAAATGGCCCTGTAGTCTGAACGCCATTGTTGTTTTCAGCTGATCCCCTGCTGCCAGGAATTGAATATTGAAATGTCAAAGCAATTAAATATCCTTTGGAATAATTCAGTGTTCCGCAATTAACTGAGTCAGGCACCTTTCCGTCAATATCGAGCAACTGTCTTTGAGAGAGAGGGAGAGCAGCCTTGATAGAAAGACTGTTAGTGGCTTGCTGTGAAGGGTTTGTATATAAGAAAAGTATATAAGAAACACATTTGGTTCATTCGAATGTCTGTTTTCAACCTCTGTGGTGGTTTTAACACATCAGTTAGTAACAGAGCAAGTCATGGATGATATATTTATTCCTCTCAGTGTTTGATAATGTGTGTGTGTGTGTGTGTGTGTGTGTGCGTGCGCGCGCTCTGTGTGTATATATTTTCACATCAGCCTGTCTGTGACTCAACCTCAGGAAAATATACAGAATGGTTTGACAAGCTGTCAACCAGTTCTAATGTGTCAGAGACGTACAGTATACTGTATTTCTGTACTTCTGCCAGGATGTTATCTGGTCAACAAAGATAATGGTTATTTGAAAAGTTGGGTTCAATGTGTCAGTTCACCTTTCAACATGACTGACAAAGAATATTTATTAAAATCAGCCCATTTCTGAGTCAGGGATTGATTATAAACCTAGACAGGCTACTTAAGAGAGATTGACAACGTACCCGCTCAACTGTTAAATTGGAAAAAAAAGGGAGGGAATTTAATTCCGAACTTAGGCGATCACACTTTGGGGACGGTAATTAAAAAGACATTATTGCAAACGCAACATCTGGAATGGAGCTGGCCTGTGGAGGAGCACTGCCTCAGCTGCAGCTAGGTTATTGAGACGCTCTCCTCTCAAGGTCAAAGGCCGCCCCTCTCAGATCAACAATCATCCATGTCAAGGAGGATCATCAAAGATCATCAAAGATTTGAACCGATGCCATCCAAAAGGCAACGCCTCTTCTGGAGCCTCAGAGCAACAACTCAAAGGCTAACCAACAACCTACTTCCCCCAGGCGATCAGGCTCATGAAACAAGCCTACTGTAGACAATTGACTATCATCCCCAAGCACACCCCATGGAAACGGACTACCTAAACCATAAGCTCACAGCCACTTTACTCCTTGAACTATCTATTTTATTTACTATTTGTACTGCTAATTGTATCCTGTCTTATGTGTCACTTATATCCTGTACTATTATCACTTTTTATCTTGAATTATACCTATCGCCTTATTGTCTGATGCTGCAATGTCAGGAAATTAAGCCTAAGAATTTTACTCTCTTACACTCGAGTACGGATTGTATGGCAGCTGCTGGACTGAAAAAATCAGGTGTAGTGCTGAGGCACAAACATGTACATTTCAAGCCTGCAAACTGTGACACTTTAAATAACGTGAAACAATACTATTGTGCAATATGACAACCCTAGTCGTCTATCTGTACAGTATAGTACAGTGGATTGTGTACATAGCCTTTATTTATGTAAACCAGCTCCTTCCCTTCTTGTGATTTTTTTTTTATTTTTATTTTTTTTCCCTTTCCTAACACCAGGGGAGCCACCCCTCCTAAATTTCGTTGTTTGGTACCTGTACTGTAGCAATGACAATAAAGTCCATTCATTCATTCATTCATTCATTCATTCATGTGACGTAACAAGAAAACATGAAACTTGAAAACTTGAAACAAAACAAGAGACATATTTATTTTCCTTTATTCCTTTTTTTCTATAACTTCAGAGAAGAGCTCTGTCATATGCTGATGAATAACACAATTTCTATTGTGTTTCACACCAGTCTTTCATCTTGAAAAGATTATAGTTGCTTATAACTACACCTCTCCTTATTGGTGAATGAAACTCGACCTTGAAACATCAAAGCTTTTAGAGAGCTCATTCCATTGCTATTATGTCTACAGCTGAAAGACCGTTCTTGCTTGTGATGACAGTATTGGTTTTTGAAACAGAAATGTAAGATGGTTGAACAAGTTGCTTTATTAGTATATTATTATTATACAAGTCCCATATGGTTAAGTAGAGCAGACAGACAGACACCAGTTGATAAGAAGAAAGGCGAAACGACCTCACCCACGCCCATTATGCAGATCTAATGAATGCAAAGAGCTTACAAAATGTATTCAAATTCCAATCATCTACTGATTGCCAGAGACTGTGATGCAACACAGTGCAATGGATTAGCCAGTCCAATGGACTGATACGACCCTCAGTCCTGATGTGTCCGTGTCAATTGAGTTAAATAATACTGCACACCACTACATTTTAGCTGACATGGGAGCTTGTTGAGTTGAGTAACGTGAATGCGTGGGTGGAGATAATTGAATATGACATGTATTCAGCAACCCTAATTTCACAGCAAAAATTGGAGTGGATTATTTTTGACAAATACAATTGCATACATACTATCAGTTTTAGGCTTCAAATATAACCGCATGCTTAAACACTCATAACAATCTACACTCACCGACCCTACAGTGACCCTCCAAATTCAACACGCCATGCTTTAAACGTCAACTAATGCTTTAAACGTTTTAATGAACCTGTCACAGCGTTTCTCGTGTTTTTATCATAAGCATCAATTGAATAAATAAGCAATTCTGCTTCATCTCTCGCAACCCCCTGTAATAATCATAATTACCTGCCACTTTAGTGTATTGTCATTTATTTATATAATTGCAGGCCTTGTTGCAATTTCTTGCTCTTTCCCATCTGTAAACACTGTCAAAACGGTGTGGTTATTATTACAGAAACCTATTGTGTGCCTAGGGTAGCTGGCAATGGTGCATATTAAATGTCCATTGACACTCCCATTTACTGCTCCACCTATATTGGTACCAAGTTTGGGAGTTCACGCACTTTGCGGTGACACCATATTACCAAACGGCCTCTTTAGAGAAAGCAAATTGGAGCCCATTATCTCCTAATGATAGTGTCGATTAGTAGGCTGCTAAGCCATTTGGTGGTTTTCTTGACAGATTTGGACCTTCTACTGACAAGAAAAAGGTAGTTCAATATATATTGTACATACATTAACTAGAGAGTGATGTGGTGCACGATAAGCAACATGGAACAATGGAATGTCCCAAATGCATCTATTAGGACCTCAACTGAGTAACAGAGACGTTGTATAAAAATACTCTGTTCCAAAAATGCAACCCACTGGAGGATATGACAACAATATTCTGAATATTATCTGTATGATCTGCTCCCTTCTCAGCATTTCCTCATGTGGTCTCTCTAGCTAATCTAAATACATAACAATGGTTCTGATACAGTACACGATGGCTTTCTATATTCTTGACTCGTACTGTACTTCACTACGGATTAATCAATAAAAGTCTGAATTGCCAGGATGTTGTCCTCAAGACGGAATATCAATGCTGGAAAGTGATTGTGTGTTGGTGGAACAATGAGAATAATGTTCCCAAACAGATTACTGTACAGTACTGTATGTATTACTGTCTCCAGCTGTGGAACAATTAGTCATTTTCTGACTGATTTGCACTTCCAGATAAAAATGTACGTGTCCTGCGTGCACACACACACACACACACTCACACACACACACACACACACACACACACACACACACACACACACACACACACACACACACACACACACACACACACACACACACACACACACACACACACACACCACACACACACACACCACACACACACACCTTAAGTTATATACTATTGATCTTCACCACTTCTTTTCTCCTGAAAATCATTCATAATGGAACAATAATTTTCCTCAACACTGCAAAACCAATCTTTTGATTTTCCTGTAAAGGGATGGCAAATGTAGACACATTTTAGCATAATGCTTATACATGTAGAATAGCCCAGGCAGAAGCTCATTATCAGCAAATACCCTCTTGCCACAGTGGGTTTTCAACCCAGGAGAGATTCCTCCGGTACATTTCGAATATATGTAAATTCCCTCTCTGCTCGGTGGAATTGTACTTTTAGCTTAATTAGTTTGGCCAAAATGTTTTCTTCCCAGGGCCTTGTCCTCGGCTAATCCCCGGCAGCTATTGTTCCAGACCGCTGGACCTGGCTGAAGTTTGCAGCCTGTTCACTTCTTTAAGATTAATGAAAACTTCCCCCCATCTTTTTAATCCGCTGCTTCTCATGCTGCTTTGTTGCATAAATCTAGTTAATGCCAGCCGTTTCACTCCAGAGAAAGAAAGGTTCTTATACCTCGGGGCTTTTCTAAGTCTGTAGGGTCACGTTGTGAATCGAAAACTCAAACGCTTCCATTTTACCTTGTGTTTCTTTCTAGCATAATGTCAGTGGATTTGGCTGCATTGATTTGGCTGTGTGCTTATGCTGTCCTTAACCCCCTCGCTTCTGCCTAGCCACCTTCCCACACCCACACCCCTTGTCTCCCCCTTGTCTCCCTCTTGTCTTCCAATGCACTAAGGCCCATATGACTTGCAATTGATCACTGCTGTAAAGCTGGAATGGGCTCTCTTGTTCTGGACGTGTCCCCAGTGACAGTCTATGCTGGAGCATCCATCTCTCTCCCATTTGAGAGGAGCTCTCCCTTTTCATCCTGTCAGAGATGGGAGAGTCATGATCATATGAAACCGGATTTAGCCTGGGAGCCTGAGTGCAGTCCTGGCAGCACTCCCCGCCCCTGCTCCAAGCTTTATCGATGCCCCCCTCCCCTACTGGTCCTGGGTTTCACATCCTAGAGTACTAGGGGCTTTGATATTGGCCCAATGTAAACCAAGACCCTGCCTCGTAAAGGTCATTATTCATGTGACTTGTTAATAATGCAACAACCATGTCCATGTTAATTAAAAACGAGGCTAAACCAAGAGGGAGAGGGTGGGTGGGGTCAGTTTTTACATGTTGTGTCTGGCCAAGTTTTTTTTTTAAAGGGTGTTAGCACAGTGTTCTGGTCTGTGATATTTTCTGTTACGCACGTGGTTCGTAGCGGTTTACTATGGTGCAAGTTCTTTGTTGGTAATATTTTACAGCCACTCGGTTGACTGTTTACAAGGAATACCCAATAAATCAAATCAAAACATAACCAAACAAAATAGTGTTTATAAACAAAGGACATATTGTTCAAGCATAGCACATTCCGTCAGTTAGCAGCAAAACAGTTGAACTATGTCAGCGTTGTCATGTGAACTTTTGAAACCTTTATTTTTTTGGGGGGGAGAGTTTAAGGACTGGAACGAAGCATACAGTATATCAGCTGTGCTACTTCTATTGCCTCTCTCTCAACTCAAGGTGCATTTGTAGGATGTGGGAGATCTCTAAGGACAGTCGGGGGGCCACAATAAATAATCCTGCATGGAATTAATTACTGCAAACACCTCTTTTCCAGTGGCGCATGAACAACAAAAACAGAAAAGACAAACATAAAAATGTTTTCATACTCTTTCGGCAGAGGGATCCAAAATGCTGTGTCTTGCTGGATAATCCCCTAAAGCTGCCATGAAATCTGCTTTTCCTTCCAGTATTGCTGCCCTGATTGTAAATGTGGTGAATGAAGGAGAGTGCTGCGACTCTAATCCACCCCCTGATCCCGCATCTCTGGGATTTGTTACTAACTTCCATCACTCATTTGGAGGGTTAGAGAGAGAAATAAGAGAAATGTAGCCAGGAAATAGTTTCTCCCTCTTGCTTGGTATTGTATTCAATCAAGTGAAAATACCTTCTGGCAACACTTTTTGGCAAAGGTATAAGAGAAGCTTTAAAGTGTTTGTTTGCTTGTTTGTTTGTTTGTTTATTAGGATCTATTTTAGCTCTTCATAGACTAATCTTCCAAGACTCCTTATGTATTTAGTCTTTCAAGGACTCTTGGAAGATTCACCTATAATAGACTTCCTGATAAACAGAAATCCTGATAAACACTTTGTAGCTTCTAGCAACCTTGTATTCATCTAGTAATAACTTTGGACTGTTCCTTATTTGTCTTTTATTATACCATATTGTATTCAATCTGTGGCAATGATTTTTGATAAATAATACTTCACATCATGTCAGAATCAATCTATCTGGAGCCAATTTACTTAATTTACCTTTTATCAATTGAAGGCATGTTCAGCCACACTGGGTGGTGAATTAGCATATTGAACAAGCACATTGTGTTCAGAACCTCAGCTTTGCAAATTGGGAGCCATATGGTGATAGAACAGGATTTGCAATCTTCCCTGACTTTGTCATTTTCTGAATATCCACCCCATCTCCCAGTCGTGTAATGACCACATCAACATTCTGTGAGGCTCCAGAGAAATCTGCTCACCATAATACATGTTCTCCCCCCGAGCGATCTACCCCCAAACAGCAACGATCCGAGGTTGAAGCGAACATATGGTTCATGTGGGGTGCAGAGCGATTTTTGTGAGCTACATGACCAATTACGCTGTCATCGTGGAGTGCTAAAACTGTTGTTTTAATTACAGCGACACTGTAGAACAGTGTCTAGATAGACAGAGATGACTCTGTCAAATGAGGTCCTCTGAAAACAAAGAGGATGCTGCACAACGTATGAATTGCTACCATTTAAACCCCTAAGTGCAATTGTCAGAAAGGCAATTTGTTTTGATAAAGACTTAGAGAGAGAGTCTGAAACACGGTGGGAAAAGGAGAGGTTGCTCAAAGGAGAAATGTAAAGAATGTAGGAGAAAAGGGAATACATTGTCAGTATTGGCTTTGTTGGCTCCATGCACAATGATACTCTCTCCATTTGAACATTGATCTGAGGCTTGGCAGGTTGAGCCTAGCACTGAAACTCAACTCAAAATGAAGATTGTAAGGTCATCCTCACGGTCTCTGTGTTAGTCCTTTTGGTCTCTATGGTAGTCGTCATGGTCTCTATGGTAGTCCTCATGGTCTCTATGGTAGTCGTCATGGTCTCTGTGTTAGTCCTCATGGTCTCTATGGTAGTCCTCATGGTCTCTATGGTAGTCCTCATGGTCTCTATGGTAGTCGTCATGGTCTCTATGGTAGTCGTCATGGTCTCTATGGTAGTCGTCATGGTCTCTATGGTAGTCGTCATGGTCTCTATGGTAGTCCTCACGGTCTCTATGGTAGTCCTTATGGTCTCTATGGTAGTCCTCATGGTCTCTAGGGTAGTCGTCATGGTCTCTATGGTAGTCGTCATGGTCTCTATGGTAGTCGTCATTAGGGATGCTCCGATCTGGATTTTTGGGGCCGAAACCGATCACCGATTTTTTTCCTCAAGATCAACCGATACCGATACCGATTTTAAAAAAAATACATAACTGTAGGCCTACTGACTGGATAGCCTACATATTTTTTGCTTTTTAGACAAAAGTTTTGATCCATTAGGCACCAAGCAAACGCAGACCCATTTTTATGGCATAGTAAAAGTCTGGCCTATCACCCAGTTAGGGCCTGAAGCCCAAGTCAGTGATATGGCTGTATAAAAGACATCATAAACGTGGCCTTCATGGTTTACATACTGTTACGTCCTCCTATGTTTTCTGTTCAGTTATCTGTCTTCCCCAGGAAAAAAAAAAAAAAAAAAAAAAGATCGGTTTTTGCGATCGGCCATTTTTGCCGATCACCGATCGAGTCATTTGGAGTGAAATCGGCCGATTTAAATCGGTGGCCGATAAATCGGAGCATCCCTAGTCGTCATGGTCTCTATGGTAGTCGTCATGGTCTCTGTGTTAGTCGTCATGGTCTCTATGGTAGTCGTCATGGTCTCTATGGTAGTCGTCATGGTCTCTATGGTAGTCGTCATGGTCTCTATGGTAGTCCTCATGGTCTCTATGGTAGTCCTCATGGTCTCTATGTTAGTCGTCATGGTCTCTATGGTAGTCGTCATGGTCTCTATGGTAGTCCTTATGGTCTCTATGGTAGTCGTCATGGTCTCTATGGTAGTCCTCATGGTCTCTATGGTAGTCGTCATGGTCTCTATGGTAGTCCTCATGGTCTCTATGGTAGTCGTCATGGTCTCTATGGTAGTCGTCATGGTCTCTATGGTAGTCCTCATGGTCTCTATGGTAGTCGTCATGGTCTCTATGGTAGTCGTCATGGTCTCTATGGTAGTCCTCATGGTCTCTATGGTAGTTGTCATGGTCTCTATGGTAGTCGTCATGGTCTCTATGGTAGTCGTCATGGTCTCTATGGTAGTCGTCATGGTCTCTATGGTAGTCGTCATGGTCTCTATGGTAGTCGTCATGGTCTCTATGGTATCAAGATCTAATATCTATACTCTATGGTTATCCATAGTGTCTACTGTATGGCAGCCTACAGGCTCTCTTTGTCAGTGTAGGCGCTGTCCTTGTGATATCCCCAACAGCAAATTGAAATGAACATAAGTGAAGAGTGCAGCTCTTGACTATGTCAACATCCTCCTCTACATATTCTATTTGTGTAGTTTGATAAACATAAAATAAACGTCAAAAAGATGAATGATGCATGTTTGATAGCGCAAAATAATAATAATTTGATAGCTTTTGCATGAGTGTTATACAAAAAAACATGGGTAATTATCAGAGATGACATGCATTGTCACTCGACCACTGACTTCTTGCCCAGCTGTAATGACACTGTCCCCTCCAGCGGTGAGTCCCATTAAAGAGAGATCACTAAAACCCACCACACAGTTTGAACATTAACAGACCACGATTTGTAATGATCTGATCAGGCTGGGGAATCGTGGCATGGTGCCAGAGGATGCCGTTTCACTGTATAAGTGGGTATGAGTGCACCCCCTCCCCCTCCCATCTCTACCCTCCGCCTCGCCTTCCCTCCCTCCCTCCCTCTGTGCTCTGTCACCGTACAGTGTAAACCATGTTTGTATCAGATCGATACGGTTTCAGCTAGCTCTGCTAATGCTCAGAGAGATGATATCCCTCAATGTGACAGGTCCCTGATGCTACCGTGTGGAGTGTTGATGATGGGGTGGGGGAGATGGATGGAAAGAGTCAATCCAGCGTAGAAGAAGAGGAACTATTCTTTTCCCTGACATTTTCCCTCCTGCATCATGGGTTAAGTAGTCTAAGATGATACATCATCTAGACTTTGCCCTGGAGCGTTCGTTTAGTTTAGATAGAGAAGAGGCAATACTACCGCGGCCATTCAACTTTCACTCATTACTGGCTGTAGAGAAAATGGTGGACATAACAGCTAATGTTAAAATCGGCACATTTTGGTCTGCCTAATCCATAGCTTTTATGGTGAACATACAATAATTCTCAGGTGTCTGCTGCCATCAATGCATCAGACATATCCAGTCAAATAAACCTACTTGAGAGTCAGCAGGTACACTGTAGCATAATGAGAACATCACCTATACGGTCATAATTGTCTTCTCATTCTATCCCTCTTTAACAGAGACATCTATAACGATAACAGCCCTTTCACCTTGGACTGCCCAAGGTTTCTTTCTAATCTTCTTCCTTTAAAAAAAAATACCTTTTGAGGAGATCAATAAGTTGCTGAAGCTCAAAATATATTAGCTTACAATGGCAGTGGAGGAGGTGTAAAGAATAACAACAGCGCTCTCAGACCCAGCAGGTCCACTTCGATTGATGCTCGAAGAGACGCGCCCGAAAATAAACTCCATTAGCTAGGCCTATTAACAGACCATTTGCCATTATGCAGTGATTTTGCTGACTCGCGTATGAACATAGAAGGAGAGAGAGGAAGATGGACAGAAAGAAAAATGGAGAGAAAGAGAATGTGTTAATAATTAGATTCAGGGTGACAAGGCCACTGTTGCAAGGCAACTTCTGACGTGACTTTGTTGAAAACAACAAGGTGACATTTTAGGCTGAAAGTACATTGACGAATATGACATTGATCTAAAGTAAAACATCTCAATACAGTACGAGAAAACCGGTGTGAGAGCAGGTAGCCCATATTCACAGTTGATTTCTATGACAAGTCTGAGTTCTGTCATAGTGATGACCTCAGACATTCAAAGTTAATGTAAGATCCTCCCTGATATGGCCTCAATGAAAAAGCTGTAGACTAGGTCACCCGTCCCCTGCAATTTCCATCCAGCTACGAGACACTGAAATAGACAAGATGGAAAATAGATACACTTAAAGATGACTTTGAGGGCAATGACATGAGGGGCAGAAACGGGTCGATACTCTCATTTGAAGCCCTTGGAACAAAACTTTTCCAATAAATGTGAGAGGTAATTGTCAGCGATGGCAGTGGTGAGGTCTTCAGAGGAGGGGTGGGGGGGTCGACGCAGGGCGGTGATGAGATTGAGAGTTTGGGGGTGCTATTGATGAGGAGAGGGCAGGGTAGCGATAAATGATTGATAGGGGTCTAGGGTAGGTGGTTGAGGGAAGGTGGTTGGGGGAGGAGGATATTGTGAGTGGGGGTAGTGGGAGGTGAGAGTAGGTGGATGAATACTGGGGAGGTCTAGATGGTTCGAGGGGAGGGTTTGGTATATATAGACTGTGGAGGGGGAGGGTATTAGCAGGCAGACAGAGAGAACCATGCAAGCTCATGCATATCACCTAGAGCGATAAATATGACCTGAGAAACCTGCCAGGTCAGTGTGTGTGTGTGCGTGCGTGTGTGTGCGCGCGCATGCGTGCGTGCGTGCGTGTGTGTGTGTATGACTGCTTGCGTGTGTGCATGTGCGTGTGCATGTGTGCATGTGTGTGCATGTGTCAGTGCAGATGGGCATGCCTCACGCTCCTCTGCCTATCATGGTTGACATTGATCAGTCTCTTCGCTCTGCCTCGGGTCTCCTCTCCTCACCACGCTGATCCCTCCCTTTAACATTGCTCTGCAGAGAGCTCACCAGAGCGGCGGCTTATGACAGGTTTAACACTCCTCAATGTCATGGGTCTGCTCCTTACAGAATGACTCCCCACGGAGCTGGCACTGCTTCTCTCTGCGTAGAGCTGACTGGGATAAGCATGAGGGAGAATGGTAGCACTCACTTGATGGATTTAATGATTACTTAGGCAACTTGTCCAAAAAACACAGCAATCATGCTTTACCCAGTGTGTGTGTGTGTGTGTGTGTGTGTGTGTGTGTGTGTGTGTGCGTGCATATGTGTGTGCGTGTGTGTGTGTGTGTGTGTGTGTGTGTGTGTGTGTGTGTGTGTGTGCGTGCGTGCGTGCATATGTGTGTGTGTGTGTGTGTGTGTGTGTGTGTGTGTGTGTGTGTGTGTGTGAGAGAGAGAGAGAGAGAGTGTGCATCCGGCTGGTGTCTCTGTGTGCAGTGGGCTGTGCTGGCTGCTGGAGTGGGAGTCAAGTGGAGGCAGGTGCACATAATCTCTGTTCGCTCAGCTGAGCTCTCTGAGGGCAGCACCCACACCCCTGTGCCTCCACTACTAGTACAATAGCTGCTTCTGTGATCAGCTGGGTTCGAACCCAGGTTTTCTGTACGCCACAAGGCAATTTTAGCCAGCTAAAGCCCATGCATTAGCTCGGTAAAACTAGCGTCCGCTTTGTACAAGAGCATATTATGTGACCCACTAGGTCAGAGTGGGCCGTTAGCTAGTCGAGGTAACGCATAAACATGAATCCAACATCAGGACATCAGTCTCCAGAAAGAAAATTCCATCATCACTCACTGCGCCACCTCTGTTACACTTGTGAGGGTGAATGTGCAGAGGTAGATGGGTGTCAGTCGACTGACACTGAAGTGTGTTAGCCATCTGAGCTAATGCCTAGGTATTAACTCATAACATAAGCCAAAGCATTCAGGACCCAGTCCAGGCAAGGTTGCATCCATCACAACACAAGCAAGTTTCCACATGACAAACTCTATCACAAAGTGTGAAGCTGTGAGATCGATGGGTGTCAGTCAGAATCAGAGGGGGTACAAGCGGAGGGAGGGGGTGCAGACTCCAAGCTTACATGGCGTAGCCTCAGTGTAATCGAGTGGAATCACCAGGTTATTGTTTGGCTTCTCGAAACGGCGTGAAATGAAATCTGAAATTGAGCTTGAAGAGGGCTGAGGAGGGTACGGCATTGTTTGATTAACGTTCACTCAAGCGATACTGTGTATGAATCGCTTCCAAACAATAAAACTATTAAAGGCACTTTGCTGAACACGTTTGCATGTGTTCGCTGTCATTGTTTTAAGTTGATAGATGATTATTAAACGAAGACAAGTAGCCTTTTGAATCGACTGTAATTGTTATAATTTGAGAGTTGAGTGATTATTAGGATACACTGCTGTGGAGTGAACAGTTTAGTTTCAAATAGTGACAAGGATAAGGAAACAGCTTGACATGTGTAATTGATTCCTGTACCAGAGACTAATTTTTCCTTGTATTTCTGGGTAATGTAATGACTGTTGACTCTTTCTGTGTTTTATATAATGTGGAACACACAGGTGACATCACACAAGTATCCCCCATTAGTTGTCCAAGAACAACAAAAGTG
>NC_137689.1:51508686-51518686 GCF_963989245.1 Nansenia antarctica
GTTAGCCTGCTGAGCTAAGGCCCTAGACACATTTTCTTTGGCTCTTAGTCTCCGACTGGTTGGCCACCCCTGGCCTAGAGCATTAGCTTTCTTAGGTAAGGCAAGTCTTCAGGACTGGGTGAGACAAGATTAGGCCTAGTGTGAGTGTGGCTCACTGAGACACTTCTATCACAGCTCCATCTCCTACCTTATTACTCATATAAAGATCTCTATCTGAGGTTTATTATAGATAGTATATCTCCCAGTGCTCATCCATATATTACAGCCCACCTCCCGAGTCCCTACGGACACTCATACAGCCAGGGGTAGCAATAACTTGTTCAGATTATACACATTATAAACATAAAGATTGCTTTGTTTAGCTTAGACAGCTTGGTTATGTAATGTGCTTATTTTGAGAGTTTAAGATAGACAGCATAAACCTGTTTTGGTGTTTTGTTTTGGTCCAAGACGGATAAAGAACTGCCGTAGGTACGCCTCCCAGTCTGTGATGCTTCATACTGCCTGTATTCACGTTGGGATTTTCCAATTTAAATGCAAATTTCCACCGGACTTCACCAAAGGAAAGGGGGAGGCAAAAAAAAATCATTCAATACAGCAATGAATTATATATTTTAATTAAGCACCGGGTGAAACACGCCTATTCAGCTCCTCTCAGAAAATAGGAAATGAATAAATAAATAAGTAGGAAAAATAATTGGGAGATGAAGAATAATATGATTCTCTATTGAGAGGTGATATCATGAGCCTCCCAAGTGCCGAGGGCTATCATTAAGTAAAAGATCCCTAGCTGTCACATATCCAAACGTATTGTTCTCCTGCTTTGATGGGCTAAATGCCACTTATGGGTTCGGCGATTAAGAGATGGGAATTCCAAAGCGCTGACTGGGGATGCAATTTTAATTTCACCCCTGTCAGTCGCTTCTATTTTTGTCAGGATGAAATAAATATGAAGTGTCAATCAACTTGACACTCCATGATTCAAAATAAAAAAAAGGCTTTCTGGATCCTGCGAAAACTGTTTAAATCAGTTCTGCATTTCTGCATGATTGAGACATAAGGGAGTTGCACTCGGAAAAGAAAAGAAGAAATAATTGTGGATGCAATAGAAATGAACTCTCCTCCTTAGGCCTCGGGATAGTTCTGTATGAAGACCCACAGTATCTCCTTCTGGTTTAAAGTTGACAGATGCTAGGGACATTGGACCACTTGTATATGTATAGGCAGAGCTCTGGATGCAGGGACTAACAGTTCATGTTGAAATAATAATACGAATAAACAATAAACAACCTCATATGTTAGGTTATTATATAAGACATTTATGAATCATTCTTTTTGAGAATCAAGAATATATGGTAAATATGAATTGGTAATTGTAAATTGGTGAGTTATTATTTTCTTTCAAGCATTCTACCCAAGTAGATTAGAACATTGAGAAATGTGGGTAATGATAATCTTTGACAAAAAAAAGATCTAAGAAAGACCTATGAGGAGTCAATTCATGTAGAATATTTTTTCTTGATAGTCATATTTTTAGATGTACCCATTACAGTTCAGTTGAGAATAATTGTGATTATTATTATTATTTTCTTCAGATTTATTACAAACAGAATCTGTTTCCGGTCCAGATATTTTAGGAATAAACAAGCCTGGGAGTCATGGGTGAAACTAAGACCAAAGTGTAGCACTATTATTCTTCTCTGCCAGCTCCATTTCATAACTTATGTGTGTATTCAACTTGAGACAAGCAATTCATTTCTGTTTCCAGTATATATCATTTGTGTTTTCTCACAAATGTTTCTTGTGTTTTTTTTGTGTTACTTAAAAAAGCCTCTTTAATGTAAAAAAAACAAGAAGACAAATACCAACAGGCTTCAAAGGCAACAGATTGATTCTATGACCTTGGAAAAATGTTCGTTTTTGGTCTTTGTTTCACAAGCTTCAATGGAATATCTCATGAAAGAGCTGGATGAGAAATACTTCTCTTCTGATGGAGGGTGACAGCAAGAACAGCAGGGACACTGAGTCTGTAGAGGAGGCACTGAGCTGACTCCCCCCTCTCTTCTCTCTCTCCTCTGCCTAATGTAAAACACTGGGCTACAGTATATGTCTTTTCTTTTTCCACCTAGAAGGCGAATGTCCTCTCTATTTACCTCTAATCTCCTCCATGTTTTATTTCACCAAGTTCTTTCCCTTCTGCTCCCTAGATTAGGGTTTGAACTATTACCTCTCTTCCTCCAAACAGAGGGCAATTCCTTCTCTATTCCCTCTTCCCTCGACACCGACCACTGAATAGAACAGAACATAATTGAATGACCTAGTCCCTCTCTCTTCTCCCTTGGACACTAAGATATACTCTCGCTTTATGTTCTAGGCTTCTTCCCATCTCTCCTCCTCCTGGAGAACATTGGCTAAATATCCCCGATGCACACAGAGTCTTTGAGTCCAGGGTATTGATAGGACGTGTTAGCGACTTCCCTGTGCACACAGAGACAGGCATTGTCTGAAGGACATTTTGAACTTTTCCTCCCCACGAGTCCAGAGACTGGGGACCGAGGACTTGGAGGAAGGAAGAGGGGAGGGGGAGATGTAGTGGAATAGGGTGAGAAGAGGTGGGAGAAGGGAGGACATGGGAGAGGGTGAAGGAGAAAGGGGAGGGTGGAGGAGTAAGTAGATAGGGGAGAGGAGGAGGCGGCAGAAAGAAAGGAGAGGAGAGAGAGGGGTCATGAGAGGGGAGAGTGGAGATAGGGGGGAAATGGAGGAGCAGGGTGTTAGATGGAGACCTCCGTACACCGTCTTAGATAGGAAAACATCCCCAAAATATATTTGTTGTATCGTAAGAGGGAGGAGTAAAAGGGACAAATGGGAGGAGAAAAGAAAAGACGAGAGAGGAGAGAAGAGAAGAAATGAGAAAGGGGAGGAAGGACACTTAACAATAATAATAATAATAATAACAATTCATTATATTTATATAGCGCTTTTCCAAGGCTCAAAGACGCTGACAATATGGGAGAAACGGAAGACACAGAAACAACAAGCAACAGATAACATGGGCACATAGAACACAGAGTTAACGAACGGGGGGGGGCAGGGTTAGGGGAGATGGTTAGGGGTAGGGGAGGTTGTATATAACCCTTAAGATGGGGAGAGAGGACGGAAAGTGGAAATGGGGAGCGCGGGACGGAGAGAGAGGATCAAGGGATGAAGGAGAGAGGATGTGATGGGAGCGGTGCACCGGGTCAGACATCAGTCAGACGTAACTGATCTCCTACTGTCTCTTTAAGAACAGCATCCTAGGAATGGCCTTCCCAGAGGAAACGCATTACACTGATGAGCAACTCACGGCTCGGACTGGGGCGGGGAGAGAGAGAGAGAGAAAGAGAGGGGGGGCGGGCGGGGGCGGGGGAGGAGAGGGAGAGGCAGATGTATAGAGAGAGAGACAAATAAAAGAAAACAAGCGAGAGGCAGATAAACAGAGAGAGTAGGAGGGATACGCGGCACACTGAGAGTGCGGGAGAGGAGAGGGAGGAAGCTCTCCTTCCATCAGCTGTGTTGGTGCGTGTGTGTGTGCATGTGAGCGCGCATGTGTGTGTGCGTGTGCGTTTGTATGGACGTGTGTGTATGGCCCTGACCTTTCCTCAGCTGGCTAGACCGCTGACATCTGACATGCACCTTTTGTGTCCCTCCACAGATGGCCAACATTGTAACGTCGCTCTGCTGTGTGGTGCTCGCTGCTGCGGTGGTGGTGTACGCTCAGAGGCGCAGCCAGCTTGGTAAGTCAGCCACTCCCCTCCACCCTTCCTCCTTTCTCCTCCCTGCCATTCACCCTCTTACTCTATCGATTGGAGTCTGTTTTACCCATGACACGTTTACCACAGTGTAAGGAGTGTCGCTTATTTGGTTGTGGTTGTTGTTGTTGTTGTTGTTGTTGTTGTTGTTGTTGTTGTATAGTGTCCGTAGTTATGGTTTATCAATGACATATTCACCACAATGTAAGGGCTGTGGTTTATTTGGGGTGTTGTTGTTGTTGTTGTTGTTGTTGTTGTTGTCTGTATGGTGTGTAGTTTGTAGTGGCCCTTCTCTCTTTCCTTCACTTCGCTTCCTGTCTGGTTGGAACAGAGAATAGTTTGAGCCTCTCAGCCTTTTTGTCACCTGACTACAGGGAGGGACACAGCTGAGGAGGGTTGTGTTCCGCATGGCCTGTCTGCCTGCTGCCTACCCACTACTCTGCTCAGTCACAAGGTCAGACGCACACATAGGGGGAGGGAGAGAATGAGGAGGAAAAAGAGAGAGGGAGATGGGGAGGGGAGAGGGAAGGAGAAATGAAGGTAGCAGGACTGGGGGGGAGAGGGGGTTAACTTAAAGAGAGGAGATGTGGGGCAAGGGATAGAGGAAGAGTGGGAGAGATGGGAGTGTGGTACAGGGAGAGAATGAGGAAGAACATAGGATGGAAGGGAAAGAGATAGAGATAGAGAAATGGGGAGAGGGACAGAGAGAGAGAAAGAGAAGAGAAGGAATGGGGATAGTGAGAGGAAAAGTGCGAGAGAGAGAGAGAGAGAGCAAGGGAGAGAGGGAGGAAGGGAGGTCTGCATGGAGGAGGAAGGAAGGAGGGAGAGAGAGAGTGACCGCCTCTCTTCAGGGGTAAGAGGCGCCTGTGTGTGTGTGTGTTAAGAGGAAAGCTGACGAGAGCTAACACAACTGTAGCGCACTGTCTATCACTGTCTCTCACCTGTCTGGGTGACTGCAGCTCTTCCACACCGCCCATCCACATGCGTTGACACTCTTCTTAACGCCAGCGTGCTTCTCGCTGGCATCATCTTAATATGACTCTGGAAACTGCTTCTTTGATTGACAGCTATTCCCGTGGGAAGCTACAGCATAGGGGAGATACGAAACACAAGAGCTTTTGTTTGGGATTCTAAAAGGATAGGAAGCTAGGAGCTTCCCTTTAAGTATAGCTTTGGTATCACAATGGTTTATGTAACGAGAGACGAGAGAGCTGTAGGTTATAAGGAAGCTTATAAACCCACAGGAGGAGGGTCACTGAATGGTACATCCATACACATGACTGCAATCCCAGACAAGGATAACCCAGTTTTCCATATGTATGGAGAGTAAATAGGAATAGGAATAAGGAAATCCATACTAAACAGATAGAGGATGCTGGAGTATATTGGAAATCAATAGTTTGGTCATAATTAATGACAGGCCTAGTTTATTGAAGGTCCTTACTGCCATCAAACGTGACCTTTGATGAGCTGATGTGACCGACTTGGGTTTCCGGCATGGAAGACATGCATCTTAGCCTACTAAACTAAAGCCTAGGCATTTGCATGGCATTAATTTGCCTGGTCTTCAGAGACTGAAGGAAACGTTATGACTACGGTATGGAGTGGTTCCAAACCACTTTCGCTACCCTGGCTGTATAAGCGTATGAGTCAGATGAACAAAAGAGAAAGACAGCTATTTTATCATGAATAGTACAATACTGTCAAACACTGTGTGAAGATGACCTCTCATCTCAGAGTGGTCAACCCTTCCATTGTTGGAAACCTTGCTCTTTAATATGTATTATTTGTGACAGCAGCTGGTGAAACTGGAACAAGTCGCCAACCAATCAAAATGTTCAGACTTTTATTCAGAAAATTGTAATACATTTCAATGTTGTTGAAAATCAATGACACACTGACTAGTCAAGCCAAAACATTGCGATGCAATGGATTCAGTGAGTAATCCCCCACTACTACTATAGCACTGCTTTACATTGTTAACAGGCTCACAAAACATGCTGTGTTAGGTGACTGATTGATTTTCAACAACGCCGAAATGTATTTACATTTTTCGGAATAAAAGTCTGAACATTAAATCGGCTGCCGACTTGTTTCACCAGCTACCGTCACATGTGGATGACACGATCACATCCTCACACTCTTAACTCGCACAACTGCATCGGTCCCGAGGGGTGGTGGTGATATCATACCGATGACTAATTTGGTTGTTGATGTTCGGCCGTATACTGATTGACTGTATGACCACTGCTCCCTCTTTTAGCTCATTCCCTCATCCGTCATTGACTCTGTCAGCATCTAGATTTACTGTCGGGTGACATCATCCGATGACGTCGTCCAAACGTCACCATCTCACCACAAGGCGAGCGTGCCTTATCTGTCCCTCTCGGGTCTGGCTGAGCTCTGTGGATCGCACTGCACACTGTTTAATCAGTGACAAGCCCAGGCTTTGAAGAAACACTGATTGTAACTCAGGGACTAATTCTAGGGTATTACTGATGCACCAGCAGCACAGTAGCATTGGAACATAGTCCTACGCACTGGAAACACACTTAGAGTATAGTGTCAAGGATATAATGCACACACACACATGTAAGCTATAGCATGCACACATACACACGTGCACACATGTACACGCACACAGACACATGCACGCATGCACACACACACACACACACACACACACACACACACACACTCACACACACACACACACACACCAACTTGTTTGTTGTAATTAGTATCACAGGTATCCCTGTAGGAGTGGAGATTAGCTCAAGCACAGACGTGATTTAATGAATATTCTTGACGAGTAATTAAGAGAAATATATATCTGGCACCTTGGGATGTAGCCATTAAACATTTCATATGGCATATACTGTACATGGTTTTAAAGCCTTAGTGAATATTTAAATGTGTTTAACCGCAGTATCCGTGTTCCATGCTGGTGGATAGCAAAATGTCTGCATAATCTTAAAAAAACCTCACAGATTTCCAAATGTCAAATCCCTTCTGAGGGCAACTTTGAGTGGGTATTAAAGGTAGTGGTGCTATTAAACTGTCAAACTATGAGAATCGAATTGCTCGTGCCGTGAATTCTGAGACAAGTATACACAGCTTGAATTGTATTTCCCGCTCACGTAGATACCACACACAGAGAGATTAACAAATTCAACATGAATATCATTAAATGTTTTGAACCAGTAAATCCTGACAAGGATCATTAAGGAGTAGCTGCTTTACAGTCTCTATAATAAGGCTTGATTGTAGCCCGTTCCACATTATCTCTGACTTCAGATTGGTTGCCTTATACTCTGGGGGTTCGTGCTATACGAGACTATCATTTCTTGTTAGTTAGTGAATCTCTCTTGGAGAGTGAGTCTGTGAATTTATTCTGCCTCTGACTGTGAGTGGTTGCTCTGCCTGATAGTATTCTAAGTGGTGCAGCCTTCTCTCCTTGGTGATTACTGATGTACATGTTGGACAGGCAGTACTCTGAATGATCTATACTGTATGATAACAGCATTGTATGACTCATGCATTTATCAGTCCCAAGTGAACAGTAATCAACAGAGTTGGCTTAGACTCTGACTCCCTGTATGGCTCTGGGATTAAACTCAATATGTGGCCCCACCGTGCTGTAATCTCAGATTACAGGCCCTGACATGTCTTTGACGCGGTTGGCTCTTAATGAAAAGCAAAGCCACGCCAGGAAGGCCCTAATCGGATGAGCAAACGTTTCGTTCCAATATCGGGTGTGAGAGTGCGGAAAAAGCAGACATTTTGTCACCCTAAATGAAAAGGACTCCAGTGTGTTCACTGCTTGTATGGAAATCTGGTACACATGTGTACAGTTTGTCAACATGTTTGATTTGAGGGTGTATAGTCACTATGGTTGTGTTGTCTGTGGGAGGGTTGTGTGTGTGTGTGTGTGTGTGTGTGTGTGTGGTTGTGGGCCTCGGTGTGTGTGAGACACGTGTGTGAGTTCAGTCTTAGACCCCCATTAAACCCTGTGAAAAGGCTCCAGGTGCATGAAATGTTAATGCTGTCAGCACCCCTTCCACAGAGACACAGAGATCTCTTTCACTTCCACTTTGAAGTTCCCCTTGTAGCACTTCAAAGATTTATACTAAACAGTGCTTATATTCTGTGTCAGCGTCGTAGGAGCCAGCCTAACCCAACCACCCCCCCCCCCCCCCCCCCCCCCCACACACACACACACACACACACACACACACACACACACACACACACACACACACACACACACAACTTGTTGAGCCTTTCAAATAACTGTTTACCCCAGAAAAGCCAGTTGAAAGACTCCAACCAACAGAAAATAAAACACTCAAGCCGTTGCATCTCAATATTTGTGCTTTTTTCCCTGTGCTGTTTATTGAACTAAGTTGCATTTCTCTTCCTTTCTTACCACTCTAATATAGAATTTTAGACTATTAAAAACACACTCTGATGTCCGAAATATGGAAACAGGAAGTGCTGATATCTGATATTAATTCAAATCTGGTCCCTGTGCCATTTTCAACAAATACCTTTGTTAGGCTATGTATACATAATTGATCACTACATCCTCTCGGTAAGATATCATCAATGTGTCAACAAGGAGATGAAGCCAACCAATTATCTTCTCAACAGTCGTATTATATGAATGACATCATCATTTATTGATCCTCTAGCATGTCAGACATGGAAAACAATGAGAGATTGGTTGAGGGAAAAAAAAGTCCAATCCATTTATCCCAAGCCATGATTGGTTCCTAATTGGACCAATGGGTCTCAGTTCCCGGCTGTGTCTGATAGGATCTCTCTGTAAATGGGTCCCCTTTTTTTAATCACAGAAATGGTTCCCGCGATGTGAATCTCTACATCTCCACTGAAATGTATCTCAAAACAAGAAAACATGTTCGTAGATCCATTACATTGAAGAATTGCTCAGTTCTACCCTCAGAGTAGAATAAAGGAATTGTATTTATGGTATTGTGAAGAATGGTTTGGGTGTGTGTGGGCGTGTGTGTGTGTGTGTGTGTGTATATGTGTGTGTATGTGTACAGGCGTGCAGAATACTAGTTGTACAATATTTATGATATTGTTTTCCATGTCAGAGGGGGTCCCTACTGCAAGGTTCCCCGTGGTCTAATGGATGTCTGTAATAACCACATCTGAGTTTGAAGCCTATGTCGTTCTCTGGGCTTTTACCCTGAAAGATGTCCTTTTGTTTCCCGTTTATGAACCAAAAAACATATCAGAGGTACTGTTGTTGCCTCACTTGGGGAACTATTAATGCATGTTTGGTGTTCGGGGTCATAGGAGTTATTCATATTAATTTGTGTGAATGTGTTTGTGTGTTCTATGTGTAAAACCCAATTACCCCCACCCTCCA
Organism: Nansenia antarctica; assembly: GCF_963989245.1. Taxonomy (NCBI): domain Eukaryota; kingdom Metazoa; phylum Chordata; class Actinopteri; order Argentiniformes; family Microstomatidae; genus Nansenia; species Nansenia antarctica. The sequence continues at coordinate 51,517,873 of NC_137689.1, forward strand.
TCATGTTAAGGTGAATGTGGCCATACAGTGGACATGCTACAATGATGTATTGCAAGTGCAGCAGAGGTCAAGAACAGACTGGTTTCGGCGTAAGCCTTCTTCGGCGTTTCAGTGTACTGTAGGCATGTCCTGTTTCTATGAGTGAATGTTGCATTTCCACCAGGCACTTGACTATGAAGTGTGCCATGTGAGGAGATAGACTAGGGATCAAAGCCCTAATGGAAAAAAAAGACTGAAAGATTAATGAGCTATATTCAGCTGGGGCTGTCGTGTGCACTACACACCGACCGACCGTCCTCCTTTTGATGTGCTTCAAAACCACCTCTGTAATAAGCACCTGAGCTGGTACACACACACACACACACACACACACACACACACACACACACACACTCACACACACACACACTCACACACACACACTCACACACACACACACACACACACACACACACACACACACACACACACACACACACACACACACAGAGAACACGTCTCTTGGGACCGGACGGAGCAGGCTCTTTGAGGCATTCATCTTCATGCTAATCACTGCAATGTTCCCTGGTGACGTTTTTGCTGGAGAGGAGTAGTGAATGTGATGTGCGTTTGTAAACATATGTCACTGATATTTATCTTCTGTTTGTGTTGGTGTGGCCCTGATGGTCGTGTCCGTGAATGAGGTGTTGTGTCCATTTCAGGTGGGCGGGTTTCCTTGACGTCGTTGTTCTAAGACAGACAAACTGCTGAGGGGAGAGGTTCTTTTTTTTTTTTCTACCTTTGGTCTGCATCAGCAGATCACTGCTCCATCGCC
>NC_137689.1:51521186-51523686 GCF_963989245.1 Nansenia antarctica
TATAAACCGACCTAGCCAGCCTGATCTCCAAGCAGAAGGCATTAGGAGGGGATGTTTGCAAGTAAAAACCTTGGGTTGAATGCTGGATAATCTGACTTTCTGATGTATTTCTGAGGCTGCAGAGCTGTTTGCCTTCATTGAACACCCACTCCCTACACGCATACACATACCTTCCAAAATACCAATTCCCCATAGAGGACCTTGGAAACCTGTTATTGTCGACAACGTTGTTCAAGGACTACATTATTTCAAAACTGAACATGCGTGACATTTTTGGGAGAATAATATGAATGAGACACTAACGTAGAACTTTTATTTGTCAAATCCTTTAGGAAAATATGTTTGCAAAATAGAAAAGACATCGTAGAGACCTTCCCCATTGGAGGATGGGTCTTGTTGTCGTGATGCAGGATTGGTGGAAGCCCCCCCCCACCTGCTCCGGAGACCTTGTACAACAAAAAGTGTTCGTCAACCAAGTTAGATTTCTCTTCACATCGACATCCTCCATACAGTCAACCGTAAACAACAAAACTGGGAAGGAAAATAATCCCCATAATGACTGAAACCTTCCATCTTCAGTCCCCAAGCACACATAACAGAATTAGTTCTGTGTGACGGTGATTATGTGATCGTCCCCAAACATACGCTACGAGTATTCCCTGTAACAATTCATTAGCGCTTTTTCTACGTCTAAGATAACCATTGGGAATCCATTGATCCTGGACTTGAGAAGAATTTGCAACCCAAATGACGGCGGCATCAAAGGCTGTTTTTGTGTCTCATCAGTTAGCGTCTGAGGCATGTAGCTACGTGAGCCGCACTGGTGCTCATAAGAGTACAATATCAAACATAGTTTGTACCCCCGGAAGACCCAAACCTCTACTATGAGGCTAAGAGGACATCCTCAAGGTCTGAGGGTGACAATTGAATTGTCTCAGGCATGGCTACCATAATTATCAGGAGAGTGTGATTCCAGATGACTACATCACTATACCTGATGACTAACTTTGCCCAAAACCTGAAGACTTGCGCACACTCTCCTTAGCTTTGCTCAGCAAAGCTAGCTGAGCTAACTCCTTAGCTTTGCTCAGTGGGCAAAACACTGTCACTCTGTCAATGTCACTGTGGCCCGCAAGAGGCCCACATTCTAAGAAGTCGCTCACAATACGCATTCCATGTACTTATATATACCATTATATATATATATACCATATACAAACTAGAAATCGGAGGACAGGCTCATTGTAATGCATAGAATGAACGGAGTAATGCTATCTAACACTCACTTGACATCATTCCTCATTTCATTCCATACATTACAATGAGCGTGTCCTCCGATGACTACCTCCACCAGCCTCCCCTGCTATCTGAAAAAGTACCATTAAGCTACTCCAGCTCCTTCTCCAACCTAACTTGACAGCACAGAAGGTGGCATGAGGTATGTACCTTTTCACCAACTGTTTAGTCTGCCCTGCCGTACAGAAATGCTGAATAATAGCTAACGGCTCCACATATTGAGTGTGTGATGATAGGCAGTACTGCTTACTCGGCATGGGACTGGGCATCTGTTCACAGAGAGAGACAGACACCCTCACAAGCCCATTGTGAGAGATGCACAGTGTTTTCATTCCTCATTTCCACCTGATCATTCATCACAGTGACAGTGACAGTGGCTTAGCAAGCTGACGCATGCATGGTTGGAGCTGAACTGTTTGCGGTCGGTGATGGGATGTACTAACTAGAGCATATACTGTGTGCATTGTGGGGATGAGTCATACCGTACTGCACATGTACTCAGTATGTGTTGTAAGGCCCCATGTCTATTCAGTAAGTTGTTGATGTTGGATCACATGCGTGTTCAGTAACGTGTTGTAAGGCTGGATCATACATTCTTAGGATGTGCTATGGCGTGTTCCATGTTCAGCATGGTCCCTTTGGGATAACGTATGAACGTTTGAACCCAGAGTTCTCTAACACACAGTGTGCATTCATCACGACACCTTCACCTGCATATATACACTGACAGAACCTGTCTCATGCATGGGTCAACTAATCCACTAGCGCTAACATTAACCTTAGCCGAGAACGCCTCCTCATCCTCATCACTCACACCTCTACACTCACAAAGGAGCTACCAGATGCCATTTTGATGGATTGGTATGGGGTCTTATACCTATTTCATTACTTACACCCCTGTGGTGTAGGCATTTCTGTAATCTTTGAAAGTGTGTGTGTGTGTGTGTGTGTGTGTGTGTGTGTGTGTGTGTGTGTGTGTGTGTGTGTGTTTTGCAGGTTAGTAGGGAGAAAAATAAGGATTGGAATGGGGCAAATACAGAAAAGGAATTGTTCTGTGTATAATCCACCAATCCAGCAACAAGTTGTAATGTCTTAAATCAGAATTGACGTATAAACCTATACCTTTAATAACTATGGACCACAATCTCTTTAAAAGGTATCCATCTGTACAGTATCTCTGATGGTGCATTCTACACTCAAGCTT
>NC_137689.1:51528686-51531186 GCF_963989245.1 Nansenia antarctica
CCTGTGCCTAAGCTCATTGGGGACATACATTCCTAGAACTTGTCTCTGAGGTGAACCCAGTCCACTGTGGTGCAACAGACAGTGGCATGAGCACCCAAAAGATGATTCAGATCCAACCCAGTTTATCTGTTGCGCCTGAGGCTCTGGTGCTGCCTGCGGCATGTGCTCCACCATGCATGAACATGAGACGGGCCATCTCATATCCCCTGAACCCTATCTTAAACATTCCATCCTCGCGCCTACCGGCCTGCCTCAGAGGACCTGTACGTGAACACCATATATCTGCTATCCCTGTCAGTCGGCGACATGCTTGGTGCCTGCTTTACTGGGACCCTGTACAGGTCTGGAGCTCTCGTATTCCTAATGGCTGGGGTCGTGTTGAGCAAATGAAAGGCGGCGAAGCCACCCTCATTACATCCGTGTTCCTGGATCTTACTTAAACACGCTTGTCTTAGGTTGTTAAAGCTCTGAGCCGAATGTGACACCGAGCTTTCATCTGGTGCCTCGGGCATGTCATCCGTCCTCATATGTTCACCTCTGTCACAGGCCCTCATACAGTATGCATTCATCCTCCTATCAGAGTCAGCCATTTGGTCTCTGCGGTCCTTTCCATGTCCACAGGGAATCATGCTGTATTAACTGTAGATAAATAATGCCTCTTTGAAAGTGTACGGAGGGAGTCAGTCTATTGAGTGTCTAGGTGCATCTCCCAGAGTGGCTCATACTGTCCGTCAGTCTCTTTCTCTGTCTACTGCTGTATCGTTCTCTCACAAGGGCTGTGTCTTCAGAGTGACCACTGCTAGTGTTTGTCCCTCTTCCCCTGACACACAGTCCGTCAGTGAGTCTGTGTCTCAGTGCTGCTGCCTCAGTGCTAGCTCCTATGTCCCTGTCCTGATACTGGAAGGCTTCCAGGAGTCTGGGATAAGGGAGGGCTGGTGAACACTGGGGTGATAACCCTGGGTTGTGGAGTGGGGGGGGGGGGGGGGGGAGCACGCCCGTTTGGTTGTTTTACTAGGTCACAGACAAAGAGATGGGTGTGGAGCGGACCACCGAGCCTCCTGCCTCCAAGACCACAGCGGCCATGTGGTGCATCGCAGGAGGTCGGGGCAGGGAGGGGTAAAAGGGGAGGAACTGAGCCTGTGGCTGGGAGTTAGTCAACGGGTCTCTCCACTCTACCAAGAAAATAAACCAAGCAGCCAAACCCACATTCCCGGGGAAAAAGAGCATCTAAGCCTAGCGAAGCCGGAACGTCATGATGAGCTCCTCAGATCCTGGGTGTATCACTCCCGACAGTCTCCTAATCCTATTGACCTTTCTGGAACATTCACTGTAGCGTGACCCCCCCTATCCCTCAGTGTGAAAATCCCTCCCTGTAAAACAACACACAGTATCATAAGGAGGAGAGCATTCCATGTGCCACTGTTCCATCAGTGTTAAGCCCTCCGCTAGCCATTGGTATTGTGTCAGGAGGTGCTTTGGGGCATTAAATCCACTCCACTATAACCTTAGTCTTTGATGCGGAGGATTCTGCATGGCAGAGCATCTCTGTGTTCTGTACAGTATCTCTGCAGCTCAGTCCTCAATGATGTACGCTGTGTCTCTCTCCACATTTCAGCCAGGATTGCTGTGCTGTAAGATAAGAGGAAGGAGCAGGTTGACAGCCTAAAGTATAAACATACTCCTAACACATTTATTTTAGAGGCTATCATGTTATTTTAATGTCATTTTAGATGACTCTATCTACAGAGAAATAGATAGATACGGTGGGAAAGGGAATTCATGAAAACAAGACGTGAAAGAAGATTAAGATACCACCTTTATACATTATGGGGTTCTATTGCTTTTATCGCATTTGAAAAAATGTGTAAGGAATTAGGAAGATAATAAAAGGAAAACATGTGTAGGATAAAAAAAGATCAGTAAGAAAGAATATCAAAGTTTTTGCTTCAGACACAACACGCTCAAATGGACTAACTAAAGGTGACAGGCTTGTAGCTCGACAACCCCAGTGCTTTGAAAGGTGAAAAATCTTTACAAAAACAATCCTCTCGCCGGTCGATACTACCTTGTTGCTGAAGTCTCTAGAAATGATGCTGAATTTGTTTCCCCTTGTTTCATGAGGGACAGACAGCTGTTTCGGATCTAGCCTGGGATATCCAGCTGTCCGCCTCTTTGGCCCTAGTGCTCCGGAATCCTCGGCCGCTTCCCAGACGAGACTGCACATCCCGGCTCGTAAAAAGTTTAGCTCTTCCATGTGGGTGTGCCATCCCCTTGTCTCCCCCCTTTCCCTCGAGCCTCGACCTTACTCCCACAGATAGCTGATGTCTAAATGTTGAAGCATCAATTAAATCTCCCCCCCTTTTAAATCTTCATCTTGTCTGTCTTTCCTCCCCGTTTCTAGCTGCTGAGTGCAGCACTGTGCTATCTCATTCTGCCTAATTCACAGTCTTTTCACAGCGCGATCAAAACGGGGGTGGTTCGCCTAAGAGAAACTTTTTTT
>NC_137689.1:51533686-51538686 GCF_963989245.1 Nansenia antarctica
GCAAGCGGCCTCAAAGGGGACAGCCCCAGGTAAAAGAAGCAGAACGGAGACCAGTGTCATTGCTACCCTTCACATCGACTATAGAACTATATTATACTGACACTTGAGGAGTGGACAGGTTAATGAATACATGGGGCATATGTGACAGCAGCTGGTGAAACCGGGAACAAGTCGCCACTCGCCAACCGATCTAGATGTTCAGACTTTTATTCTGAAAATGTAATCCTCACTACTCTACACTAACTAGGTAGTAGTGGGGATTACTCACCGAATCCGTTTTTGCTTGACTAGCGAGTGTCTCGTTGAGTTTCACAACGCTGACATTTATTTAAATGTTTCTGAATAAATGTCGAATGAACGGTCTGTCACTGCCGACTTGTTTCCGGTTTCACCAGCTGAGTCAGATATGGCATTACATTTACATGACGCTGGTTATTGCTTCATTCGTAGACGTGGCTCCATGATTGGACGTCTGTCTTTGTGTGCTACTGACAGACGTGAGACAGAAGAGCTACAAGGACGTACAGAATCACACAGCAGAGAGACTTCTATGTTTGATACTGTGGACATGGGTGTCTCAGTTGTTAAGGATTAAAGGGACAGTTCTAGTTGGTGGTCTAAAGTTGAGATGAAAATGGAATGGAAAGATGAGCACCAAATACAATTGGGATATTAGACAGTGATATGCAGTATATTTCCCATTCATTTGGGGATAGCCTATAGCTGGAACTACACAACAGATTGTGTGGGAAGTGGACTGTATCTTGACACTAGACCAATGTCTAGGTTTGAAAACACCTGACAATCTTTGATGGAACATACCCTTTAATGTTGTCGTTGTACCAGCAGTGTAGCTGCAGGGAGGATCATTCTCTGTAGACAGCGCTATTCTGGAAATGTGGGTATGGTGCCATTGCTAATCTTTCAAACATGGTGTTAAACTTTAATCCTGACTCTCTGTGACACAATCCCATGACACCTATCCCAACGGTAGGGTTGGAAGGCAAGGTGTCCTGGGAAAATTCGGAACCCTGCGTTAAGAGAGAATTATCTTCTGTCAACTTACTTTTTAAGTAAAAGGGAAAAAAAGGATTAAACAAAAAAGTTGCCAATGTGGTGACTGGTAACAGTTCTAAAGGTGTCGAAATATAAGCATAGACATTACAATATAGTAGACTATAGAATACGAACTACTCTCTATGCTCCTCTCTCCCAGGTGCCAGGAACCAGTATGAACGGATGGCCAGTGACGTGACCATGCAGTGTGGCTCGCTGGACAGCGACGCCTCCGTGACATGGAAGGTGAACGGGACGGATGTGAAGGCTCGCCACCGAGAGGAGGGACCTCGTCTGATCCTGATGGAAGTGGACCTGAGCAGCAACGGCCTCTACAGCTGCTTCCAGAACCCCAACGGAGAACGTCGCGACCAGATCAACCTACGCGTAGGCAGTGAGTTCTCATGATAGTGATTAGGATAATGGGATTGGATTTATGTAGCGAGCATCAGATGCTCGTAGCGCTTTATGTTCCTGTTTGTGTCTCTGCATGATAATGAGCTGAGCCCCTGGACCCCCCACTCTCTCTCTCTCTCTCTCTCTCTCTCTCTCTCTCTCTCTCTCTCTCTCTCTCTCTCTCTCTCTCTCTCTCTCTCCTTCTCTCTCTTTCTCTCTCTTGTGAATGAGTTAGCTCTCTCCTTGGGCTATATTTTAACTGCGTAAAAACCAATCTGAAAAACGTGGATGCTGGCGATGGTCATGGGGGTATGTCTGAAATATTATTGCTATTTTCCAAAATGTTCACTTGGCCTGCTCATTGTCATGAGCGTGCCTCTATTACCACTACTGCACCCATCTTGAGTGCAGGCGAAACAGTGCTCCAGTGCTATGGTAATTTCGCCTGTTATCACCGACACAAATTGCCAATACACCTACGTATAGACCTGCGTCCATTTTGCACTGGCTGAAAATAATAGAGCCCCTTATGTCCTTCTCTCTCCTTGTCTGTAATCTGACCCTGTGTCAGTTTTTATTCCCCTCACCACAACTCGTTTCCCTCCACGCCACTTGGCTTGACACACGCTGGAATAGCTTGTTTGGAATTACCTGCTGTGCATTTTGAGACTGTCATCAATAACAATGAATGTCATCGTCTGACTTTCGACCCTGCTCTCCCCAACTCCCCCTGCCCCCCCCCCCCAATGCCTGGCCACAAGCCTCCTCTCCAGCGACCATGCTGGCCCATCTGTGTGTGGGTGTGTGAGGGGCTTAGTGTCCTCTGTTTGAGTACACACTCCTCCGGGTTGATGAAGTGTGTGGGATAGGCCACTGTGAGTGTGACAGCGTGATGTCATAGTGCAGGATGAGTGCACATAGCACAGATGTGTGTGTGTGTGTGTGTGTGTGTGTGTGTGTGTGTGTGTGTGTGTTTGTGTGTGTGTGGGTGGGTGGGTGTGGGTGTATGTGTGTGTGTCTGTGTGTGGGTCTGTGTGTGTGTCCTAGTGCTACTTTGATGACAATCTCCCTTTCCTTAGAGCTCTCATCTGTAGAACTGTGGTGATGTGAATCTGAAGTGATGTCACCATGAGGATGTTATTCTATTCTAAAGAATGTCTTAAACCGGAACTTGCCATGTCTGTGTAAGCAAACACTCTCCACAAACATGGACTAGATCTATCCAGTGAGTCCATTTATGTACACAAGTCACACTTATACTATCTACGCTTAAGTAACTGTGGGTATTTACTTTACTGGAGCTTCAAACACAGTGGAGTCAGAGCGTTTACGTAAGTTGAGAAAACTTGAATGATATACGGTTTGGTTTTCCTCTGCTGTCAAACCTTGAGAGAAGTTATGAATCGCCCTCGCTATATAGTATCTGCCAAAAAGCTTGATTTAATAGCGGTGACATTAACTGCTTTCCTTTAAACTTGCTGACAGCGAGTTAATATCACAAATCAAATTTAAGAGTGAGTAGGAGATGGAGAGGAGGACGGGTGTGTCTGCTCTGCACCAAACGGAACAGTGATGTACAACCCTAGAACAAAGCTGTATATATGTTAGTTTACTGGTGGGAGAAGAGGGAACAGGATACAATAACTCTACCAGACTAGACGTTAAAGCCCTTCTGTTCTGTGAGCCTTGTCATTCAGTGGAGAAGGTGTGTTTTATGTTGCGGAGGAACTGGCGTTTGTTGTTTGTTTGTGTGCTGGGGGGGGGGGGGGTTAGTCTAGGTTTTGGCAAGACTAGAGTTTTAGTTGTGGTGGAGGGGTCGGGCTGCTTAGGGGGTGGGGTTTGGTTTGTGGGGTGAGGTTTTGACTTGAGAATCCCTTAGTTTTGGCTTGTGGTGCTGAGGTTTTTGGTCTATGACAGATATTGAGCTATACTCTGGGGTTATGGGGGCCATCTCAATATCCTCCATGTTGGTCACAGTGAAGCGAGGAGCTAACGAGATAAGAGCCTCTGGCTAAGTGCTTGAATGAGAGTGGCATGGTACCAATCCCACAGACAGGGCTAGGCTGTCATCTGTGTGCGTCAGAGCTTTGCTATCTAAGAACCCTGCCACAGGCGATTGGCTATGAAGGAGCAGATTTTTCAGATTTCTTAGCAAAAGTACTTTTTTCAACACAAATATGGGCTACATCAAGTATCTCAGTAAGGACACTAAATATCCCAAACTGTCTTGGTAAATTGGCCACATCCAAGGTAATGTGTGAGATCATGTTAAGTTGTATTTTGGGTGCACTAGCCCTTTAAGCCCTTCATTGGAACTCGAACTTCGTTCTAGCTATTAATCTGCAACCTTGCTTGACCTCCTGAAGGTACTGTATAAACTATTGGTTTGCTCTCATTCTTGCAAATAGATCTGAGCCAGAGAACAAACCACATGAATAGCCAACACATTGCAACATCAATAGTCCTGTATTATCAAATCAAATCGAGTCATATGGCATTTGCATCAAAACTTTATTTACACATAGATGGTCAAGATCTTGCCAGTGTTTACCAACATGACTGAGGCACAGTACCTGATGCCTATCATTCCTGGGGGACTGATATCAAGGACATCGAATGTGTTGTGCTATGCTATGTGAAATTCCATAGAAAACAGAAAACTAAAAAAACTGTTTTGAGCAATGCTGACAATGATTTCTCAGATAACTCGCTGAGACAGTCGGAAGAGACACTCAAATTGTTTTCCCCTCAGCGAAGTCGAGAATACAAAGAAAACACCAGTGCGTGAATGTACTGTTGGTAGATTGATGTTGACTTCCTATCATAGGGTGTACTGTTTTTCTGATGCACTCCCCATGCACCACACACACACACACACACACACAACTCACACACGCTCTTCCATTTCGCTGAGATGAACAAGACAATTCCATTACCAAGGCATGTTCCCTCTTCTCCCCAGAGAAGCGTCTTTACAACAGGAAGTGGAGTGTTCCGAGTGGCAAGGCGTCAGATGGCAATGTCAGGGGCTGAGATGCCCCTCGCTAGTGTTAGCTACTCTGTAGTGGTTGTTCAAGAGGACAGGCACGATAGAGTCAGGGATGTGGAAAGTTCAGTGCAGGATTAAAAACTGAGCGAACATGGCAGGATCTCCATCATATTTAATGTCTTTGTAATTTTAGAACTGCTTCAATATTCCCTTATCACTCTCCCAGTTCTCTGCCCCACTCGCGTTCTAATTAGTTCCGCCGGAGATTGTGGAATAATAAAGAGACATGTTATTTTCTTGTCACCAACATTACTTTTTTTGTTTCCCTCGACTTGACGTACAGTGAAATGAAAATGTTGTGTAAGGCCACAACCGAAAACAATTACGTTTGGTTAACTGCTTAGCGGTGGGGGTTGAATTGCTTCCTCATTGACATTAGTCATCTGGGAAAATCTGAGATATTCAAATGTATTTATGGCCGACGTTTAGGGTCCTCTGAATCTGCCCACTTGTCAGATGTACTGTACTGTGATGAATGTACTGTTTACAGTTTGTAGCT
>NC_137689.1:51543686-51588686 GCF_963989245.1 Nansenia antarctica
GGCTTCCGCATTTACGAGAGAGTCGGAATGTGACACTACCAAGCGGACCAATCACAGTTCTTATAGATAACTTTACATTAAATATGTCTATCATCATCCGCTGTCAAACGCCACAGGTAATCATTTATTTCTAAATAAACTGGATTGTACATCTCGTAAATGTGAATCGCGCTCCTTATGGGAAGGCTGTGCCTGATGCTTCCATGGGGCGCTCCGTTGGAACGGTGTTTTCATAGCGGCATAATATCGTTTTTTTTTTTGTTATGCTTGTTGTAAAGAAAATGTCTATAATGCATTGAAATGACATAAAACTAAGATAATAAGATGGCTATCCTAATTTTTCAAATCTTTATTAATAAGTAATTACAGAAAAAGTAAATGACATTTCTGTCATGGTTTCCGCATTTTGGCCTACGAGAGAGTCGGAATCATTTTGGAATCATGTGCTACCAAGCGGACCAATCACAGTGCTTACGGTCCGCGTAGGTGTGTTGCGTAGTTACATTTTTGGAGAGGTGCGCGTCAACCTACGGCGTAGACTCCGGGCCTATGTAGGCTACGCCGTAGATTTTACGCAGAAGTATAAATTGGGCTTAACACTGATCAGATGACTGTGTTTACCCAGAGTAAAGGTCACATGACTGTGTTTACCCAGAGTAAAGGTCACATGACTGTGTTTACCCAGAGTAAAGGTCAGATGACTGTGTTTACCCAGGGTAAAGGTAACACTGTGGTCAGAAGACAATGTGTTTACCCAGGGTAAAGGGACCTCTGTTCCTCCTTCCTTGCTGTTCTTTATGATTAGCATCTCAGACAAGCATGATAAATAATGTAAGGCAAGTGTAATGGTTGAGAGGTTTAAAGTACAGTATTCTCTCTCTTCTAGCCCCCTCTCTCTCTCACGCACACACACACACACACACACACAGACACACACACACACACACACACACACACACACACACACACATACACACACACACACACACTCACACAGACACACACACACACACACACACACACGCACACACACACAGACACACACACACACACACACACACACACACACACACACACACACACACCTCCCACCGGGGCTCGTTCACCCTAGTCGTAATGAGGAGCAGCAGAGGGTACACTCGGTTGAATTATTAAAACACACTGCAATTAGAAACATTACACTCTCAGTTAGAGAGAGAGAGATCGTCCATAGAGGAACATTACAGTCTTTTTGAAGTCGAGAACGTCAAAGGCTCTCATCCTGTTAGGCTCTCATAACTGATGTTTAGGTTTTGAATTTGACATGATTTATGTAAATGTATATTCCCCTAATGTAACGTAATGTAATGTATTTTCCGTTGCAACTTGTTTGTGTAGGATTTTTGGATGATAGTTGTGTTATATGGTACTGTATATGGATGATAGTTATCAAAGTGTTATTATAACCGGTAAGGTGTTTAGCACTGTCAGTCCTTAACCTTTTTAATCACCTAGCTCAGTAACTTAATGGGTGGTCTGATATCTATAGCAAATGCAAGGGTAAAGTAGACTATTGAGACTCATTTAAAAGGCATAAGCCTAGATGTACCATCAAAAGTACATAATTATTAACATATTACACTGCAGTAAATGTCCGACATCATCTACACCCTAAGTAAGGTTCCAAACCCATAAATGAAGGTCGGGATGAAGGTCAAATCCGCAAAAACAGTGGGAAAAATTATAAATGCAGAGATGACTAAACCCACATGTAATTGAGCCATCTGTAATCTCGCCGTGCCCGCAAAAAAATAATTTGGAATTTCCCCCTGGAAGCGTGTACCTAGTAATTTTCCTTTTTCAGGAGTGGTCCCCCTTGATATGTGTCATCCGGGCCTGCGTTCAAGCCTGTGTTTTCGTTTAGGAAACGCTGTTGACTTGTTTTAATAGGGGATGACTCCGTGTACTATAGCTCTGCATTGATGATATGTTGTGCAGTTTTTTTTTTCCGTTGGTCAGAGCCACAGCCTGCAGAGCCACAGACTGCACAGTGAGCAGCAGTGTGGGTTGATGGATGAAGGAGGTGTTTACAGTACCGAACGGCTGAATACTAAGTGTGTCTAACTGAGCAGTAGAGTATTCTCCACAGAGGCATAGACACACACAGACACAGACACAGACACACACACACACACACACACACACACACAGAATCAGTACACAAAGAAAGTGGATAAACACTGGATAAGGGCGACTTATTTTCATAAACGGTGAAAATAAATGTTACTCACCATACTACACAGGTGCATACATGTTGTTAACTCTATTACATACTTGTATAGCATCATGCTACAAAAGAGGACTCTTCGCAATGAATGGTTGATTTTAAACTCATTGTGTGAAGGTCAATTTATAGTATAATGCTGCAACCAAATGACCTACCGATGGGACAGTACATACTTTCCAAGCCTGAATCTGAATCTGAATCTAAAAGAGCTATTACAGGACCAAGAGATGCCCACGCAACAACAAGCAGATTATCAATGTATTCCTGCTCAACCAGGACATGGAAACCAGCCGTCTGATGACAGGTGATAGGTTTTACATTACAGCCGGGGGGGTTGAATCAGTGGAATACGCCTTGTGAGAGCTCAATAGGGTTATCAGGATAGAGTGAGCTGAATAGGGTTATCATGTTCCTTTCTGCAGCGCCACTATGGAAGCGCTATTGATTTTTTGCCCTCTCCCCCATCCTGATATTCAAGGATAAGTGATTTAGCAGGAGATTTGATTAATGAGTCATTAAAAAACATCAATATATGCATGAGTGCAAAAGTTCAGGGGGATCCGGACAATGTGGCATCTGGTCAGGCGGCTGTGTGTGTGTGTGTGTGTGTGTGTGTGTGTGTGTGTGTGTGTGTGTGTGTGTGTGCGCGTGTGTGCATGTGAGTGTGTGTGCATATTGTGCGTGTGTGAGTGTGCACGCATTTGTGTTCTCCCAAATTGGTAATTATAAGCTTGTATTTGAAAATGAGATGTGTGAGGACGCAAGTGTCACAAATTAGACAACAACGGCCCAACAAACAAGAAACAACAGCCAAGATGATTGACAGAGGAGGGTATCATTATGCCTGAGAGATGACTGAGGTGCCTCTGTCTGTCCTCTCCAGACACCTGAAATTCAATTAAGAGCATCCAAGCTCCTCGATAAGACTGCCGAGTGACACTGGGATGAATATTCATGCCAGAAATGTTCTTAGGAATGTGATTACTGAGGATCCTGAAAAAAAAGTCAGTGTTTCTTTTTTTACCATAATTCAATGAATACACCTTGACAGCAGGAAGTTGAAACCTGATATACCCCTGGTATCAAATGAAGAAGACAAAATAGCTTGATTGTGAATCACTGCTGTTCAGATTTGTACAATATTTACTCAATGTTTGACCTGTCGCTAAGGTCCAAAGGCAACATTTAGGTCTTAGATATCTCAGGCAGGGATACCTCATCACAGATCATGATTCCAAAGTACATCTGCTATAGCAGCACTATTTACTAACATGAAACCCCTCAAGGTTTGTCTATTATGTTGTCCTTTTTATGACACAGGCACATGTGTCAACAATCTATGACTAATGAACGGTTTCACGTCTTACAGGCTTACAACATTCATTAGATTATTCCCACATGCTATGCTAACTGTTTACTTTCCCTATGAGCTTCTTCAAACCAACTCAAAATGAGAGAGAGGCTGTGTTACGCTAATTGCTAATGTGATATTTATAGAGATGAAATCCCAATGGTGAGAGTTGATTTGTGCACCCTCTTTTGCCAATGGCTTGAGCACCACAGAGCAAATGTTATTTCATCTGTTGATATATAGGAGTGGATTTGGAAGGGAGATGTTTAAAGTGTTGAAGAGTTGTTATTATCTGAGTGCAGAATCATACCCTTGTGCATTTAAAGGCTTTGCTGTGCTTTCAGAAAGATTTGCTGTCACCTCATCATCCTTCTCATGCGTGACGTGATACCCACTCTTTGATTCCACTAATTCTAACCCTCAGATATAGATCTCTTTGAATATTCCCTCATTTATATCTCCATCCTTATAGCCACATGGGAACATAACATATTGCACACATCAGCTTGATCAAGTCTTAGTTGGAGGATCCTTGAGGGATATGCTTTGTATTAATTTGGATAAACAGCAAGGAGGGAGCTGTACTTTATGTGAAGATGAAGAGTATGGAAAGGTAACCTGAGGATTCAATCTCCCATCAAGAGGTGCAACATGTGGACCAGAACATTTCAGCGCTTTACCGCTCTACAGAACATTTTGCAGAGGTGATTTGGAATCACACTGTGTGATTTGGAATCACACTCTTGTGACGAAGCATAGCCCTGTCTAAGAAACATCTGTTGCCCCCAGATGTTGAGGATGTTCTCTTGACCTAATGGTGGATGCTTGTATCTTCCATGTGTCTGATCCCCCCACCTGTCACATCTACACATTAGCTTTTAGAGATAACCCAACAGATCTGGGCTGATACCGTATTTGTTTCTTTGTATCTCGTTCCCATGCTATGCTTTGTCAGCTTCGGTTAGATGGGAGTGGAAGTGAAGAGGTTTTGGGGAAATCTGGAGAATTTAAATTTGGGTTGTGTGTGTGTGTCAGTGTGTGTGTGTGTGTGTGTGTGTGTGTGTGTGTGTGTGTGTGTGTGTGTGTGTGTGTCAGTGTGTGTGTGTGTGCGCGTGTGTGTGTGTGTGTGTGTGTCGGGAGAGGAGGGGTAGCGAAGCTGTAGCTTGCCTGAAAGAGCAGCCCTCAGCAGGGAGCCATTCATGACTTCATCACCCAAGCGCTACTAAGCAGTTCCCTCAAACACTCCTCTTTCTCTTTCAGTCCCTCTCTTATGTTTTTCTTTTTCTTTGTTATGCTTCTCTCTGTCTTTCTCTCTGATAATGCGATGCAGGAGGATGGAGAGAATCTGTGTTTGAGGGAAGAACATTTCAAATGGTGGTGTCAATCAAATATGGATTCAGAACTCACAACAGAGAGTCTCACGAATACAACTAACAGTCTAGACTATATATACATTCTCCTCATCCTTGGTAGCAATAGTAGGAAAACATATCTTCTTCAGATGTACAGTGGTGCAACATGAGCTTCCATACAAATAGTCTGCAAATATACCGGAATATCAGGGATGTCGTTAATACCATTTACCCAACCATTCAGTTGCATTTTTTTATTTTTAACACTTGCGTACTGTTGTCATTCTCAATGATGTCCAGTGATGTCCAGCATCGGTTGCAACTACTTGACCCCCTCCATCCCGAACAACGATATCATAATTGTCTTCCTTGAAATGCATTCCAGGTGGCTTTCTGTCATAATAGCCTGGGAAACACAGATGATGGAACACTCCTGCCTGATTTTCTAAGTGTATTTCCACATAGGCCACAGAGCACGTCCTTTTTGGATCGACACTAACAGTAAAAAATCATTTGAAACGTTAACAGGCTCTCTATTCACTTTGGCGGAGGGCCAACCACTTGCTTCTACAATTACATCAGACTATTTTTCTACAGAACTCCCTCACACCAGAGGTTGAGGGCCTCTCTCTTGGGATAAACACATTGACCCACTCCTTGGGATTTTAAGAAGAAGAAGAAGAAAAAAGAAAGAAGTCGTGCTCGGACGTAAGCATTTCGCTTTTGATTGTGAGTGTTCTTTTGAAGAGCTTTATTCTGGTGCTAAAGAGGGAGAGCAAAAGGCTGTTGCAGTGGTCAAATATCCATAGCATTACGCTTGTGAACGGGGGGAGACGAGAGGCAGATTTGCACACAGACTGTAGCGGCGAGGGATGTATGAAAAGAGAAAATAGCCCTTTATCAGGTGGAGTTGAGGTTTTTGTATGGCTCTGCACGCAGTAATTAGCGTTGTCACATTCCATCCTCATCCAGGAATGACCGTGGCTGCCTTTGATACGCCCCCCCCCCCCACACACACACACACACACACCCCTTTCCTCCTTTCTTCCTCTCACACACACACCCTACACCCCCCACACACATGAACTCCCCCCCCACACACACATGCACACACATCTCCCCCCAAATTAGAATAGTTACACAAACCAAGGCACTCTCTCTTCTGTCCAAACGAAAATTCAATCCCTAAGCAAAGTAATCCCCTTTTGTGTCTGTTTCATTTATGGGATGCCCAGCGTCACATTGTGTTTTCGTAGAGGCATCCTTTTTTCCTGCGCTCCCTCTCTCATACCATTACCATACCCGGCACATAACCCCAGCACACAAAATACACACTATCTCTCGACCCCTCCTCCACCTCTTGCCCTCTCTCTCTCTCTCTCTCTCTCCTCACCTCCCTTCTTTTCCCTTTCCCTCTCTCATTTCAAATGACCTATTTTCTGTGTCTCTTTCCAATGGCTTGGGGCCATTGTTCTTAGCTTGTATTGAGACATTAGCAACAACCTCTTGACGCTTTCAAAATATTATGCATCTCAATGCCATTGTTAAAAGCGTAGAATGGAGTGGCTCTTTAGCCCCACAAAGACTTTAATGTATTTATAATGGAGGGTAAGGTTATTATCGCTAATGTCATTGAATTAGTCATGCCCTTTTTCTTTGCTAGTATCAATATTACATTCATGCTCTTTACCACACGCTGATTACCACAGACGTCAAGTGTTTAGGCTTTGTGGATTGGCTCTGTGTCTCAAACAGCTACAACGCTGATGTACTATGCCTGTAACCGTTCATCCTCATTCAACCCAGATATGCAACAGTTTCGGGTTTATGTTTGTGTATAGTATGAACAGTGCGGAAATACAAGTGAATCTATACAACATATGGTCATGGCCGTTATAGGAGTTGTTTGAGCAAACGGAAATACAATTTTCCAGCACTAACAAAACAATGTGTTACAGTGGTAGAATGTAAAACTATAGAGCGCTTGATGACCATGTAACAAGAGCAAATACAGTACACCCAAGCCAAACCTGAGTAATGCACGTTTTACAGTAAAACATCAGGCAAATCCACAGACAAACTCTGTCTGTCAGATGAGTCTGGAGATAACTGGGTCTGGCCCTTTACCAGATATTGGAACAGCGCCTGTGTGTAATCTCCTAATCCCATTAATTATTACACAGTCGTTATGGATGGTAGACATAATCCCCCAGGGACCAGGGAGACTATGAAGGGTGTATAGAGGAGAGGAAAGAGATGGAGGATGGAGATGGAGGAGGAGGAGGAGGAGGAGAGAGCCGCCATTTATACCTGTCGGAGGGAAACTCAGAGATTGGTATCACAAACTCTCTGGCTCCAACCAGACCCTGTGTTGATGTGATAAGGGAGTGACGAGGGGGATTTACCACATCTAGAATACCATTGGACATCACAGAAGTAAACCTCAGTGCCTTCTGTTGGTGGGGTCTGCGAGTCACAGATAATGTTCCGTAATGCCTTTAGCTTCATTTCACATGAAGCTGGTCTTATACCTGTGTAGTTACACTGTAATAACACTGTAATAAGTCATGTAATAACATCATTTTAGCATGGTGTGGAATTATACTTTTTAATTGCATTGTAATTGCATAGTGATATAGTTGAAGGTGTATCATGGGATGAGCGGCAGAGTTTGTACCTAGTAATGTGCAGACCAGGGGTTAAATGCAGTACTTGTGCTTCATTTAGTTGTTCTGGTTAAATGGAACAAATGTGATGGCAGCTGGTGAAACCGGGAACAAGTCGGCAGCCAATCAAATTGTTCAGACTTTCATTCTGAATTTTAAAAAATAAATGTCAATATTGTTGAAAATCAATGACACACGCTAGTGACATGGCTCGCTAGTCAAGCCAAAATATTGCAACGCAATGGATACGGTGAGTAATCCCCACTACTACCTAGTTAACTATAACACTACTTTACATTGTTAGCAGGCTCACAAAACAAGCTGTGTTAGTTGACTAGTGAGTGTCATTGATTTTCAACAAGGCAAGGCAAGTTTATTTGTATAGCAAATTTCATACAACAGGGGCAATTCAAAGTCCTTTACATACATTATAAAAAATACAGCAAGAGGAGCATAGTAAGAAAATAAAAATGACAATGAATAAAAGCAAATATAAGAAGTAAATAGATAAAACATTCAATAATACAATAGTTAATGGATAAAAGACATAGATAGAAGTGTTTGTGTTTAATCATAACTGCTGCAAAACATGAAGGTTTTTAGCTTAGATTAAAATATTTTTAGGGTTTGGGCCTGTTTGATTTCTTCAGGGAGTTTGTTCCAGGAGCATGCGGCAGCGTGACTGAAAGCTGCTGCACCGTGTTTTGTTTTCACTCTTGGAATGATTAGCTGATTAGTCTCAGCTGACCTTAGGGGCCTTGTGGGAATATAGGGAGGGAGGAGATCTGATGTATTTTAGTCAAATACCATTTTGTGATTTGTATGCAATTAGGAGTACTTTGAATTCAATTCTCTGAGAGACTGGTAGCCAGTGTAGGGATCTCAGGGATCTCAGGTGTTATGTTTTCAAACTTATTTTTCAGAATAAAAGTCTGAACATTTGACCGGCTGCCGACTTGTTCCTGGTTTCACCAGCTGCTGTCACAAATGGTGCTAAGTCCTAATCACATGTGTGGACCCAGGTCCAGCCCTGAAGGAGAGTCTCTCCTAGCTGCCTGCTGCTGGAGATGTTAGGCCTAGTGAGAGTTATAGACTAATGAGGAGAAATGATAGCTGACGGAACAGATGATGCATTATCTTTGAGGACATTAAGACCAATCAGTGGGTCATAAGATAATGGAGATCAAATTAAAACACAGTTAGCCACATCATTCACGCATATATGAAGGGCTGGGCATCTGAAGGGTTTAACTGATGGAATGGTTTGAGGCATGCAGCTTTAGCCTACAGGTGACTAAAGAACGTCAAATGAAGAAGAAGAAACTTTGTTTCATGCGCGCTTGACCGCATTCATATCCTCGAGTTACATAGATGATCTATTAGACCACTGTGAAAGGAAGAAGGCAAGACTGTCACTCAAGTAAAAAATCTGCAATTGCATTATTCTAAACATGACGTTTCAGCTGTCCAAGGCCTTCATTGGAATGGGCAGCACATGTATAAGACAATACCAAACAGTGTGGCCTATTAGCCAACTATGTCATACTGTATTTGTTTTCTTTTGAGAAAACTGTCTTTCTGTAAGACAGTCTTCAAAAGCGAAGGCGCTCCAAGTGGCCTAAAAACATGCTCATAGGGGTCTCCTTACAGTGCCGAACAAGAGAGAAGAAAGGGCCTTGCGGTGCAATGTGTCAAGCAGTGACAAAGCTATTTGGTCATAGGGTTAGAACAAAAAAGAGAGGAGACAAAACTCTGATGCGTTTCAGTCTTAACCTTCATCAGGGAGTTTATATATATATATATATATAGTGCCTTGCTTAGTAGAGAACAAAATGTCCAAAAAACAAATTGTGAAAGTTTGACTGCAGCCATCCTCTCTTGAATGCAAAATGACATGCTGTCCATATTGCGTGGTACACACTGTTCATCATTGGCTGGGGGCACTTAAGAAGTTTGAATAGGGCTGACAAAACAAACACAAAATCAAACCTCTCTGGCATTTACGGTGCCATGTTTTCTATTCCTCCCTCCAGCCCTCCCACCCACCCACCCTCCCAATCCTGCATGGACAAAATTCATTACAAATCTGTCGGGTATGAGAGACAGAAAGAGAGAGAGTGGGGGGGGGGGGAGAGAGAGAGAGAGAGAGAGAGAGAGAGAGAGGAGAGAGAGAGAGAGAGAGAGAGAGAGAGAGAGAGAGAGAGAGAGAGAGAGAGAGAGAGGGAGAGAGAGAGAGAGGGAGAGAGAGAGAGAGTTAGAGAGAGAGAGGGCGAGAGAGAGAGGGAGAGAGAGAGAGAGGGGGACTTTTAGCCTTCATTTAGTGGGAATCTTTGAGAGCTCTGCTCTGGGGTTTTATTACGTTTTCCAATTTGTAAATGGACCAGATGTCTTGAGAGTGAATTTGTCCGGTTCTCTGGAGGAGGAGGGAGGGGGGGGGGAGGGGGTAGAGACAGTGTGTTTGGCAGACAGGTGATCTGTCCTCATTTGGGGGGGCTGTCTCTGGCACTGATAGAGACAGAGGGCCGCTCTCGTTACAGGCCCATCCTTCAGACCCTTAATGAGAATGTACAGATACAGCCCAGCCCAGACTCAGTCAGGACAGACCAACTCATCCCCGCTCTGTGTAGTAGTTGTACTGTGTCTCACTGTGTGGAGGTATGATGGCAGATCACAGAGTGTATGTGATTAGAGAGAGCTTGGTGCTTAATACTTAGTGTGCTTAATACTTAATACTGTGTGTGTGTGTGTGTGTGTGTGGGTGCGTGTGCGTGTGAGTGTGTGTGTGTTTGTGTTTGTGTTTGTGAGTGTGAGTGTGAGTGTGAGTGTGCACGTGCGCGTCCATGCATGCGTGTGTGCAAGTGTGTTTGCGTTTGTGCGGTGAGGGATGACGTCGGGTGTGTGTGTGGATAATGAGCAGTTTAGTTTAAACATCCTGGCGAGAAGGACAAGGCCAGTGTGTGAAGGCAGGGATGTGTCCACCTTGTTTTGAAAGAACACAGCAGGACTCGGATGTATGGTGTACCACAAACAGATCCTTGCTGTTTACTCAAAGAATGTTTAGCATTTGCAGACAGTCGGTAATGTGTTTTTACCATTTGTTACTGTTTTCATCCACTTCCCTTCAGTTTGAGTGGTTGGCCTGCTCTCGGTCTACGACTAGGCAACTCTGTGTGCGTGCGTGCTTTCGTTTGTGCCTGCTTGTGTGTCTGTATGTGTGTGTGTGTGTGTGTGTGTGTGCGCGTGTGCGTGTGCGTGCGTGCGTGTGTTTGTGTCTCTGGGTCATTAAGCCAAAAAGTCAGAGCTATAGGGAAACACATAAACTCTATGGGCCAGTTTCACAGACAAGGCTTAAGCCAAGTCCTGGACTAAATCACTTTAAATGTAACATCTCCATTGAAAAAGATTAGGCTTATGCCTTGTCTGTGAAACCAGCCCTAAATGTCTTTCAATGTAGACTAGGTTCACCTGCCAAGTCCCCCCCCCCCACCCCCTCCATTCCCTTGGCATCTGCCCCTCTGCCTCTCAAATCCCACACCGATATTGATCCTGGCCTGTTATCACTTCTGATTGGATTAGCTTTCCAATGATCTGTCCTGCCTCCACCCAAGGGCTTTCTCATTAAGGATCTGTAATGCTATTGTACCAGTTATTGATCAACTTAGTGTTTGTCATAGCATTTTGGTTTCCATGGAATGGTAGGCTTACATTTTGAGACCATACAATGGTGGAGTGGCAAGACATACGTATACTATAAAAAGATGTATGTGAGTAAATGTACCTTTAATATTTGAATCATGAATATGGTTTTAGGCTAATTTAACTGGCTATAACTCAGTAAATACGTTTTTGGCTTATATACAGAATACACATCCAAAATAAAGAGAGTTTGTAGTCAAAATAGTTTGCATGCATTTGGCAAGTAACAACAGTTTAGTTTCTTATGTAAATCATTACAATCCCAGTGGATTTGATTTTCCATTTTCACACTTGGCTTGTCTTTGTGCAGGAATCTCTGTGGTCTTCAGCTGACAGAATACTAATAGAGAACTGGAATGGTTGAATGAGTTCTTCAGTCCAAAAGTGTAAACCAAATTCATAAAGGAGTAAAGTTTGGTCACGTTTGGTAAAGTTTGTCCGTCTGCGGTTCCAAAACCTTGTGAGAGGAGCTGTTTTGAATGTGATATTGAAATATTGACCTTCACTTCAGAATGATGATTTGGGTTGGATTATAAGACTTTAAGAATTTAAAGTCTATAGACTCTAAGAATTTGGGGTAGTCTGAGGACTTCAAGGCACGTGCGTGTGTGTGACCATGAGTGTGTGTATGTGTGTGTGGCCATGAGTGTTTATGTGTGTGTGTGTGTGTGTGTGTGTGTGTGTGTGTGTGTGTGTGTGTGTATGTGTGTGTGTGTGTGTGTCTGTGTTTGTGTGTGCCTGTGTGTGTGCGTGCGTGTGAGTGATATCATGATTGTGTGTGAGTGAATATGCACACCTGTGTGTACTGCCCTCACCATGTTAATATAACCAGCTCTGTCCATATGTCACACTTGGGCCGTTAAGTAGCCATCTCACAGGGACCTCCCTCCCTCTGCTTCCCTCTGCCTGTAGCGGTGATTTGATTTGGGAGGCGTAATCACTCACTGCATGTATGAAGGGAACATGCTCTGGACACAGTCATTGCCTGATATACAATCAATTTCTCCTCCTCCTCCTTGTTCTCCTCCTCCTGACACTGTCCCTAAATTCAATATGCAGTGACAGCTGCGAGATGTCTCGCCCGCCCCTGAGGCAAGCAGCCTATTTTCCCCATCACTTGACGATCCAATTGATTTCTGTTCAATTTATCTCAAGATGTTACTTGATGTTATTTGATTGTCGAAGGCAGTCGTAGTTATTTTGCCTGGATGGTATGATGTATACGTCTGTCAAGGGCGTACCTTTCCTTTTGTTGAACTGTGCGAGTCTGCCGGGTTGCTTTCTGTGTTCTCAATTTGAGACATCGTCTTACTTCATAGCCTCCATACCTGTACTTGAGTTTCTCTGACAACATAGATTGATGAATCAGAGTGAGTTAGGGTTAGGTTCAAGCAAGGCTGTTGTTGGACAAAGAACACAGGGAAAGCCTTCATTAACTGATACATATAGGTATTAAATGCAGTGTAGTCCATAAACATAGGAAACATTATGGACTCTGGACCAACGCATGAAGTCAAAAGGTTAATGAGTTTCTTGGATGCTGAAAAGGCAACTATACTCAGTCATATGAATTTGATCTAAAGAGGACCATGAATCCTAAATCAGAGATTATCATAACCTCCAAAATACCATGGTGTGTCTGTGCGTGTGCGCGTGTGTGCGTGTGCATGTGCGTGTTTGTGTGCGTGTGTCTGTGTATGTGTGTGAGTGTGTGCGTGTGTGTGTGTGTGTGTGTGTGTGTGTGTGTGTGTGTGTTTCTGACTCGTCGTATTCCCTTAAAGGACATGAATTAAGGTACTGCAAACAGAGGGTGGGTGAGGTTCTGTGAGGAGGACAGGGTTGGGAGTGGTGTTGGTGGTGGCAGGGGGCAGGGGCAGGGTGTTGGAGGAGGGGTTTGTCCTGTGAAGTCCATTCATGGCCGGCTGAATCAATGGAATTCCTTCATTCTTTGGGCCAGGGAGCCAGAGCAACATGGCTATGCATTCCTGACATCCATCTTCTCGTGGCCTTAGTATCGGTGATGTCATTTCAGAACAATACAGAAGCAATACCTTGAGAGAGGTTTCATCCACAGACAGGATACATACAACTGATGATTCTTTTTCAGGAGAATTTATGTTGGGGAAGAAGGTGGTTTAAAAATGTTCTCGGTCTTGGCAGAGTATTGACTGAGATTCAGCATGAGCCTTCTACTGAGGTTAAAGAGTCATTATGTTGAAGATTTTAGATGGCTACGATGTTTGTGATGACAATGATAATGATGATGATGATGATGATGATGATGATGACAATAATGACCGCTATCTAATACATTAGGATTTTTTCATTCAGCATGCTGTTACATTCAACAGGTCCAGCAGAATATTCAACTCATCAACACTATTGTTTCTCCACTCAGGATGTGTAGCTCTAGATTGTTTAAATGGGATCTTTATCCAGTCTAGTCTCATTGAGCTAAAAATAACATATTTTCTACAAGACATACCTATTAGTTATCCTTAGGATAATGTTTTTTAAGTAGATTACAAATTAATGTAAATCAGTTCCCTGAAGAGGGCGAGATGCATGTTTTTATATTCACTGCTCTCATATTGTGACCTTTTCCTCTGAATATTACTAATTTGTTTCCCCCGATACAACGGCATCCTCTGCATTCCTCAACGGCCCTGCCCTTCGTTTAAGAGTGACACGTCGTTTCTCAGGCTTCATTTGTTTTTTGCAAAACTCAATTTCCATTTGTGACCTACTCATCTGCCTTTTTAAAACAATGTTACCTCTGAGAGAAATTCACAGAGAGAGGGAGGGAGAGGGAGAGAAAGAGAGAGAGAGAAAGAGAGAGAGAGAGAGACAGAGAGAGAGAGAGAGAGAGAAAGAGAGGGACAGGGTTAGAGTGTGAGCTAGAGACTGCAGAAAGCAAGCGTATCCAATTGAAATTCTGATTGAACAAGAGACTCTCCCATCCCAATAGAGGGCTGTCCATCAGCGAGGCTGATAGATGAAGCTGTCAATTGGCCTGTGTCTCAGTTATCACACTGCCAAATACCTCTCCACCCCCGCACCCCATACCACCCCCCCCACACCCACCCCTGGACTCCCAGGCTGTTGCTGGCTATCTATCTGGCCACACACTGGGGTCCTAGCTGTGATGAGACCACGTGCAGTCGTCTGATTGAAAAACAGAAAGAGAAGGAGAAATGGAGAAAAGAAATCAAGACTTCTCTCTGCTGTTTCATGTCGGTTCGGAAAACAGGATGAAGTTTGAATTAGAAGAGGAGCTAGACTAGAAGAGACGCTGAAGAGATGCACACTCACGTCACCGTTAATCTGTTCGCCTGTTCACCTACCGGTCAAGTGTTTGATGATGGGGAAGATGTCTCACAGCAAAGCTCATGTCTCGAATGCGTCTACAGGTTATGCTCGCATGTACAGGCTAATGTGACTCAACGTCGTTCATCTGCCTGATACAACGGGCTGTGTCTGTGTGTGAACTCATTTCCCAGCATGCATAGCTCTTCCCTCATCATCGTGTAATGCTTAGTATCCTCCGTCTAGCAAGGTTCAATGTTAGATTCTGCATGCATTTCTGCTTTACCAACCCGGCATTGAATTCCAATTGCTCTGGGGGGGGGTTCTCCTAGACTGGATTATCCTGCTAGTTTAAGCTGGTTTAGTCTCTCACAGACCAGCATGGGTTTAGGGTGGCTTGACTTTTAAATTTTCAGCCCAATTACATTTTGGCTGCACCTATTTGGAGCCATATCCCTATACCCACTCAGGGAGAGCCCACAGTGTACACTCTATAGGACACACACTTGGGTAGAGGGGCATCACACCCTCCACCCTACATACTCTCTAGTAGAGAGAAACTACACCTTACAGTACATACTCTCTTCTAGAGGGACATTACAACCTACACCAAGTTACGATGCTCTCTTGTAAAGAGACACTACACCCTCCGCCCTACATACTCTCTAGTAGAGAAAAACGACACCCTACGTACTCTCTGTTCGAGGCACAATGCACCCGACATCGACATACTGTACTCTGGTAGAAAAAGCATACTCTCTTATAGAGGGACATTACACTCTTGCACAATCTGTCACTACACCGACATACTCTCTAATAGATGGACACTACTCCCAACACACTCATTCTGATAGGGACATTTCATCCCATACGCACACTCAATTAGAGTGATCCTATACACTCTACTAGGGACACTGTACCCTACACCTCTGGGTGACACTACAGGCCGTATCAAACATCCTCGACAGATCAGATCTCACACTCCCTCTACAAAGAGAGAGACCTCATAGTTTACACCTTACACCTGCTGAGTGTGCTAACTCAAGCGCTAACTCAGAAGTGCTCACTCAGAAGTACCCTACGACTGTCTATATGCTGCAGCCAATCAGAAAACCTGAAACAGCAGAGTTTCTACTTCTCTGTGTGTGCGTGTGTGTATGTGTGTGTGTGTGCGTGTGCGTGTGCGTGTGCGTGTGCGTGTGTGTGTGTGTGTGTGCGCGCGCGCGTGTGGACTCCCACCGCAAGCCAGGAAACAATGGAGGAAAACTGATCGGCAGCAGAAAGGAACACGTCTGACGGAAACCAGCGGTGATTTTTGAGGGGAGAACCACCTCCCCCGTTGCTGTACCCCCCTCCTCCCTGACCCCCCGCCCCCCCCACACCCCCCCTCTGGTCTGTCCTAATAGCTGGGAAGGCCGCATGACAAAGGGAACAAACAGGCATGTAATGCGGCGGTTCCCTCTAGATGACACGGGGGCCAGGAATGCGGGTTTGCGGGTGGTGGTGGTGGTGGGGGGACTTGGGGGGGGTCGGACCTCGGGGGGGGGGGGGCTGCCGAGGGCTGCCCCCCCCCCTCCCTCCCTGTCAGATTAGCGCGATTAGCATTACTGAGAAATGACAGGGGAGGCCGAGGCACAATGGTTACCATTTATCCGTCCCCATCTCTCTGTAACTCTAGAGCCAGGCCGCGGTGCGCCGCCAAGGACGCTATCGAGCTATAGCTACAGTCAACTAGCTACGCCCTCTGGTCCCCCACTGTGGGACTGTGGGACCACTACGATTTTTCCAGGAGTTACTGTGGTGCTGAGATCATACTACTAGAGCCATAGAATCAGGCTACCAGTGAATGAATGAATGACAGTTGGTCAGTCCCATTTCAAAACACCCCCCTAATATCCAGACAGAGGTTGGAGTGCTAATTCAGGACACTGGGGCTCTTGTTCTTAACTTTGGCTTACATACTTAATGAGCTGAACTCTTCACACACACTATTGCTCTCTTTCTCTCACACACTCACTCACACACACAGACACGCACACGCACTCGCGCACACACACACGCACACGCACACACACACATGCACACACACACACACACACACACACACACACACACACACACAGTGGAGGCTGGTGGAAGTAGAAATCGGAGGACAGGCTAATTTCATGCATGAAATGAAATAAGGAATGGTGTCAAACACGCACACACACTCAAATGTGTACAGACATAGCAAAAATACATTGAGTAGTAAGGGAGGAGCAGAGTGGCTGAAGGGAAACAGGACAGAGGTCCGCTGGACCACCCAAACACTGCACCCAAACATTACCAGCACCTCAAAGACCCCTAAACAGCAGAGCTAAGGGTCCAGGCCTATAGCCTTTTTAAAGTCTCCACCCACCCTTTCACCCCTCCACCCCTCCCTCTCCCCTCCCTTTGTCTTTGGGCCCTATGCCCCACAGTCATCCATCTTCTTCCTGCATTTCTGTCAAATTAGGTCCTCATGATAACTCTAGAGAGGACCTCCTACACAAGCCCCCCGGCATCACACACACACACACAGACACACACACACTGACACACACACGCATGCATACACACATGAACACACATGCATGCACACACGCATGCATGCACACACACACACACACACACACACACACACACACATGCACACACATGCACAAACACACACACACACACTCTCGTCTGTCAATGTCTCATTGAGCTAACTATAGTTGTAAATCTCTCCAAGTATCATGCTGGTTATGAGATAGAACTGGGGAGGCTTCCGGTGGATCCAGAAATCGGAAGATAGGGTCATTGTAATGCATGGAATTGAATGAGGAATCGTAAATCAAATAGCATTCCTCATTCTAATACTATTCCTCATTCTGTTCTATGCATTACAATGAACCCATCCTCCGGTTTCTACCTCCACCAGCCTCATCTGAGATAGTGCTAGATCAGAAGACCAGATGAAATTCTGAGCTAAGCTGCTTTGGCAAGCTCCATGGCTGAAAATGGTCTTGAAACCACATGCAACAATATTATTCACTTAACCACTTTCAGTCATTCAAACTGACACATGAAACTCCATGAATCATGTTGTAAAAAATATAGGGAAGGCGTATACAACTTGATTACATGTTTGACTCTGGCCCTATAATGATGGCCAATAACCATGTGCCAATGCGATTGTTTGTAATGAACTAATACTTAAAAGGGTTGAAGTCAGGGATACCACAGGATTTAATTACACAGAGAGAGAGAGAGTGAGAGAGAAGACACACACACACACTCACACACACACACACACAAAGACACACAGACACACACATATGAACATCCAAAGGGCCTCTTCATCCAGTTTTTTCTCCCTGGCTGAAAACAAGAGTGCCTTACATACAGTATCTGATCTGGCCCTCTCTCTGTCTTCTAAAGTACAAGGCCCCTGTGAAGAACAACTTTCTCTGAGCAAGACAAGACCCGCTGAGATCTGGGTCAGAGGACCAATCCTATCCACGGAAATCCCACAAGAATGCTTGGAGGAGCTTGTGGTATAGTTTGTTGAGACACTTTAAAAACCACCCTTTATAGAAATGTGATGCGTGTATGGATAGTGTACAAAAGGTTTTTCGAGAAGAGGGGGGGGGGGGGGAGTTTTCACTGAAAACTAACAGCCTGAGTTTTCAATTATTGCCTCAAGGTTACAAATCTCCCCGTCTTGTAGTAGTATCTCTCTCTCCCTTATTCAGACGGGTGTTTTGGTAGCGTCTCGGCTGCAATCCTTGTGATGAGGTTCAGTGTTCAAAACCCAGAGATGAGAGAGGTGGTGAGAGTGAGAGCACTCTTTGTAAAGTTGATGACTATTTGATGTGTTGGAGTAGCTGTCAGGTAGTGATATAGAAACAGGGGGTTTGAAAGGGGACGATAAGGGGACGATAACCCTAACCCTAAAAACAAGGAGGGAAAAGAGCTGGTTTACATAAATAAAGGCTATATACACTATCCACTATACTATACTACTATACTATACAAATAAAATACTGTGCTGTACTCTATGCTATGCTATAAATATCCTAACATTTCCTATCTCTGAAACTTATGTACACAAGGGTTGTCATATTGCACATAGTATTATTGCACATAGTCTTATTGCACATTCATTTAAAGTGTCGCAGTTTGCAGGTTTGAAATGTTCACAGTTGTATTTCAATATTGCACTTGCATCAAATTGTCTAGATTGTCCAGGGCCTAGGACCTAGGTCTTTGCTGTGTTCAGGGCCTGAATGGCCCTAGGGTAGAAGCTGAGCTTCAGTCTATTTGTCCTTGCGGACATGGTCCTGAACCGCCTGCCTGAGGGCAGCCGGACAAAGTGTTCGTTCCCAGGGTGGGATGGGTCCCTGGAGATCTTGGAGGCCTTCCTGAGGCAGCGTGTGTTGTACAGCTCTTCCAGAGAGGGGAGGGGGGCGCCGATGATCTTCTGGGCCGATCTCACGACTCTCTGTAGCGCTTTCCTCTCTGCGGCTGTGCAGCTGGAGAACCACACGCAGATGCAGTAGGTGAGGATGCTCTCCACTGTGCAGCGGTAGAAGGTCACAAGCAGCTCCTGTCTGAGGTGGTATTTCCTGAGGACTCTCAGGAAGTAGAGCCGCTATTGTGCCTTCTTGATGATGGCTGCTGTGTTGTTCCTCCAGGACAGGTCATCCTGTATGTGCACCCCCAGGAATCGGAGAGTTGAGACTCTCTCCACGCTCTCTCCGTCGATGAGCAGGGGCTGGACCTCAGACTTTTTCCTCCTGAAGTCCACGATGATTTCCTGGGTCTTTAGCTGGTTTAGCAGCAGGTTGTTAACCTTGCACAGCTTGCCCAGCTGCTCCACCTCATCCCTGTACGCCGCCTCGTCCCCCCCCGAGATGCAGCCCAGCACGGGGGTGTCGTCTGCAAACTTTATGATGGAGTTGCTGGGGTGGACGGGGGTGAAGTCGTAGGTGTAGAGGTTGTAGAGGATGGGGCTCAGCACGCAGCCCTGGGGGGACCCAGTGCTGAGTCTGAGGGCTGTGGAGGTGTGGGAGCCCACCCGCACTCTCTGGGGAAGGTCAGACAGGAAGTCCTTGATCCATGCGCAGATGGAGTGTGATAGTCCCAGGTCTAGTAGTTTGGTCACTAGCCTGTCTGGAAGGATAGTGTTGAAAGCAGAGCTGAAGTCCACAATGAGCAGTCTCGCGTAGCTGTTCCCCCTCTCCAGGTGGGATAGAGTGGAGTGGAGAGTCGTCGCGATGGCGTCCTCTGTGGACCTGTGGGCTCTGTAGGCGAACTGGTATGGATCCAGGTTGGGCGGGAGGCATGTGACTATGTGGGCCCGGACCAGTTTCTCGAAGCACTTCATGATGATTGGTGTGAGTGCCACCGGGCGGTAGTCGTTTAGGCAGCTCACGTGCTTTTCTTCGGGACTGGGATGATTGTTGAGGTTTTCAGGCAGGGTGGGATGGTGGCCTGGGACAGGGACTGGTTGAAGATGTTGGTGAAAACCCCGGCCAGCTGGTCGGCGCAGTCCCTCAGCACCCGTCCCAGGACGCCGTCCGGCCCTGAGGCTTTTCTGGGGTCCACTGCCTTCAGCACGCGTCTCACTTCATGCTCTGTGAGGGTGAGGCTGCTGAGAGCTGGAGAGAGTGGTGTTTGTATTGTGGTTACCTCCGTTCGCCCCTCGTCGAACCGGGCGTAGAAGGAGTTCAGCTCTTCCGCCAGCAGGGGGTCGCCCTCAGCGGCTGTGAGCCTGTTGGCGCTGAAGTTTGTCATGTGCTGAACCCCCTGCCACACCCGCCTGGAGTCGTTGCTCAGGAAGCATTCCTCAATCTTCTCTCTATGGTCTGCCTTGGCCTCCCGGATGCCACGGTTTAGGTTAGCCCTGGTGGTGCTGTACAGCAGTGTGTCCTTCGCTGAGAAGGCATTGTTCCTCTCCTTGAGCAGTTGTCGGACCTTCTCAGTCATCCATGGCTTCGTGTTGGGGTAGACCCGGACACGTTTGTCCACGGTGGCTGAATTGGTGCAGTTCACTATTCACTATAGATAGATAGATAGATAGATAGATAGATAGATAGATAGATAGATAGATAGATAGACAGACCATGTCACTGACCAATTCACTATCCTTCATCTTGAAGTTTACACCCAGTCACTATCCATCTAGTGGATTTATTAGGACTGGTGCAAGAAATGGTGGAAACCCTCTAGCCCTTCCTTGCCCACTGTTTTTTTCCGATTTAAATCCACAAGAATGTGGTGAAGGGGTAGAGAATCAGAATCAAAACAAAATCAAATCAAACTTTATTTATATATCATATGTCATACAGAACAAAGAGAGAGAAAAACAACAACAATAAAAGTAGTAGAAGTTCAAACAGTAAAAGCAAAGATCAAGTGAGGACTGTAGACGCATGTTCAAAGGGATGGTGAATTGAATACTTTGATGTTTTGAGGCATATGGAGAAGTCTCTTGCCCTTGTCTGAGTACTTGCTGGCTGAGAGTGTGCTCATAGGTCTGTAGAGGTTTGCTTTGTAAACTCCTAGAGTGTCCGTCAAGCAGGAGCTAGCTACCGTGCTAACATGGTCTTAGCTCTTAAAAGGAGAAATAAAACAGGGCTGACAGCTGTAGAATCCATTTTCCAAAATAACTCCTTTTGTCTCATTTCACTACTGAATCGATATCACCAGCTTATGTAGTGTGAAAGAAAAATAATATCATGTATTTGTAGAAATTCTTATTTCTGCAGCCTGTGTTAGGTTCTTAAAGGGTTAGGCCTATACAGGGTTTTACTATACAGATCAGCCCCTACGCAAGAAACGCAGAAGTTACGGGGATGCTGGATTGTTGGTTTTAAAAGACGAGTTGATAGCACAGATGTGATGAGGGGTGTAAAATCCCCTGACGCACATACAGGGGAGCGTTTTATGTTTGCCTTCATGGTTTTATAGTGTGAAGAGTGTCGTACTGTGCTCTTCTTAGGCATTTGCAGTTAAATTGATTATTAGCGCTTTGCAGTATACAGTGTATTACAGCGTGATTTATTATCGCTATGTGCCACACGGCAAAGAATGCATTTGCCCTCGGGAAGCATTGGTATATCATTTATAACCAGGCTTGCCGGCTTTCCTTCATCTTTCTCTCTTTATCTCATTTCTCTCACCTCTTCACTCACTCACTGGTTGCTGGAGAAGGACGAGCAGAACAGATACAATTTATGTTTAAGTGAAGGGGGGAATAGAATTGGTCAAAGTAGTCTCCCCATGCAGTGTCTCCCTGTGTCCTCATTGGACAGAGACAGAGAGAGGGATACTGGGAGCTTGAGGCTGGTTAATCGATGAGGGCACCTCCATCTTCGGAGTCCCTCAACCACCCCCACCCCTCCACCCCCTGGGTCTTACCCATCAGACCCTGATGCTATCCATGATTTATTGGCACTTTTGTGGGAACGTTTCATTACAGCCGACTGTGGGGGCTTGTCTGGGGCACAGTGCCGACTCATACCCCACCAGGGCCTGTTCCTCTCCTCTCCTATCAGCTCGCCACGATTTATGATCCCCAACATATATCGAACAACAGGCATTGGATGAAAAGCAGGAATGTGTTGCGGCATTCGGGAGTGTGCCAGTTCAAGGATGAGTCCGTTCCCTGCGGTGCAGAGCGGCACGGAGTTACAGGAGAGGCATTTCCTCAATGGATCATGTTTTCATGAGACTCCTGTCTGACATTTATTCACAGGGAAAGTAAGAGTTCTTCCTCACTCAATCTTTGGGATTTGATTAACAAGACCCAAGGAATGCTGAGAGTTGGAGTTTTCCCTGATGAAACTCTTTAAAGAAATGGATTACCCTTTCTGAATCACGAGAAAACAGAGTAGTGAAAGCGTCCAATGAACTGTTCAAGAGAAAATGGAGACATACAAGAATCTCTTCCCTCTTTTATCATGGTGAGAGAAAGGCCTGGGCTTCCATAACAGCAATATTGGACTCCAGACTAAAGACCTGATCCCAACTTGGACATATACGCAACCTTATTAAAAAATATTACTGCATGGGTATGTTACTGAATGTCTCTTCAGCTCATATTAAAAATAAGAGACATTTTGCCTAATTTAAAAACACACCTGTAGATGGCTGACAAAGCAGTTTTCAGTTAGTCTCATTTACCCTCAAGATGTGCCAAACATATTCAAAATGCAGTGTAATTAGATGTGACACGGTCTAGTGAAAAGGTCTGCATGTCGACAATTCTCAAGTCGCGCAAATGACAGAAAAACTGTGTTTTCAGTTTTTTCCAATATTACCAAAGTTTAACTGTTGAAGAGCCCATTCGATATAACAAACAACAGTTTTAGGATCACTAAATACTTGTTTACTGTATAGGCTACTGTAGGCTACTGGGTAAGTGATACATGGCTTGTAAACAAACGTATGTTTTAGGACATGTGTAAAAGCAAGAACTGTGTGATCATCTAATTATGTGGAGTTATGTGTTTTTAGCATGTTGATGTTCTATCAGCATGGTGTGATGTGCTAAACATGCAGTTACATGTTCATAGCGATGTTCCTTGCCATAATCTGGAAAAAAAAGAAAAATTACTTTGGCCTACATGAGGATTTTTTCACCAGACCCTGTCACATGTGCTATTTGAATTGTGGGAAGTGATTATAAACTAATATTGAATAGAAGTAATTCAAGTGTGACCTACATACAGGAAGATGTAATATAAGTGTGTGTTCACTGGCTTGAATCAACTTGAAACAGAAAGAGCAATTTACATGTGGAAGCCTCTCCCTCAAACAACTATAGCAATCTATAGATATCGTCATTTCGTATTTTATCTATTTCCAATATCAATAAACAACACATTATTACATTAAATATGCAATGAAAGCCAACAAGAGGAATAGGTTGTTTTAGATTATTTCTTCACTAAACATGCTCACATCATCCATAACAATGCATTTTGAGTCGAAATCAAACCTTGTGTCCATTGTAAGGACACAACACCTAGCTACGCCAAAACATCAGGGTGTGTCACAGTAGCCTGCCCTCTATTGCTCACATCCTTCTTCCTTTCTTCCTTTTCAAGACTCATTAGAGGAAAAAAAGATGTACGGTTCCTCTCAGATATTGTCCTGCAATGCTTTTTGAGAAGGAAACAAGGAGAGAGGATGCAAGGAATAAAGGAAAGACTATTGGGACACGACCCCAGCCCCCCAAGTATGAGTGTTTGAAGGAGATGCTCTTTGTCAGGTCGGTAAGTGATCAGGTAATGGTTGAATTCCGGTCCCAATGAGAGCTGCTTCCTGTGTCTGACACCCTGTAGGGGGGGGTCAAAAATCCTCAGCTAGGGACCCCCCCTCCCCGCCACCTCTCCCCCTCCATAAGTATGCTCTTGCTGTATCTCTCCCTATGCTCCCTCCCTCTTTCCCCCTTCCAATCTCACGGCTGTTTCCAGTCGGGAAGGACATTCCTGGGATGCCAACGGTGTCAGGCCAGGGGGGTGGGGGGGGGTGCGTTCCACCCTGGGCCAGATCTTCAGCGCTGGGCCATGATAGGCAACCCCCCCCCCTTTCACCTTTCACTCTGTCTGTCTTTCATGTCGGCAGGCAGCTTGACATTTCTCAGCTGACCCCTGAAACAATGTCTTTCATTTCACAGCTCCTTAAAGTGGGAGAGATAACAGAGGAGACAGGCAGGAGGGACAGGGAGGGATGAGCCACCACTCCTCCACGCTAGGTTGGCCCTGGGTTATACCTCACACAAACCATCAACATGTGGCTATGACCTAATGCATCATTAAGATTCAAGGATATTCGGTGGTGTTTATCCGTCAGACTTGGGTCGAGAACTTATATATTTGAGGTGTGCTAGATTTGCCGTTGGTGTTTGCATTTTTAGGAGCCATTCAATTGGTTCCATTGTAACCAAGTTTGAAAGTACCTAAATGTATACGGTACTATGTATTTCACCCAAGTCTAAAATCCTCAATGTTTTTGGCGGAATACAGGAACATAGTTTAACCTTAAAGAGAAAGTGGGTAACTCTTATAGTATATCTTGCTGTATACTATACTTCTATACTATATAGTATACTATACTATACTACTAGTAGGATGATATATGCGACACTTGATCCTGACGTGTCTGTGGGTCTAATAAGAGGTGAGGTAATGTAGTGATTTACAGTACACATCACTTCAAAGGTCACCTCCAACTTAGATTTCTCTATAATTAGAGACCCATGGGTGTCCACAGAGTCTGTTTTGTGTGCTGTTTCACCTTCAAACAAAAAGGCCTATGTGTCCAAGGATGTCCTCTATCACCGTTATTATTATTATTATTAGTATTATTATTCAGCATTCTGAGTATATACTGTTTTGTTGTAATCCTTTTATCCTTTCAACATCAGTATTCTGAGGATCTCCGATGGCTAAGCCCTCTCACAGAATCAATTTCACAGCACCTTGTGGGAGCAGAAATCTCTCTTCCTGGGACCCAATTCCAATTCCTTTTCCCTGAAGTGTACACTTGTCCACTTTACACAGATTTTAAAACCATAGGATTGGTTCAAAACCCCATTCTTACACCAATCCTATGCACTTACATATATGTAGGGTAGTGGACAAGTGTAAGGAAAGGATGGAGAATAAGGACTGATGGTAAAGGAAGGAAGGATGAATAACTGACTCATTCCAGTTTCCCTCGTGAGTAGACAGAGTGGACTTTCTCTACTTGTTGTGTTCGTTTTTCATTGTCGTCCTCTAAATGTGACAAGATGCCTCAGGATCATTATGACCTCTTCCATGACAAGCCTAATTTAGCACCATCTGGAAAATGCCAATTCAATACATCATACATGGCACAACCATTTTAATGGACTGAGTGCATATGAGTTTTAACTCCTTCCCAAAGTTTGTGAAGGCTGTATTTCATAAAGTTCCCCAGTCTTTTGTAACCAGATCATGATTGCATTCTGAAGAGCGTTCAGTAAAAAGTTTTTCCAGAGGACATTGCACATTGGCCTCGGGTCTGCATCTATTTGTAGGTACTGTTAAAACTCCACTGATAAATCTTTGTTGCATGAGCAGCATATTCGCAAGCCGTGGAACAGATGAAATCAGTGAATTGAAAAGAGAACGAGTGAGATTTGTCTTTGTTGTTTTGTCATCGTAGGAAAATTCTACCCCCCCTTCCCCCCACAACCCCCTTAAAAAAAGTACAAAAAGGAACAATGACATCGTTGCTAGGCTGCAAACGCTCACGGAAAAGCAATCTTGTTGTGTTTGGGGCTGCTTTTTTTCTTCTGGGTGTGAGAATGCAGTCTTTCACATGTTTGGGAGAATGTGTCTTTGAGATGGTTGCTGCTGTCCTCTCATAGGCTGTTCTGGGGGTTCCGGTGTGGGTATAGAGTAGCTCTCAGGGTTGAATCGATGAGCTGTCAGCATGCCCGTTTGGCCCTGGGGGTGAGGAAGGCCTCCCGTGGTGCAGAGCTCTATGGAGGAATGTTACCTCCTGATGGGAGGAAGCGGACTCGCACAGGGGGACGACTCGCTAGAGGAATGTCGGGTCACGCACTGTGTTACAGTCGTGCACACACACACACACACACACACACTTTCTATATCTCTACTTTTTGTTGCTGTTGTCCCTTTTTTCTCCATCAGGAATTGAACTCCAAAAAGCCTTTGAGCCATGAGTCATTGTTAATAAGGACACAGTATAACATCACAATGCCTGCTGAGTGCGAGGTGATGTCATTTCATTTCTCCAGAACTGTTTGCGCCGCCTGATCAAAGGGCATGGTGTAATGGTGCGATTGATCTTTCGCAAAGACTAATGAATTGAATCAGCAGCGCAGAATAAGTAACAAATAAATCAACAAAAAAGAGAGGCAGGAAGAAAAGGGTAGCATAACGCTTGTAAGCTGTTTCTTCACCTGATTCCATTCTGTTCCCCCGTATTCTGATGTTTTGTAAACTTGCCAATGGTCCTGTGTTGTTGGCCGTGTAGAACTTTAAAGTGTTTTGGAAAGTGGATGACATGGAATTGATTGATGCCAATGAAGTCCTGCCTAGGCTTTACCCACTTATCTGATTGTTCAGAGAGACTGCGGCATAGGGAATGACTTTAGGTGTTGATTGATTGAGATGCCCCTTAATTAGTGTGTCCGTTAATCGAGGTAGATTGGCTGAACTTTAGAATGTGATCTGTAGTTAGTGTTGATTTCACACATTGATTAGATTGACTGACAGTGCTAATTTTCTCCGCTGTGTGTGTGTGTGTGTGTGTGTGTGTGTGTGTGTGTGTGTGTGTGTGTGTGTGTGTGTGTGTGTGTGTGTGTGTCTGTGTCTGTGTCTGTGTCTGTGTGTGAATGTGAGTGTGGGTCTGGGTGTATGTGTGTGTGTGTGTGTGTGTGTGTGTGTGTGTGTGTGTGTGTGTGTGTTTGTGTGTGTTCCCTACAGAGATGAGGAGGCTGAGATGCACCTGATGCTCTGTATCGTGTCATCTAATGTCCTCTGGCATGAGATTGGCAGCCTGTCAATCACTTTATTGTCTCTGTGTGTGTGCGCATGTGTGTGTGTCTTTCTGAGTGTGTGGCTGTGCACATTTCTACTCATGTGCATAGGCAAATGTGTGTCTGCATGTCTAAGTAACACCTCCTCTAGACACAGATCCCAAAATACTTACTACCATTTGCTCTTTTTACCCTTCAGAAAATCCAACGACAAATCCTTGACAATTAGTAGCAAAGACAGGGCGAGTGCATAGAGACTAGCAGCTTAATATAGTGTTTAGTGTAATCAAAGCTCAAAGGAAATTGAAAGAGTCGGGAGTTTAAAGAGCCTTTGTTTTTTTTTCTGTGTTGCTGTCTGCTTCTGAGCCAAAGCAAGCCAGATGGGAGTTTTGGCTAATGCAGGCAGCCATCATGGCTAAGCTCCCTTGCATTTCACATCATGCTAAGCAAGAAGAAGGTAATGTTATGCATCTCCAGGGCAACAGGCCCAAGTCATCAGTTTCAATTTTGGCAGCGGTGGGCATGGTCCACTGGTGCTAGAAGAAAAGAGGGCTAATCTGGGAGGAGGGCAGGACTGGTATTTCTTCGCCTCTCTCTTTCTCTCTCTCTCTCTCTCTCTCTCTCTCTCTCTCTCTCTCTCTCTCTCTCTCTCTCTCTCTCTCTCTCTCTCTCTCTCTCTCTTTCTCTCTGCTCTGTACGCTAAACCTCTCTTTGCTCTCGTTTTTCGTTAACCTCTCCTCCTCTTCTCCCTCTCTCATTCCTCCCTCTCTTTTCTCCCTCTCCTATCCTCTCGTTCATCTCCTCTTCTTAATTCATCTCTCTCCTCTCAGCCCCCCCCCCATTACCTATCCTTTCCCCATACTCCATCATCTCCCCCTTTCCTCCCCTTCTCTCTCACCCCTCTCTACATGGAGAACCATTTTTGAAGTGCGTTCATTATTAAAACGTCCATGTGCAATCTTATGGGATCAAATACACCTGCTCTTGTTGATATGTTTTATTTTTTAAAATCCAATCCAATTCCCCCTGTTCATCTTCCCTCCCTCTCCCTTTTCACTCTCACACAGACAAACAAAACATTGGGACGTGTCTTTCACTCTCAGACTGATTATTTCTCTCTCTCGTCTCTCTCTCTTTCTCTCTCTCTCTCTCTCTCTCTCTCTCTCTCTCTCTTTACTCACCTGAGTGGCAGCCTATAAAGTATTTATGATTCTCCTCTCAACACCTCTCTTCTGTTTTTCCCTCTCCCCCCGGCAGCACCCCCGAGGGAACCCACGGTGACATGCCGCTCTAACACCTACCCCAAAGGCTTCTACTGCAATTGGCATCTCCAGCACCCCACCTCCATCCCTACCGACTTCGAAGTCGACGTCCAGTAAGCATCTTCTTATTCCTGTTTATTCTTTGAACTATCTGTGTCCTCTCTGAGAGAGGTGACTAGAAGGAGGGGAAGAGAAAGAGAGAGGGCGCCGGAGACAATGACGGGGAAGGAAATAGGAGATGGTAGAGAGAAAGGGGGGGAGAGAGTGAGAGAGAAGGGGAGAGAAAGTGAGAGAAGGTGGAAATGAGAGAGAGAAAAAGGGAGAGAAAGAGTGGGTGAAAGAAATGGAGAAAATGGTAGAGAGGGCCAGAAATAGAAGAGAGAGGGAGCGAAGGAGGGAGAAGATGGCTGTGTGCAGTGATATATGGAGTCAGGTGCTGTCTGCTTCAGACTGATTAGGGTTGTCTGGCTGGGAGTGCTGAGGCCAGGACACTCTGCCATACCCCAGAGGACTCTCTAAGGACAAGTATCTCTGTCTCTCCTTCCCTCTGTGTCCGTGTTCTTTTCTCTCTCACATTATGTCTGTCTGTCTGTCTGTCGGTCTGTCTGTCTGTCTGTCTGTCTCCTCTCTGCCTGTCTGTCCGTCTGTCCGTCTGTCTGTCTGTCTGCCCGTCTGTCTGTCTGTCGGTCTGTCTGTCTGTCTCCTCTCTGCCTGTCTGTCTGTCTGTCTGTCTTTCGGTCTGTCTGTCTGTCTGTCTCCTCTCTGCCTGTCTGTCTGTCTGTCTGTCTGCCCGTCTGCATGTTTGTCTGTCAGTCAGTCCGCCATCATTCTCTCTCCTCTCTCTTTCTGGTCATCTCCTGTCTGACTGTTCAGCATCTCCACCTCTCTTTCTCTCTCTCTTTCTCTCCCTGTCTCTCTCTCTCTCTCTCTCTCTCTCTCTCTCTCTCTCTCTCTCTCTCTCTCTCTCTCTCTCTCTCTCTCTCTCTCTCTCTCTCTCTCTCTCTCTCTCAGAGGGAAGGGGTTACAGGGTGCCATTCTTTGCCAATAGATTCTACAAAACACAAAAGTCAGGGGGGTAATTTCACAGCGGGTGGAACCTCATTAATGTTGTACGACCAATATGTCACATTAGAATAATAATTTAGTAAAATTAGCCGCAGAACTCGGCTGTTATGGTGACATATAACACTGTTTTGGTTAGACTGACTAGCCTAGACTACCACTTAGGTGAACATTAATACGTTTAATATTAATAAGTCATCAACTACACTATAAGACCACTGCATTCCTTGTTGATTCTCGGTCTCTAAAATATAGTTAAACTCCCCCTACTTTTCAATTCCCCCTACTTAGATAATTACAGAGCAAAGATTACCATGGCATAATTTAATTTAACTGAAGTTCCGATTGAGAAGTGCAATAGGCATTATCAGTCCCATTGGTTCCATAGTCCAGTCTGTGATATTAGGGGAGTGTGTGTGTGTGTGTGTGTGTGTGTGTGTGTGTGTGTGTGTATGTGTGTGTGTGTGTGTGTGTGTGTGTGTGTGTGTGTGTGTGTGTGTGTGTGTGTGTGTGCTTGCGTGCGTGTTCACATGTTCTCATAAACATAAAACATAAACAACAACAAAATTGATGTGAAATAAATATCTGGAAAACAATAGTAATTAAAGATGTTTGATGTTATTTATCCCTGGGATCGTACCTGCATTATTCCATTATTCAATAAAACGGAAAAAAAAGAAAAGAAATGACAGTGAAAGACCATTGCAGTGTAGCATACTGTAATAAGGAGACCTTTCTAGACATGTGGAGCTAGCATTTGGATAGTGCAGTAGCTGGAGGGTTGGGAGCTGATATCAAAGGATCTGTAGGGAGATGGGCCCTCGGTGTCCCCGGCCCAGATGATATCCCTGGGGCAAGCTAGAGGCACAGAGCAGCCTTGGTCTGGAGCTAGGTTGTTCATCCACCACCAGACCTGATGCCAGGGAGCACAGCCAGAAACGTTGTCAGCTTATGGAAACTTTGTCCATTTGTAAAGTCTTGTAAACACTTTACATTACAAAATGGTGTTACTGTGTACTTGTACTTAGGGTTTCATTATGCTTAGGGTCAGGGCAGGGTTTAGGGCTATAACATTAAGTAAAATATATGAATGAGTAATGTCAATACTTGCCAAACAAACACTGTAATGTGTATTACCAAGTCTTATATTCCAAACCTCATAAAGAAAAAAAGCCTTTAAGCCATTTTTGTCTCCCCCTGTTTCTCTCCCAGACACAACCAGAGGTCCCTGGATGTCCAGCGAGATGGGGTCCACAAGAACCGCTGTCACGTTAAATTCCCTGAAGTTTTCTCCAGCTTCCCGTACAGGGTCAACGTCACTGCGGTGAATGCTCTCGGACGAGCCTCCAACACCATCTCCTTTGAGGAGTCCACCATAGGTAGGACCAGGAGCTCTGAACAAGTC
This sequence comes from Nansenia antarctica, assembly GCF_963989245.1. Lineage (NCBI taxonomy): Eukaryota > Metazoa > Chordata > Actinopteri > Argentiniformes > Microstomatidae > Nansenia > Nansenia antarctica. The sequence continues at coordinate 51,574,597 of NC_137689.1, forward strand.
TCACAGTTTTATTGTCATTGGTACTGGGCTACAGGGAACATGAAGAATGGACAGCACACTTGTATAATTGTATAATTACCAAATCACAATGTAATACAGTAACATTGTAATACACAGTGATACACTAACAGCAAAGACATACATGTAAAGAATGGAGTAATACACCCTTTGATTTTTAGCTTTTTTTATTACATAAAACAGTAGTACTCAGCTTATACTTCAAGTCAAGGGTGTACTTCACATCATAAAAGCCAATGAATTGTACCTTTATTATTGCAGATAAAGCATTATGGACTGGCTGGCATCCTTGACCACTGTACAGTATGTCATATAGTTTCCAGTCATTCCCCAGTTAATTCATAGATATAGTAGAATCAATGGAAAAATGGCTTAGTTGGATTTTCTGTATAGTTCAGATTTGAAGGAGCCTACAATGTATGTAATATGTAATACATACATTGTAATATTACATTATTACATTACAATATTATAATGATTGTATTACATTACAATAATATTACATTACAATATCACATTAAATAATGGCCAAACACATTCAATAATGTTCATCTTTCCCATCCAATAGATAGAATACTGTAAATGAAAAGTTTGGCAGAAAGATATTTTCAACTGAAAGATACTGTATGCATTCTATAAAGCAGGGGTCGGCAATTAGGTTTGGCCTCGGGCCATTTTGTTTTTTGAGCCACTAGATGGCGGGCCAGAACATAATCAAAGGCTAATTTAAGTAATTGATTGTTTAAAAATGTGACACGTTCTAATGCTTTGACTTTTCTTTCGAAAAATGTACACATCGCTAGTCAACTAACACAGCTTGATTTGTGAGCCTGCTAACAATGTAAAGTAGTGTTCTAGTTAACTAGGTAGCAGTCCAATCCATTACGTTGCAGTATTAGGCTTGACTAGCAAGTTTGTGTTGTGATTCTCAACAACGTTGAAACGTAGTTTCACCCTTTCCATAGTTTTGAATAATAAATATGTGGACTGACGATGTATCGCAGCCTAACTTATTCTAATAATTATTTAACATCGTTTTATTCTGAATTATTCCCCCCTCCTCCCAGACAAGGTCACATTATTCATTATTGGATTGGTTGTTTGCGTGCCGGGTGAAGTTAGCTAAACAGTTAACCTGCTAGCAAGAGAAACATCATGTCACTCTCCAAAGGTCTAAAGAGGAAAGTTGACGGTGGAAACAGGGCATTTAAAGAGGAATGGACAGCGAACTATACGTTCATCCTACCTGGTTTCATCAATGCAGAGCCGTTGTGAGACTCACATCTTCCGTGCTCACGATGTTCCCTTTCTATACAAGTCGTCCTTTTCGTCAATGAATGTGATAAAGACGCACGAGAGGAATCGATTGATGCATAAAAATAAAAATAAACTGCCTGCGGATTAAAGTGACACCAGATATCAAGCAAGCGGATTAAAGTGACACCAGATATCAAGCAAATAGTGACCGATGGGAGATGCCACTTTTCACATTAAGTGAGTACCAAGCCTGTCGTTATTGTATTTAATAACCTAATTGTATTTTGTATATTTTGAATGAATGGCTCATTGTACTTATTATCCCTAATAGCGCGTTTGCTCTGTCGTTTCAGGAGCATAGGCCTACCACCACTTTGCGCCGATTTTGTTGTCAATGTTTTTCAGAAAATTAAACAGAATTTGCTTTGTTACTGTTCATATGTGTGTTGCAGTCACATACGTAAACATTACGTTTGAATGATTTAATGAGCTGATGTTATTTTTTTCAAACCACACACCGCATGTTGGCTATTTCAGCACCACGCCGTGTCCACCTGCTTATGATTCACTATGAGGGGTTCAGCGTCAGTGCGCTTCGGTGCACCCCGCTGCCTGATTGTCTGTCCCTGTGTCATTCACTCTCAACATGGATACAAGTACAATACGCATTATTCAGGTGGAGGTAGATTCTCTATTCAGACATTATAGGCGCGGTGTTGGACTGTCGGTCCGATATAGTGAAGAAAAAAAAAAAAAAAAATGGATTCTCAAAATAATCTGCTGGGCCAAATATTATTGGTGACGGGCCAGCAATGGCCCACGGGCCGCCTATTGCCGACCCCTGCTATAAAGGCTAGATAGCTTACCACTTGTTCTCCCAGGGGTTTTCTCCATAAGTATAAATTCTCATCACTGCACCTGAAGTCAAACACATCATGATTGACAGCAGCCGTCAGCCATTACCAATTATTACAGGTTATTAACACAGCGAAGGCTCAACACGTTACCAGAGAATAAGGGTGGAATAACTTTGCAGAAGTGATTTCGAATAATTAAGTGGTTTCTTATAATTACCTATCAATGAGGTGAGTTCAAAATGTAAATGTTGCTGTCACTCATCCAACTAAGTTCTCATAGGATGTTGTTGCGGAAATGTTTTTATGGAAACATCTGGAATATGATTTTTTCGTAATTTGCTTGCAAGTGTAGCGAAGCGTTAGCATACACAGGGATGTGTGGTCAACACCTCATACTGTAAATATCATTTGTTTTTAGATGTTCAGAGAAAATCTGATAATGAAAGATACTCTGTAGGTTACATGCTCCTCACTATCTGGGACGCCGCTTTTAACTCAAATTACAACCAGACAAACAACAGGGTCCCAACACTGTTTTTGTCTATTGGGGAAGGGAATTTGAATTAATTAATTAATTGAAAAAACTAACATTGACAATAGTGGTATGTTTTAGATTCAAAAACTAAAAATAGAAATTCAATTAACTTCCTGAATTGATTGAGTTTCAAACAGAATCAACCCCTGGCAAGCTCTGTCAGGGGGGTTCAGAGCTCAGGAGAGAGGATATCTTTCCTTCAGGAAACACAAGTGGTGGGATGGTTCTCAGCAACTAAATGGAGTGTTTACATGCATGGTTACATGCGGGCCGGAGAGTAATGAAAATGCTAATGCTATCTGGATTACCGGATTAGCTTTTGAAAGATAATAGTGCCCTCCAGTTATATCGGCGAGGAGTTATACAGATGAATTTAACGGTGGGAAGGGCTCCTCGCCCACACGCCAAAGATGAGTGCTCATTTGGTGCAATTTGAAGTTGTAAGTCACATTTATTTACAGAGACATTGAAGCACCACAGAAATAAAAGAAATGTCATGCATCCTTTGAAACATACAACAACTTACCTGGAGGAAAGTAATGGTAGTAAAGACCCTCGCTCGTTCATCAAACCATCAGTACAGTATTGTCCTTGTGTCTAGAATAATGTGTATGACTCTCATGGAACTAAATACTGGAGTTGTTCTGCCAAGGACAGTACCATCATAGGTGTCTTCCCACTATGCCTCTTACCTTGTACACAGTTCTCTTTATATTGTCAGCTTAATATAAGATACACACATAATACATTTTATATAAGAATACATTAGTTCATTCATTTGCACATTTTCCATTCACCTTTATTTCATTCATTCTCTTATTCATGGGTTTACTTCTGAGCAGACCTGTATTTAAAATATATTTTTTTTAAACAGGCAAGCTCAATCAAGCACAGATGCACAGATCAAGCATAGAAGTATTTGTAATGATTTCAAATTCTATGTGTATCCAGATCTGCTCCTGAGTATTGTGATCCTTAGGGAAGATGAGGGGATGATGAAAATATGAATGAGGATGAACAGATATGAAGGGTAAAATTAAAGAAGGGAGGAGGGGTAGCTTACTCTTCTCTCTCTGTCAAAGGACGTCCCTTTTGTCTGTCTGCACCCCAGTGTGTGGAGCTAAACCTCTGAGCAAACACACTGATCCCCTAGCCACCGCAGGGACAAACAAAACATCCCTCTCTTTTCCCAGCATCCTTCACTCTGGGATCGTGATCCCAAGCCACCACTGTAATACACACAACAATCTATTCTATCCCCTCTTTTTTTCCATCATCCTTCTCCTTGAGCTAACCCCCTAGCCTCTGCTGCCTAGACATATGTCCATCTGAAAAGATTGGATAGGTGTAAGTAAGATGGTAAAGATTCCACCTAGCCTACCAAAGGGCATGGTGTAGCTACTACCAGTTTGCTCATACCTCTCCGATCTCTGTGAAGAGTTAGCAGGGTGAAGCTTATCCCTTGATGCTGATCTAGGGTCAGTTGTTATTTCTTTTTATTCCCATTCAAGATTGAGATTTGCATTTTGGGGGAAGTTACACAGTTCCTGCAGTAGATCTGTCAGAAGCCTGTGAAGACAGTGATATCAAGATGGTTCCCAGTTTGTGCTCCACCAACAGCTATCAGTCCCATTTTCTTTCATTTGATTGTATTTACTCTCTTTACCTTGTATTTACTCTCTTTACCTTGTATTTACTCTCTTTACATCTTGGTTTGGTTCGGTTTCATTCTCATTCTCAGAAAAGACCTTTAGTTCAACCGATAATCTGTTCCCACCAAACCCACATACAATTTTTATCAATAGCCTTTGTCCTTTGCATAGTGTCTTGTCTATACCTTCTCATCTTTATCTATTTATCATAGTAATATTACTCTTATAAGCCCGTGTATCCATTTCACTGGCAGTGCTCTGTCCTTTACGATCCGCAGCCCCACCCATGTCTGTCTGTCTGTCCGTCTGTTTGTCGTCTCTCTAGTGAAACCCGACCCCCCTGAGAAGGTGGTGGCCACGCCCATCCCCAATAACGTGCGACGTCTGGAGGTGACCTGGAATAGCCCGTCGACGTGGCCCGACGTGGATAGCTTCCCCCTCAAGTACTTCCTGCGCTACAGGCCGCTCATCCGCGACCAGTGGCAACACGTGAGTCTGGTATTTCTTAATCTGCTGTGTGTGTGAATATTTCTTAAAAAGAGAGAGAAGAAGTGGACGGATAAGAATAAAGAACAGAACATACATTTATTCCCCAGTAAAGTTCAGACAGTTCTGGACATGATAAAGCAAACTCTACACACTAGTGCTCACATGAAAAAGTTAACATTACGTCATCTAGATATTTGATGATTAATAGTGATTAATAACGATCATCCCTGTGTGACAGACACTCGATCATACCTGATCCTAAGTTCCATTAAGAATACCAACTATGATATGACCCTGCATTAGTCATAATACATAGTTATGTTTACACATGATGGATGTCGATGACTCTGTTATCCTCAGGACCTCCACCAGGCATGCTCATTCAACTGTACGTACATAGGTGTTCCAGGCTGAGAGAGGGAACATTGATCATCACCATTCACAATGGAAGATCAAACTATCGCTGTCTTTGTATCACACAAACACATGTAAATCACATGACTGTCTCCATCAAATGTGTCTCCACTCCCGCACACGCACACACACGCACACACACACACACACACACACACACACACACACACACACTTCCATCCCTGGCTGAGAGGCTGTTGTTGTAAGGTCCTTTTGGAGAGGGCACCTCTGGGCTCGTGTTTCAATCCGGGACAGAATCTTGTTGAAGTGAAAATGGAATGTGATCGAACCTGTCAATCAAAGCTTTCCCAGTTTACTTCTGTCAGAGCGTATCAAGGGGTGAATTTGAAATGATATGGTAATGACTAACAGGCGAAAGCCCTTACTGTGAAATATTATTATCTAAACATATGCCAGCATAAATTGTTAGCGTTAGTGAATAATATTAGAGTGGATCTTTTGTTAAAAGCCTATATAATCACTGTTTTCATTCCTACACATTTGTAACACGTGTAATTCACACATCTACACTGCATGTATAGCACTTCAAAGTGGTGACACTAAATGCAATTGTAAATGCCATGCTAGAAGGAAATGACTTTATTGTACATTATCAAAAGGTAATGGAAATGTGTCTCTCTGCATACCCCCCCCGAGACACACACATAGCTTACACACACATGCACATACACAGAGAGGGCAGAGCATAGGATTGGCAGTATGGTAGCAGATAGGGGGTTAGGTGCCTTGCTCAAGGGCATGTTGGAAGTGGTTGGCAAATATATTATATATATAAATATGATGCCAGTATCCCTCACGTTCCATCACTGGGAGTCGAAGCCCACATCTCTAATCTCGAGGCCACCTGCCACACCTGTTATTCTACCTGCATGACACTGTCATGAACATGTTATGACTGTTTATAACAGCCGTATATCAAAATGCTGGTGTGTTCCATACATATGCCACAAAGCTGGATGTATTGACATTCTGTGTGACAGCAAGGTTTGAGGTTGGTACCAAGACATGGACATGTCACTATGACTACCTAATATAAGTGTTGAATATATTCATAAGAACGTGATAGTTCTTTAAAATGATGGATGCAGTCATAATTGAAGTACAGGCAAAACCTCTCATTCTGTGGCATAAATCATACTAGCTAGCAAGGCATCTGGTGTAAGGGTATACACTATTTACTGCCCATATATGTTGTTAATGTTCAGCTCCAAATGCAGAATACCAATGAAGCATTAGCAACCTGCACAATGGTGGAATCTTTATGGACAGAATGAGAACTGAAAACTGATATGTCCACTCCCTCTCATTGTAACTGTGTGTGTAATGATAACCATATGTTTCGCCTCTGTACAATTTTTCTCAGAGGTATTATAAAAGAAAAATAGAGTAATCTGTAAGATGAGTATTACACTGGAGCTTGACTGGAACAACAATGACATGGAAGAAGAAAAAAAAAAAAGCTTTAAAGTCTGCCACGATTCTGCTCCACTTTAATAGAACTTTTATCTGTAATTACAAATACAAGGCAATGAGTCTTACCCTGAGCCTCACAGGAAAGAATCCTCTCTGGACTTTGTTCTACTCATTCAAAGTCTGCCACCATAAAGGTAGAGAGAGAGAGAGCAATTATGCAAAGCTAGAGAGAAACAGGAACATGTGCCCAGTCCAGCGACCAGCAAATGTGTTGTCAACACAATCCCAAAGACCTCCCCACCGCACGCATGCATGCATGCACGCACACACACACACACACACACACACACACACACACTCCCCATACTGTGAGCCCTCAGATGAGTTTCACATGTAAAAGTAGCAGCGGGCCTGTCTCTGAGTGTGTGTGTGTGTTTGTGTGTGTGTGTGTGTGTGTGTTGTGTGTGTGTGTGTGTGTGTGTGTGTGTGTGTGTGTGTGTGTGTGTGTGTGTGTGTGACGTGCGGTGAGGTCAATGACTGGGGAGGCACTGGCTAGTATCAGAGACAGATTTACATGAACCCAATAGAGGTAGCTTGAATTCACCATTCAATTGGCAGGTTGCACAATGGCTATTGGTTAGGCGGCCGTATGTTTCATATTTCATATCAGCATTCTTTACTACACACGCATACTGGTAAGTTATGTATTTGATTATTTTATAGGCAAATGCAGTTCCACTATTCATACTCATTCAACTTGTGAATGAAGTCCATTCGCCTATCCTTCTGGACAAAGACATCAGTGACTTTGTTGTAGAAGTCCTCTTTATTTGATTTGATTTTTAAAAGCCTCTCCGGCTCAATAGAGATGATTGCCAGGGATGAAAGTCATCCTTGGTCAGTCCGATTCCGACTGTATGTTTTGAAGCAGAGAACGACCTTTCAATAGATGCTGTTGCAGCTGGGATAGTGAGCACCAGCTGGAGTAACTTTGTCGTTTCTGGGACCGTCTGCATCAGATCATTCTGGGCCAAAAAGCTGAGGAGCTGTCTGGGTGATTTGCATTCCTTCCTCACCATTTGTGAACTATACAATCCGTTTTTTCATTCAAAGCAATTTGGCTTTGAATGTGAGTTGTCCATTTTTCATGTTTGTTGAGGCTCCTTTGTAGATTTTTCAATTCACTAAATCCTGCGTTAGTCCAAACATTGCCGCTAGTGGAGAACAGAAGGCAGGGAAAACAGTCGATTCTTCGTAGCAGAGCTACACAGCCTATCTTTTTGTTGGTACCACTCCATTTGAAACAACCATGTTATTTTCTGTCCCTTCATTTGAAGTAGGTTCTTAACACTAGAACAGCCGTGCCTTTCTTACCTACTAAAAGAGCCGCCTCGGCCCTTTTGACAATGCTAAGCTGCTATTTACACACAACGGCCACTAGTTGGCCGCTTGTAAATTGGCCTGCTTCCTACACAGAAAAACTGCAAAATAGCTTTATATTAGCTTATCCTGATGTGATTTAGAAAATGTAAGGAGGTGGTAGAACGCACATATCTAGGAAAAGTAATGAAAGGAGGCTCCTGAAATTTGATCGAGTGCAAAGATATAAAAAACATTTTTACTCACAGGGTTCAAATGACCCCTCATGGATGATTAATGATAAGCTCAGGCATTAGTCTTCCACTGTTTATCACTCCCTGTTTTGACAAAAAATTCAATTGTGAGAAACGTTTACGGTTAAATTTAACATTTTCCGTTTTTGCAGCTGCTGGACTTTTTGGCTGGAGCTACCTAACGTGGAGGGAGAGCAAGCATCAATTATGTGGACTCAATACACACCCCTCAGTGAGGCAGACGTGATAGCTGCCACCCCTGGTGCTTTTTTATTGCAGTTATATTAAGTAGTAGTAGCAGTAGTAGCAGTGACCTCTGTAGCACAATCTGACACCTCAACAAGAGTAAGCCCTACAAATAGGATTTTCATCTATTCATAATTATACCTCTCTCATCTGCATAAAGATCCATGATCTGAATAATGATGAATGGAGAATGAAATCAGTCTCATTAACAATATACAGTACCAGTCAAAAGTTTGGACACACCTTCCCATTCAATTGAATATATATATATATATATATATATATATATATATATATATATATATATTCTGTCAAGCATGATTGTAGTGCAGTTTAAGTAATCAGGAAGGTCTGTAACGTTGACTCACTTAGACCTCTTCCTCCTCATTCATAGCCACCTCAAAGGCACTTATGACAAGATACCACATCATTCTATACATGAGAAAGACTAGAGGTTGAATTGTAATCAAAGAATTATGTGAAGGCTCTGAGGAGGAAAATAGAAAATGGAGAAAGTGGGTCTGATTGGTTCAACAGAAGATCAGCACGTCTGGTGTCCTTCATATGTCCTTCACTTCCATAGAGACGTCTTCAGAACCCTCCATTTTTAAATTCAGATTCAGATTGACACTTGGATGTTTTACCCAAGCCAGAAGTTCACACACATTCATGCACACTCAATTTAAAAGTCCTGCTGGCTTTTAGAGATCAGATAATTGAGCAATCGGAATGTTGAGATGATAATTAGAGGGTTCAAGTTTTTAAAATAATATGATTACTTTTCCAATTTCCCATTGACTTCCTTAGCCATCGAGAAAAAGTATGAATGGGCAATAAAGAATGTAGTCAACTGACAGATATTTTCAAAATGGGATTCAAGTTTCAGTTTCAGTTTGGACTCCACCTCAAAGTACATCATACCAGACCTGGCTTCAAATAGTATTTAAAATAATTGTATTAATTGATTGGTTTTGTTTGGCACAATGAATCAATGGAATAGACCCAAAAGTGCTAACTCCGCACATTTGGCCCTCAGGCTCAAGACAACTCTCTTATTTCAAATACTTTTAGACCCACCCCTCAATCGATGCAGAGCCGAAAAGACTAGAAGCTTACTGGTGTGATGAAGACTGTTTCTACATGCTCTTCCATTCCCTGACAGTGATTGTGTGGGAGATTGGGTTGGTGAACTCCTCTCCCTCTCATTAGGCCCAGTCAGGAGCAGAAGATTAGCTGACATGCTGTGACATTTAGCAGTCCCTGGTAAGGAGAATTAGGTGGGCACAGACACAATTATAAAGATGACATGAGCCGTTTACGTCTCAATGGCAGCCACATCAAGTTATTGAATTTTTTTCAAAAGACAAAAGGAGACGGAGTGAACGTGGAACGAAAGAGCAGCAAGGTGGTAGTGTCTAATGCACTTCACCTCCTTCATGAATACAGACCAGGCAGATAATTGTTCTTCTTCTTTCATCTCTCATCTCATCTCATCTCACTTGTATTTGATGTCGTGAAACTTGAGGATAGTTGGGTCTTTGATATGGTCTTGTTCTTTGTGATGGTCTTTGTATTTAGGTCTTGGTCCTGGTTTGTGTCTTGGTCATGGTCTTGTTCCTGTCCTAATCATCTTTTTGTTCTAAATTCTGGTTTTGGTCCTGGTCCTGGTCTTGTTCTATGTTCTATTTCTTTCTTTTTTTTTCTTGACAGATATAGTAGAGATGTAGATGGGTGAGAGAGAGAGGAGGGATGACATGCAGGATATGTCCCCGGCCGGAATCGAACCGGGGACCCTGCGGTTACATGGTCAACGCTTAACCCGCTACGCCACCTAAGCGCCCCTTATGTTCTATTTCTTGTTCTTGGTCTTGATCCTGGTCTTGACCTCGATCAGCAGGGTTTAACAGACCACTTCTCAAGGGCTACAGCATAAGACTGGGTTATGATGGAGGGCCGCATTAGACCTAATTAACAGTAGTCAATGAAGCATAGCAGAGCGACTGGCAGAGACAGACATAAATACACAGGGAGGGAGAAAAGTCAGATATTATACACACATACATACGTGATAGTCTGACAGAAATACAGACTGACGGGTGGTTATTAACCTTGTTGAGACCAGGCTTTTGGATCACATCATGAAAAAATAGTCATACTCGGTTGGAAAAGATGATGCAAATAATAACAAACAACCAATCATGTGGGGGGAGGATTCTTGGAATGCAACATGAGCACATTCTCCCATCGCTCCTTCCAGTTCAATCCAAGCCAGATCGGCTAATCAACAATTATTCAGATATCCATGAAAAGAATGTGATTTGGAGGTATAGCTACACAAGACTAGTTGGTTACAGGCTGTTAGTTTAGTTTGACAAGACTGGTTGAGGAACCCTGTGATGAAAGTGTAGGGCACCTGAATTCTGCAAAGCAGTGATTAGTAATGAAAACACAACAAAACATGCCTTCATCTATTTGAGGAAATATTATGTGGAATCTATGGTATATCTGAGAAACTATTTGTAAGGGGATTTGACCCGGAGTGTTGAGTTAAACAATATCAATGCCTCTGTGCACTCACATACACACACACACACACACACACACACACACACACACACACACACACACACACAAAGAGGAAGAGAAACAATCAAAATTCCCATGTCTTTAATCCACATCTCTTTTGCCAACAGGGCTTACGTTTTCATTCATACATTTATTTATCCAGCATTTCTTTCTTTCTTTTGTCCTCCTCCCTGATGTGCTGCATTCCCCCGTTCCCTCCCCCTCCCTGTGTTTAATGGTCTTTGTGTGTCTGCCAAAAGTCACTCTCATCCACCAACCAGCACTTAGATTAATCAATAGTGCCCAGCACTGCGGTACCATTAGCATGGCAAAGGAAATTAGAGAGAAAGGGTGTATTCAGCTGTCTACATTGACATCTAGCTCATGAAAGTCTAGCATCTCTCCTTACCCAACCCCCTTCGCTAAGCTAAGCTAGGCAAACACACAGATGAACAAAACATTGGGATGTGTCTTTCGTTCTCAGACTAACTCACTCACTCACTAGTTTATTCTCTCTCCCTCCCTCCCTCTCTCTCTCTCTCTCTCTCTCTCTCTCTCTCTCTCTCTCTCTCTCTCTCTCTCTCTCTCTCTCTCTTTTACACACACACACACACGCACACACACACACACACACACACACACACACACACACACACACACAGGAATGAGATGGTCTGTCATCACCCGAACCTGCGGGCTGATTGTGTCCCTGATGGGAGGATATCATTACCCATCATCAGAGTGATCATCCCTCTGTACTCACAATAATCACCCAGCCCATAAGCATGGCTACAAGAGTCAAGCTCCTAGTACAGATACCGTAGATAGATTACTCTGCACTGTCCTAAAGTACGGGACATGAAGCGCCACAGCTGACACAACCTAACACAAGACACACACGCGCGCGCACACACACACACACACACACACACACACACACACACGAGAACATCAGATCTCCTTAACACTAATAATGCCTTGAACTGACCACCATCATTTCCTAATCCCCAGTGTGTGGTCAGAATGTCTGCTCCCCTACTCACGTCGTCTCCTGTACGAATTCCCCTCTGGCTCTGTCTCCTGTCTGTCTGTCATACGACTAATATGTTAAACCTTGTTTGTGGAACACAGCAAGCCGGACTAAAGGACGGACGGACACACACATGCACACAGACACACACACACACACACACACACACACACACACACACACACACACACACACACACGTCATTCATCTAATATGACAACCCCAGTTTTAGATTGCAGACCTTCCACTTCCACAAACTTATTTTCTGTGTCTATCTGTCTAGGAATATTTCATGTGAATGAAAAGAGTAGTCTGAAGGCTGAGTAGAAACCGTTTGTGATCAAATCTTACTCTTTTCAGAGCCAGGACAAACCTTGTGTACATGCAGTCTCGTTCTTTTGTTCACCTTGCCTGTAGGTGAGGTAAAATTATGACAAATTGATATTTTGCCCTCTATCCTCCCTCTATCGATTTCCACATCAGTATGGCTATCTTTGTCACAAACAACACCCTATGTACTAGCCCACTCAAATATGTGCTATGTCTATGTCAATATGCACTGCAAGAAATATTGTACTGTATACTGTACTTTTTGTCATCTCATTCGTTTTTACATTTTGTACATACTCTTTAAAACGCATTCTGAAGATATTCAGCTCCTTTATATGTGATGTGCCTCTTATAGTACAGCAATTTCAGAGACCACCTGTATAAAAAAAAAGTGTATTTTACATCCAGTTTTAGGATATATGGTATCAGTGAAGGCTGGTGGAGGTAGAAATCGGAGGACAGGCTCATTGTAATTCATGGAATGTAATGAGAAATGGTTTCTCTCATTCCATTCCATGCATGATATTGAGTCTGTCCTACCGATTGCAGTAGATAGTGTTAAATTGCCCCATGGGCTATGTTCAGTTTTAATGATGGTTCTTGCTAACGAGCGGTATAGCAACCTGTCTGTTAAAGTAGGCTACCAACCCCAGTGCTTCTCTGTATTGAGAGAAGAGTGTGTGTGTGTGAACTGAGACTGACCCATAATCTTTTTTTTTTCCGGATACATGCTAATATGATGTAACTAATTTGCGTGAAAGCATTGCATTTGTATGATGTGACTGTGAGTCAGTACAACGACCTTCTTAATGAATGCCTCGTAGATTTGTAAAAGTAGCGCTGAGACACAACACACATTTCTGCGCTAGCCGCTTGATTGGCCAGGTAGTTTCACTCCCTTTTAGAGTAATTGCGAAGATAGAGAGGTGGCATCAAAAGGAAGAAAAAAAGCAAAGCCTGACAATTACCCATGAACCTGTTGGTGGGTTGAAGTCGAGATGGGGGGACTTTGTGGAAAGTAGCAGGATGGGGGGGGCCTGGGGAGAAGGCATGGGGGACTGGTCTCATTAGCTTGATTGACAGCTCCCATTTTGCCTGTGCACTCTCATCCCATCAGTGAAAAGTCAGACGAGAACGTTGGGAAGTACCACATAATTGGGTTTTCTTTCCACGACAACAGACACGCTCTCCCGGATTTTTTGACCGCCGTTGCCGCCGTTGGTATTTCCATTCGCCTCCGTTAGCGGTTCAGGGAGCTTCTCAGTGCCAGCCGGGAGAGATACACAGTCAGCCACCGCCGCGCTGTGCCTGATAGGCCGGATGGGCCACTTCTGCTCAGATTCGGCGGTAGTGAGCCAATTAAGGACAGTCACGCATGGCCGGTGTGTCAGATTTATTTTACAGGAAATGAGACAAGGGGGGGGGGGGGGATTAAATCAGGGACTTTGGAGGGATTCTCGGGGTCAAATGAACAATTTCGGTCCGCTCATGTGTCTCTAAGCGTATGCCTTCTTGTACGTCAAGACGTCTGTTAATGTATGACAGCGCGTTGGCATGCGTACAGGGATGCTCAGAGTTTAATGCCAGGCCCTATGTATGAGTGTTTTTGGGGGTTGGGGTGGGGTGGGGGTGGGGGGGGCGGTGGGGGGG